>NC_082723.1:71286222-71628444 GCF_030144855.1 Hypanus sabinus | reverse complement strand
CCTGACCTGCTGAGTTCCTCCAGCGTTTTGTGTGTGTTGCTCTGGATTTCTGAAGCCTGTACTCACTGAAATTCAGATGAATGGGGGTGGGCAGGGAAAGAGGATCTCACTGAAGCCTACCAAGTGTTGAAAGGCCTTGATAGAATGGATGCAGGGAGGATGCTCCCTGTGCTGGGGGAGTCTGGAAGAATTCCTTTATCTACAGAGGGGTGAACCTGTGGAATTCGTTGCCACAGGCGGCTGTGAAGGCCAGGTCAGTGGGTACATTTAAGGCATAGGCAGAGAGATTCTTGATTAGTCAGGTCATGGTTACAGGAAAGCAAGAGATTGGGGCTGAGAGTGAAATGGCAGAGCAGACTCAATGGGCCAAATGGCCAAGTCCTGGTGAGGGTCTCAGCCTGAAACGTCGACTGTACTCTCTTCCATAGATGCTGTCCGGCCTGTTGAGTTCCTCCAGTATTCTGTGCATGTGGCTTGGATTTGCAGCATCTGCAGAATCCCTTGTGACCATGATAAACTGGGCCCTATTTGTCTCTCAATCCACAACACTGCAGATCCCAGGAAATTCCTCAAATCTGTATTCAGAATCAGGTTTAATATCACCAGCGTATGTCACATAATTTGTAAACTTAGTGGCAGCAGTACAATGCAATACATGATTATATAGAAAAAATATAAATAAGTAAATCAACTACTATGTATATATATGTATATTAAATAGTTAAATTTAAAATTGTGCAAAAACAGAAACAAAAATGTGAGGTAGTGTTTATGGGTTCAATGCCCATTCAGGAATCAGATGGAAGAGGGGAAGCTGTTCCTGAATTATTTGAGTGTGTGCCTTTAGGCTCCTGTGCCTCCTTCCTCGTGGTAGCAATGAGAAGAGGGCATGTCCTGGGTGATGGGGGTTTTTAATGATGCATGCTGCCCACCCTTCTGGGGCATCACTATTTGAAGATGTTCTGGATACTTGGATTAGATAGAGCTGACTGGTTTTACAACTTTCTGTGGCTTCTTTCAAGTCTGTGCAGTAACCTCCCTATACCATGCAGTAACCTCCCTATACCAGATAGTAACCTCCCTATACCATGCAGTAACCTCCCTATACCAGACAGTAACCTCCCTATACCATGCAGTTACCTCCCTATACCATGCAGTTACCTCCCTATACCAGACAGTAACCTCCCTATACCATGCAGTTACCTCCCTATACCAGACAGAGATGCAGTCTGTCAGAATGCTCTCCATGGTATATCTGTTGAAGTTTAAGAATTTAGGTGACAAATGAAACCTTATCGAACTCCTAATGAAATATAGCCACTGCCCTGCCCTGCCCTCTTTATAGCTGCATTGATATGTTGGGACCAGTTTGCATCCTCAGAGATATTAACACCCAGGAACTTGAAACTGCTCGCTCTCTCCATTTCTGATCCCTCGATGAGGATTGGTTTGTGCTTCCTTGTCCTACTCTTTCTGAAGTTCACAATCAGCTCTTTGGTCTTACTGACACTGAGTGCAAGGCTGTTGCTGCGACACTATTCAAAACAAGCCCGTAGCTTTGTGAATTCCACATCTACTTCTGGCAGCTTCCTTTCACATTTGCAGTTCAGCTGAAGCATTAATGCGCTGTGCGTATTTAAGTTGGGAGTAACGGCGATGGTCAAAGCGATTAATATTTCCTGCAACACTAACAATTCTTGTAATCCAATTGGAATTCAAGATAGCACTCTGTTGGGAGATGAATGCCCTCTGTTGGGTGAGGTCAACCATGGATGTTGCATCCTAGCTGTCAAAATGGATACCAGGGCAGTACGATATGGAGAGCAAGCTGTTGCTAAATCAGCTGGTTCCCCCCCCCCATCACACCAAAGATTGACAGTTTGGCAGGAGTTGCCAGTCAGCATTGAATTCAGTGTAGCCTTAGACACTCCAGCTCTTTCCTCAGGGTTTCCCCCAGGAGCGGGAATCACCGCAAGGCAGCGGAGGTTTGAGATCAGAGTCTTCCTTCTCCTGGCTTTTTGGGCTAGTTCAAAAATGTCTAATTATCCCAGGGGTTCCCAGCCTGGGGTCCACAGTTAATGGCATTAAGAAAGGTTGTTTTATCCTCATATGGAGTATTGTGTGTAGTTATGCCCACACACTTACAGAAAAGATGTCAATAAGATTGGGAGCTCAGAGGACATTTACAAGATTGATGCTGGGATTTGAGGATCTGAGTTATAAGGAAAGGTTGAATAGGTGAGGTGTTTATTGCTTGGAGCATAGAGGGATGAGGGGTGATTTGATAGAATTGCACAAGATTGAGGGGTATAGACAAAGTAAATGCAGGCAAGCTTTTTCCACTGATGTCGTGTGAGACTAGAAAGAGGTCATAGGTTAAGGGTGAAAGGAGAAATATTTAAGGAGAACCAGAGGTTCTCCTTCACTGAGGGTGGTGAGAGTGTGGAATGAGCTGCTAGGAGTGGTGGATGTGGGATTGATTTCAACACTTAGAGAAATTTGTATAACCACATGATGAGAGAGCTATATTGGAGTATAGTCCAGGTGTGGGTTGATGGGACTAGGTTCAGCACTGACGGGATGGGCCAAAGGGGCTGTTCCTGTGCTGTAGTGCTCGGTGACTATAATATTTCCCTTTTTTAAAATAAATTAGCCATGAATCTGAAGGTAAATGAGTATTTCCCGGCAAAGCTGCAAAAAATTGTTATGTACATTCTTGAACACACTGTACATTCCTTCTACTTACTGTTCTTGGCAGATTTAATGGAGATAATAACCTTAACAGAATTTAGCCTCATTAGCAGTTGTTTCAAGCCAATAAATTAATGCTGCCAAAATCTAGTAAACTGTGGAGAGCATGGAACATAAAAAAGTACAGTGCAGGAAGAGGCCACTTGGCACACTGTGATGAACCAGCTGAAAAGCAAATCAATATCTTCCAAACACTAATCCCGCCAATCTACACTGTGTCCACGTCCTTCCATCTTCCTCACATCCACGTGCCTATCCAAAGGTCTCTTAAAAGCCTCCAATGTATTTGCTTCTACCTCTACATCAGGCAGTGCATTTCTCATTCCTCTTGAACCATTCCCCTCTCACCTTCAATGCATGCCCTCTGGTATCTGTCTTCTAAAAAGCAAGGTAGTAATATTCGTCCTGACGGAAGGTCTCGGCCCGAAACGTCAACAGTGCTTCTCCTATAGATGCTGCCTGGCCTGCTGCGTTCCACCAGCATTTTGTGTGTGTATTGTTTGTAGTAATATTAATTTCATCTGCCATACCTTCCCAAAAGCCACAAGATGGATGGAAAGTTTTGGTGAGGAACTATTGTGTACCAAGTCCATAAACAGATACACCAAGGTGATCAACATTGGGCATATTGGTTAAAAGTACATTATCAAAGTGTGTATATATTGCATAGTTTTGAGATTTATTTCTGATGCACCATCAATAACTCACACTGAGACGTAAGGCAAGATATCGGCTTTTATTGACTGGAAGAAGGAACCAGGAGTGAGTGTCCATCATACTATGTCCTGGAGACTGAGGCCGAGCGTCAGGCCTCAGATCGCCTTTATACAGGGGCCTGTGGGAGGAGCCACAGGAGCAGTCAGCAGGGGGTGTGTCCAGACAGGCACATAGTTCACCACAATTTCCTCACAGGTAGCCACAAAAAGAAACCCCAAAAGAACCCATTATATTAAAAAAAAGTCAAACACCCAATGCACAGACAAGGGAAAAAAACACATAAACTGTGCAAATAAAAGTAAGCAAACAGCAGCCAGAACTGAAGTTTTATGAAAGACACGAAGCCAGGTGTCACCACAGCCAGAATAGGTCACAGCCTCAGTTCACTGCAGAGCCAAACAAATGTCATGGGACCACAGGCATCACCGCAGCCAGAGCGGGCCACAGCCTCAGTTCAGCGCAGAGCTAAGTAAATGTCACAGAAGTGAGCAGAAGTGGCCCATCCCTCACAGGTCCTGACACCCTGACCTTTTCGATCTGGCCCAGCATTTAATCAATCCAAACATCAGGTTATTCCTTGCTCTGGGACCTTGGACCCTGTCGCCCTGATGCGGCCTGTACCCGACCTTTTCAATTCAGCCCAGCACTTAAATCGATCAGCCTTGCTCCCACCTTCATTCACCTCCCTCTCACCTTCTTGCTCCTTTGTTTGTAATGATTGTTATTAATAAAGTGTTTAGTAGTTTTCTTTGTTTTGATAAGTAGTTGCAGGGCATCACTAGTGCCCTCTTAAACCATAAGGGACATTTGAGAAATTCTTAGATAGGCACATAGATAATAGAAAAATAGAGGACTATGTCGGAGGGTAGGGTTAGATTGATCTTGGAGTAGGTTAAAATATCAGCACAACATTGTGGGCTGAAGGGCCTGTACTGCATTGTACTATCTTGATCCATGTTCTAAGACCACTCCGAAAAGACAGCATGCCAGTGACAGTCACTAAATTCACCATTATCCACTTTCATTAAAGAGCCAACTGTAACCAGTAAAGAGTATTTAGCTGAATGATTAAACCCACAAGACAAAGGAGCAGAATTAGGCCATTTGGCCCATCGACTGGGCTCCACCATTTCATCATGGCTGATCCATTTTCCCACTCACCCCGTCTCCAGCCTTCTCTGCATAACCTTACACACTCTGACTAATCAAGAACCTATCAACCTCCACCTTAAATACAACCATTGAATTGGCCTCCACAGTTGCCTATGGTAATGAATTCCAGGTTCACCACCCTGTGGCTAAAGAAATTCCTCATCTCTATTCTAAATGGTCATCCCTCTATTCGGAGGCTGTGCCCTCTCTGGTCCTAGACTCTCCCACTATAAGAAACAACTTCTCAACATCCACACCAATTAGGTCTTTCAACATTCGATCGGATTCAATGCGATTGCCCCTCATTCTTCTGAATTCCAGCAAGTACAGGCCCTGAGCCATCAAACGTTCCTCACACAATAACCCTTTCATTCCTAAGATCATTCTCATGAACCTCCACTGGGCACATACTTTCTTAGATAAGGGACCCAAAACTGCTCGCTATACTGCAAGTGAGGCCTCTCCAGTGCCTTACAGAACATGGATCTGCATGATAATGTGATTAATTGGATCATCAGACTTGCAGATGACACAAAGGTTGGGGGTGTAGTAGACAGCAGGGAAGGCCATCAGAACTTGCTGTGGGATTTCACCCACCCATGGTTTGAAAAATATCAGATGGAATTTAACGTAGACAAGTT
Source organism: Hypanus sabinus (assembly GCF_030144855.1). Lineage (NCBI taxonomy): Eukaryota > Metazoa > Chordata > Chondrichthyes > Myliobatiformes > Dasyatidae > Hypanus > Hypanus sabinus. Next base: position 71,623,183 of record NC_082723.1, on the reverse strand, counting down.
CAAGGTGTTGCTCTTGGGTCTTACACAGTGAACGGTAGAACAAAGGGATTTGGGAATACAGGTCCATAATTCTTTGAACGTGGCGTCACAGGTAGATAGGGTTGCAAAGAAAGCTTATCGCACATTGAACTTCATAAATCGAAGCACTGAGTACAGGAGCTGGGATGTTATGTTGAGGTTGTACAAGATGTTGGTGAGGCCTAATTTGGGGTGTTGTGTGCAGTTTTAGTCACCTACCTGCAGGAAGGATGCAAGTAAGGTTGAAAGAGTATAGAGAAAACTGACAAGGATGTTGCTGGGACAGGACTTGAATTACAAGGGAAGATTGAATAGGTTGGGACTTCATTCCTTGAAATGTAGAAGATTGAGAGGAGATTTGATAGAAGTATACAAAATTATGATAGGGTAAATGAAGCAACTTTTTCCTCTGAGGCTGGGAGGGATTACAACCAGAGGTTATGAGTTAAGGGTGAAAGGTGAAAAGTTTAAGGGGAATATACGAATAAACTTCTTCACTCAGAGGGCGGAGAGTGTGGAATGAGCTACCAACACTAGTGGTGCATATGAGCCCAATTTCAATGTTTAAGACAAGTTTGGATAGGTACATGGATGGTAGGGTTATGGTCCTGGTGCAGGTTGATTGGAGTAGGCAGTTTAAATGGTTTGGCACAAACTAGATGGGCCAAAGAGCTTATTTCTGTGCTGTACTTTTCTATGACTAACTCCTGACAACCATGATTTAACCTTCACCTAAGTTACAATAAGCAACTAACCTATCTGGTACGTCTTTGGACTGTGGGAGAAAACTGGAGCACATGGAGAAAACCCATGTGTTCCACAGGCAGGATATACAGGTACCTTTTGTAAGATTTGGTTATTTAATTGATTTTACAAGGTCAATGGCACAGACCATGATATGGATACCCATATCATTTTTATGTTCAGTTGGTGATTTTTTTTTATGCAAAAACTTTGTTTCACAGAGCATCTCACTTCAGTTTATTTATTTAATGAGATATAGCATGGAACAGGCCCGTTCGACCCTTCCAGCCAGCAATCTCCCGATTCAATCCCACTCACGGGACAATTTACAGTGACCAATTAACCTACCAACCAGGTACATCCTTGGACTGCGGGAAGAAACTGAAGCACCCGGAGGAAACCCAAGTGGTCACGGGAAGAATGCACAAACTTTTTACAGGCAGTGGCAGGGATTGAAGCCGTGTCACCTATACTGTAAGGCGCTGTGCTACCCACTGCACTACGAGTCCTTGAAACTAAAAAATTTGAAAGTCACATATTAGATCTAAACAGTACATTACCTATTCAGCTTAAAATAAAGGTAAGTTCTTCCTGCGCCTCATTTGGCTCATCGTAAGACCATAAGATTTAGGAGCAGAAGTAGGCCATTCAATCATGGGCTGATCCACTTCATCCAGTCATCCCCACTCCCCTGCTTTTACCCCATACCCTTTGATGCCCTGGCTAATCAAGAACCTATCTATCTCTGCCTTAAATACACCCAATGACTTTGCCTCCACAGCTGCTCGTGGCAACAAATTCCACAGATTTACCACCCTCTGACTAAATAATTTCTCCACATCTCTGTTCTAAAAGGAGGTCCTTCAATCCTGAAGCCATGCCCTATTGTCCTAAAATCCCCTACCATGGGAAATAACTTTGCCACATCTAATCTGTTCAGGCCTTTTAATATTCAGAATGTTTCTATGAGATCCCCCATCATTCTCCTGAACTCCAGGGAATACAGCCCAAGAGCTGCCAAATATTCCTCATATGGTAACCTTCTCATTCCTGGAATCATTCTCATGAATCTTCTCTGAACCGTCTCCAATGTCAATATATCCGTTCTACAATAAGGAGCCCAAAACTGCACACAATACTCCAAGTGTGGTCTCACCAGTGCCTTACAGAGCCTCAACATCACATCCCAGCTCTTATATTCTATACCTCTAGAAATGAGTGCTAACACTGCATTCTTCACAACCGACTCAACCTGCAGGTTAACCTTTAAGGTATCCTGCACAAGGACTCCCAAGTCTTTCTGCATCTCTGCATTTTGAATTCTCTCCCCATCTAAATAATAGTTTGCTCGTTTATTTCTTCCACCAAAGTGCATGACCATACACTTTCTAACATTGTATTTCATTTGCCACTTCTTTGCCCATTCCCCTAAACTATCTAAGTCACTCTGCAGGATCTCTGTTTCCTCAACAATATGCGCTCCTCCACCTATCTTTGTATCATCAGCAAATTTAGCCACAAATCCTTTAATACCATAGTCCAAATCATTGACATACATGGTAAAATGTAACGGTCCCAACACCGACCCCTGTGGAACTCCACTAGTAACCGGCAGCCAACCAGAATAGGATCCCTTTATTCCCACATTCTGTTTTCTGCCAACCAGCCAATGCTCCACCCACACTAGTAACTTCCCTGCAATTCCATGGGCTCTTATCTTGCTAAGCAGCCTCATATGTGACACCTTGTCAAAGGCCTTCTGAAAATCCAAGTACACCACATCTACTGCATCTCTTTTGTCTACCCTGCTTGTAATTTCCTCAAAGAATTGCAGTAGTTTTGTCAGGCAGGATTTTCCTTTCAGGAAACCATGCTGGCTTTGGCCTATCTTGTCATGTGCCTCCAGCTACACCATAATCTCATCCCTAACAACTGATTCCAACAACTTCCCAACCACTGATGTCAGGCTAACAGGTCTATAGTTTCCTTTCTACTTAAATAGCAGAGTAATATTTGCAATTTTCCAGTGATCCAGTACAATGCCAGAATCTACTGACTCTTGAAAGATCACTGTTAATGCCTCCTCAATGTTTCCAGCTACTTCCTTCAGAACCCAAGGGTGCATTCCATCAGGTCCAGGAAATCTATCCACCCTCAGACCTTTAAGCTTCCTGAGCACCTTCTCAGTCATAATTTTCACTGCACACACTTTAGTTCCCTGACGCTCTTGAAAGTCCAGTATACCGCAGACATCTTCCACTGTGAAGACTGATGCAAAATACACATTCAGTTCCTCTGCCATCTCTGCATCTCTCATTACAATATCTCCAGCGTCATTTTGTATTGGTCCTATACCTACCCTCAACTCTCTTTCACCCTTTAGATACTTAAAAAAACTTTTAGTATCTTCTTTGATATTAGTCGCAGGTTTCGTCTCATAATTCATCTTTTCCTTCCGAATGACCTTCATAGTTTCCTTCTGTTGGTTTTTAAAAGCTCCCCAATACTCTGTCTTCCCACCAGCTTTGGCTTCCTTGTATGCCCTTTCCTTTGCTTTTACTTTGGCTCTGACTTCATTTGTCAGCCACGGTAGTGTCCTTCTTCCCTTCAAAAATTTCTTATTTGGAATATATCTGTCTTGCAGGCAGCAACTTCAGTGTTTCTGTTTTATGAGGCCAAGCAACAAGTTGAATTGAATGCTCAACGCAGCACGGGTGGAACTTGTACAAGAAGCTGCTGGATTTGAACTCACCACCTTTTTGCCAAAAGTCCAGTGTGGATGCCACTAAACCACCGGCACAGACACTTACTCAGAAGCAAGTCAATACCCCGTAGAAGCTGAAGTAAAGACAGGTTCAGAATCTCTCATGAAGTTTATGGTCTTTATTTTATAAATGATTTCTGGTTTTGAGGAGCATTGTTTTGCAGGTACTTACAGAAATAGAAATCACTGACATTTTCAGTTGAAACAACAAGGACAATCTCTTTTGCAAATAAATCACTGAACACATTTCACATTATACAACACGATTTTCAGCTAGTTAGGAGTAACCAGTGAACTCTGGTTCATTTAAAAACCACACAATTTTGCTTTCTAAAAATAATTAATTTTTTCCAGGATTTTATTATTCTGGAACGATCTAATTTATTGTCAAAATTCAACATCCACCTAATCCAGGGGGTTCCCAAGCATGGACCCCTTGCTTAATGATATTGGTCCATGGTATATAAAAAACAAAGGTTGGGAATCCCCTGATCTAACCCCACTCCGAAATCAGTGCCCTTACTTCTACTGTGCTTTAACTAAACAACAATGCATATTTTATTGCAGAAAGTTAACAGCTACATTTCTAGTTCAATTTCTATTTCTACATGGCTGAGAAGATCAGGACATCACTGCCTGAATGTGTGCAACTATTTTGCCTTTATTAAAAAAAAAAGGATCAAGTTATTTAATGTTATTTGCAAACACCCAGCGACCCAATTGTTTTTGTAAATGACTGATTACCATGCCAAATAGACTATATTAATGTGCCTTTGGAACAGTGTACTAGACTGACTGCAAAGGGGAAAGAATGTGCCCTGAGATGCTCTAAGTAGTGAAGCCTTCAAAGACTGCTTCCAGACAGCATCCGATAAAATCCAACACTACTTCCTTTGGTCCAAGAGTTTAAAACAAACCAATCCAGGTTTCCAAAGTAGTTAACATAGAACTATCCTGTAAATGCTACCTCGTAATAAAAGTTCAACGTAATGCAGTGTCCAATTTATTCTGTCTGGATCAGCTGGTATGTTAAGATTGCTTTGTTATAGGCAAAGTTACAGTGCAAGGATTTAAAGACCACCGCAAAAAAAGTGTTAGAAAGAACCCCATCATTCAGATACATGCTCACAATCCTAAAGAGAAGTCCAAATTTAAATTTGGGCTCAGAAAGCAATATTAGTGCGACTGCTTACAACCTAAATCAGGTTGGAACAAGACCCTTAAACTTCTCTCCCAGGGTACCAGCCAGTGCTTTTACAAACACAGTGGATAAAGTGCAAGACACATCCTGGTTTGTTTAACCAAATTATTTCATTCCCAGTCCAATGAAGGGTATAAAGACTGCGATCATTAACGCCTGCTTGCCATGCACCTATGTAAATAAATCAAATTACACATCCCCCCCCCACATCAAATCAATAAATCAAATTATTCATCCCCCAGTTAGAAAAGACCTGTAATTGAATTTTTAAAAAAATGCCAACTTTGTTCAATAACCATTGCATTGAAATAGAATGCTAAGTTTAAAAGGATTAGAATGTGGATGAAGATTTTAGCTCGTACTTAAAATGTATTCCCAATATTTATTTGGGAGCTAATTGTTATATACTATGATTAAATGTCGCTTAAAATGGACATTTCCTTCAGAAAGATGCCTCACAGCTCCAGTAACTGGAATTTAACCCTGATCTTCAGGCTGTGTGGAATTCTCCCAGTGATTCCATGGGTCTCCCCTAAGTGCTTCAGTTTAATTTTTCATTTATTATCAAAGTATGCATCCATATAAAACTCTGAAATTTGTATTTCTCCGGATAGCTATGAAACAAGGAAAGAACATGAAAGTCATTCAAAGAGAAACATCAAATCCCCATGTACAAAAAAAATTGCATCCTGATCAACAACACCCCCCCAAAAAAAACCTACCCCCACACAAAAAAGAGTGATTAAAAATATTTATAAAAACCCCAAGTCTGAAAAAGTCCACAGTCCATAAGCACAGAACCATGACACCATCCTATGATATAACCGACGTTTATCAAAAGAGAGGGACACCACATGAGGCAGAGAGGCCTACCCGCCTGACAGCCAAAGGCTTGTCACAGACTGGCAGTGATCAAAAGGCAGGCTGCTGGTGCCAAACTTCTCACTCGCCTTCTACATTCGACTTGATGTCTCAGTCTTTCTCGATGCTTTAATTGGCAATTAATGGATGCTTTAAACATTGAAAAGGAGTCAAACATCGGCTCATACCCTGTGTCTCAAAGTTTCTTTGCATCGAGGCCACCCAAGTATGCGCTCATTTCCCGAGATCGCGGAGCCAGCAAAGCGCAGGATCACTCAAACGATCTCCAAACTGTAAATCACAGGCTCTAACAGTCCAGAGAAACATTTAAGGTGAAAAATAGACATATAAGTAAAAAAAATCTATTTTTGAAGATGTAGACCAAAGGTATTGCACACTGATGCATCTTGACTGGAGCTCCCTCCATACATCAATAATGTAATAATTAGTTAGTAGCCTGCCGTAAACTTCCCCTAGACTTCCTGCACATCCTTTAAACCTGTAAATTTAATTCTTCAAATCTTTACACTCTAGTACACATATTCATATAAAGGGATAAGAGTAACTATAAAAGTGCTCTGCTTAACTCCCAATTTAACCCTGGATCATTTAATATCAACAAAAAGCAAGACTAAAGGACACGTCCTCAGAATAGAGGGGTGTCCTTTTAGAACAGAGATGAGGAAGAATTTCTTCAGCCAGAGGGTGGTGTATCTATGGAACTTTTTGCTATAGGCGGCTGTGGAGGCCATGTCATTGGGTATATTCAAGGCAGAGGTTGATAGATTCTTGATCGGTTGGGGCATGAAGGGATTCAGGGAGAGGCAGGAGATGGGGGCTGAGAAGGTAAATGGATTAGCCATAATGAAATGGCAGAGCAGACTCAATGAGCCATCTGGTCTAATTCTACTCCTATGTAGAAACTGTGATTCCCTTCATTTAACAGCTCTGGGGTACAAACAACATCCAAGTGTTTGGATTTATTCTGAATTATTTCAGTTAAAAAAATTAACCAAAAATTGAAAATCTGGTTATTATGATTTGAACAACTAGTTCTTTAGTGACATATTTCAAGGAGGTGGAGTATGAAAACCTTATCCAACTGGACAGCAACCTAAAATTATAATTGCATACTGCTTCAAGACCCTCAAGCATATCTAGAGGATAAAATGCTAAATAGTTAGCAATTACAAGTTCCAGGTAGTCACAATTGCATAGGAAGTTACAATGTTATTTCATCTTCAAGTACTTTGAAATAAAGAGGGAGACAGCAAGTTAATATACATGGTAGCACATGGCAGCTAAGAGGCAAATAGCCAATGAACCCTGGAGCTTCCAAGCACAGTTTAAACCAGCCCAACTTGTTCCGAAGTCCCTCACAGCCGTGAATAATAATGCATTATCAATGCGATAATGAAAGAATCAGGATTTAAATCTCAAGACACTCAGTGACATGTCCGTAATTGTTTGAGTTGTTTTGCAGAGCCGAAGGCATTAATCAGTCTGCCGCTGTTGACTGCTGACACTGGAGGTTGGGAGGGTGCCTGGTACTGAAATACCATCCAGACAATGACTCCAAAATTGCTGCCAGGAACCAAGTACTGTCGCCTTCTGTGAACGATTTTATTTTCAGTACTATTGTGGACCGCAACGAATCAGCAGGGAGTACTCGCTCTGAATTTTAAAAAAATACACAACACTGTGTGGCCTTAGTCGACAGCAAGGGCTGCTTTGTGTAACGCTGCTTGTAGCATCAGGGATATCGCTGCTCCATACTGGAGTTTCACATTTAACCCCAATCTCTCCACAAGTTCTCTTCTGCAGTGCTCAGAGGATCCCTGAGAGGCTCTTGTTCCAAAGTATCTCCTGTCACACCAGCTTGCAGTTCTTCAAACAGCATCATTCAAAAACTAACTGGTCAAGCATTTTACAGCCATCTGCCACGTCTGACCACACATTCTGAGGTACTCATCAGTTGCAAAAGAATTCCGAAGAGAGGTGTTGCACTCTGTAGCGTTTTCCAGGTGTGCACACCACATAGAATTTGATACCAAATCCATTTCAGCATATTTCATCAACTTAAATTTTGCTTCATAAAATTATATTTCCATAGTAGTTGATTTGGATTTTGATAGACTGAAATTAGCAAGCCCAAATAAAAAAATCAGAAAACAATTCTCCAAAAGAGTGCAGCTCCAACGAAAGGCAGTCAAATTTTCTTTGCAGAGCCAAGAAGGGTTTTAAGAATGGCCAAGGGACCAAACCAGAACAAAAAGATGATCCTAAGTATACTTCCAGAACTCAAACGTTCATTTATTATCAAAGTATACATGTCTAAAATTCTTCTCCTCCAGATAGCCACAAAACCAAGAAAGTACAGCAGCACTATCATCAACCCCTAAATCCTTCCTCCCCGCACAAAAAAAAACCGAACAGGTACATTGACCCCAAAATCCTTCTCCCCCGCACACAAAAACATGAGAAAGATCGGGCTAAAATCGCAGTATAGCTCAAGTCCATATCCAAAACACAGAAAACCCGGTTAACATTCGCCAGGTACAGTGGCAGCCTCTCCCCTCTCCAGCAACAGAGCAATCCTCCAGTGATCAAAAGACAGGCAACTGGTGCTCACTTCCCACAATCACCTGGATGTTTCTATCTCCTTTGTTGCTTTAATCTGCAGACAATGGAACCTTTAAGCAGCGAAATGGAGTCGAACATCGCTCATGCCCCATCTTGTAGTCTTCTTGCCACAAGGTTCATGCCTCTGACTCCTGGAATCCTCTCGGAGACTGCAGAGTGCTAGAACACCCAAATAATCTCCAAACTGCAAATCATAGGCTTCAATAGGTCCAGAATCACATTCAAGGCAGAAAACAAAAAGACATAAAAGTGGAATATATGGTTTCATGATCTGTCCGGATATTGACCGAAGGAGTGTTGTATGCAGGCGCCATCTTGACCAGGAACTCTCCAGTCTTCTTTGGGGACCTGCAGCTGTTATGAATGCATCTTCTCCCTTTTGGCTTGAAGGTATTACTTTAGCAGTAAATTGTCTGATCTTTGTCTGATTTCACTGAACACAAATATTTTGTTTCCTGAATACTTTTGAGTGCTTCTTATGGATTTATGGCTGTTAATCATGAAAATTACTGAAATTTTCCTACCACCCATGATTTTAAAAAATAGCCTATATTTTGCTATTTCAATTCATAATTCAAATTAGAGTAACTGATGCCAAGATTAGGAAAGGCACTTTTGTTGGTCCACAAATCAAACAGGTCATCAATGACAGGCAATTCATAGAACTTCTTGTAGGACTGGTGAAAATCACATGGAAGGCAATCAAAGATGTTGAAAATTTTCTTGGCAACTACAGTGCACTAAACTACATGTAGCTGATTGACAACATGTTTCAAGCACACAAAACTATGATGTGCAACATGTCACTAGATTCATTTTCTGCATTCCCAATTCTTCCCTGAAAATCTTGGCACTGAGTGATGAACATGACAAAAGGTTTCACCAGGACATTGCAGTCATGGAGAAACGTTATCAGGGCAACTGGAATCCATCAATTCTGGCTGATTATTGCTGGACACTGAAGCAAGAAGCCTCAGATACTGAGTACAAATGAAAATCATCAACAAAACAATTTTTGCTTAATTTAACTTTTGCAACTGTCAGCACCATTATGTAGTTAAGTATATATTCAATAAAAGTTGATTTCTTGTTTCTCCAAATTCCTATGCAATACAAGTAATCTGAAATTATATTTGTGTTCAGCTTCACGCGGTCTATCATCAACAAAAAAAAAAATCTGAGAAAGCAACACTTTCAAAAAAATTTGTTGTCCAGTGTTTCTGATACTTTGTCTTGGAACTTTGAAAGAAAGGTGATGCAGGAAATCTCAGTTTCCAAATGCAGAGCTATAAATATTGGGCTGAAGGGAGAGAGGATTCATAAGATAGCAATGTGACAGAAGGAAAGTGCTCACGGTTGGAAACCATGAATGGGAAGGCTGCTGATCTAGGAAGGGAAGAGACGAGGAGACACATAAGCAAGAATTCTAAATCTAAGATAACGATGGGCAGTGATGCAGCAGAAATTAGTACCAGGCGAGATGATTTTGGATTGATGCTGGCAGAAGATGGAAGAATGGCCTAGGAAACAGGACGAGATGAATCCAGCCAACTACATTCTGGCATCCACATCACTCAAGACAAAGCATTTGAGAGTTTTCTCAGGATACAGTGATACTATTTTCAGAAAGCCTGGTTAAATCAAATCTCAAGTGCATGGCACCAGACAATTTATTGTTAAAGTGGTGACTTCAAGCCAAAATGTAAACTCGATTGGACCTTGGCTGAACATGCATTTATAACAGCTACAGTTTCCCAGAGTTCTGGAAGTGCTGCACTTGACACAATACTAGGACTAAAAAGTCAACACTTGGACAATGGGTTGAATGGTTTTGTGCAATGCCAGATTCTATACTGGAACTGTACCTGTGATTGTTAGAGAATGTTTCCTGCAGTAGGGGAGTCTAGGACCAGAGAGCGCAGCCTTCAGAATAGAAGAGCATCCCTTTAGGACAGGGATGAGGAGAAATTTCTTCAGAGAGTGGTGAATCTGTAGAATTCATTGCCACAGAAGGCTGTGGAAGCCAAGTCATTGAGTGTACTTAAAGCGAAGATTGATAAGTTCTTAATTAGTCAGGATTCAAAGGTTACAGCGAGAAGAAAGGAGAATGGGGTTGAGAGAAGAAATAAATCAACCATGATCAAATGACAGAGCAGACTCGAATAGCTTAATTCTGCTTCTATCGTGGATGGTTACAGCAATTTAGCTCTATCATAAGCTCCTCATATCTAGGAATTCATCAGTATAGAAACAGATCCTGGCACCCATTAACCAGCACCTGACTCATAATTTATACACCGATTCAAGTGCTCGTCCAGATATTGCTTAGGTTTGCCTCTTTACAATATGGCTTAAAATGCACAGAATCCTTATTCACTTAGGAATTGGAATATGCAGCAATCAATATTAAAATTAATAGAAAGTGCTGAGGCAGTCAAATTAGACAGAAACTCACAAAATACTGAAGGAACTCAGCAGGTCAGGCAGTATTTACAGAAATGAATACACACACACATTTCTACTGAGGTACTGTGGTGAGTATTCTAACTGGCTGCATCATTGCCCGGTAATTGGGTAAGGGTGAACACCACACGGATAATAGTCTCCCCAGCATCCAGGATGTCTTCATGGAGCAATGCTTCAAAAAAAAAGAAAAAGAAAAAAGACAGCATCCATCATTAAGGATGCTACCACCCAGTACCTGCCCTTTAGTATTGCTACCATCAGGGAGGTGGTACAGGATCCTGAAGCACACAAAGATTCAGGAACAACTTCTCCCCATCTGCTACCTGATTCCTGAATGGACATTAAACTCATGACCACAACTTCACTATTTTTATTCCCCTCTTTTTGCTTAACTTCTTAAATGTACTGTAATTTACAGTTTTTATTATGTATTGACATGTACTGCTGCCACATAACAAATTTCATAGCATATGCCAATGATATTAAACCTAATTCTGACGGTCGACTTTTTGGGTGGAGACCTTTCTCAGTCATGGCCCAAAAAGTCGACTGTTTATTCCTCTCCGTAGATGTTGCCTGCTGAGTTCCTCCAGCATTTTGTGAGAGTTGCTATGGATTTCCAGCATCTGCAATGTCGCCAGCTTAAAATTAGGCAGCATCTGTGGAGGTACGAGTGGGTAACATTTCTGGTAGATGACCCTTCATTAACATTTCCAGCATTTTACACTATATTTTAGATTTACAGCATTTGATGTATTCTGGTCTTCCTGTTGTAGGTGCATCGTATCTGAATTTTCTGCAATCAGCATTTCTTTTCTATCTCAAGACTTCCAGCTCTCCACATTCTGTTCATTTGGCTTGTGCAGAAGCTTTGAAATCTGTTCAGTGAATATCAAATCAAGTTTAATTATCATTCAACCATACATGGATACAGCCCAACAAGACAGTGTTCCTCTGGGGCCAAGTTGCAAAACATACACAGCACTTTCAAAATAGTGAATAAAAAAAAGTCACTCAAGAAAACATAAATAGTCCAAGACCCTGAGTGACATGTCCCATAAACTGATGACACAGATCCTGGCAATCCAGCCTGTCATTCCACTAATCGACCACTGGAGGGCAGCACCAACAAGAGAGGCCAGCTCCCAACCAAGCACGGATGCCACGCTACACTGCCTCTGGTGTCTACTGACCTAGACTGCAGCAGCAGGCAAGCCTGTGGCTTGAGGCCTAGTCCCTGCTACAACCGAGGCTATGCAACCCCCTTCCTGTCAAGGTATAAACTGAATAAGAACTAACAACCTGTGGGGATTGAAAATTGTGAATTCCTAAGCAGAACACTGGATGTAATGCTCACTTCCACTGAACACCTTGCTCAATCATACTGGATAGTTTTTTTTTAAAACGTAGATTTGAAAATGGATCTCACTTAACTGCTTTTAACAAAAAGCGTAAAGTAAAAGAAGCCAGTCTAGTTGTGTTTATGCAGCATTGAAAAGACACCACAGAGCTTGAAACTTTGCCAATCTGTGCAGCGCTCTGCCAGAAGAATCAACACCTTCATATTCCAGAATGCAGGTTCAAAGGCAAGTCCAGTAACACAAGTGGGCAAATGACTAGGGTGCCAGTGAACATAAGGGGGGTGTAATCAAGGCAAGATTGAACAGCTAAATTGGTGGCCTCTGCTGTTAGAGATGACCAGTGCCAACCTATCAATGGAGATTCATACAATAAGATAATGAAGTGTTTAAATTCTCTCTGAGAGGGCCACAATCTTGTCACGGTTTGGAGGCTTGCATGCCTCAATGATCCAGAGAGCTACGCTGGCCGGAGTCAAACCTTGTCCTTTGACTCTTGGTAGGGTCACTCATGTCAAATAGATCAGACTAAGAGTGGTCCACTGGTTCTCCAAGCTCAGGGCTAACAACCCCGACTGGTCAAAAATAAATGATACCGAAACATAAATGAAAAATCCTTCTACAACTGTGTGCGAAGGTATTCCTGAGTCTCCACTTGCATAACCGACAGTGGCGAAAACCTAGAGGAAGTCACTGATGTGATGAAGAAAACACCGAACACTGCCGGAGATGGAGGATCTTCATTGCTGCCCTACACACCAGCAGTGTAACAGGCAGTAAGAATGCTCGTGGAGGCTGGTTGCTTATGCGTTTATTTGGAGATACAGTGCAGAACAGAAAAGGCCCTTCCAGCCCAACAAGTCGTGCCGCCCAGCAACTCACCTATTTAATCCTTAACCTAATCACAGAACAATTAACCAGTACGTCAACCAGTATTCTTGACTAGTCAGGGTGTGCAGGGATATGAGGAAAAAAGCAGAACATTGAGGCTGAGAAGGAAAATGAATCAGCCATGATGAAATGGCCTGAACACTGCCAAGACCAAGATGCTCCACATGTTCTGGCCAAGAAGACCATTACCCTACTCCTTCACCGTCATCAAGAGGACATGTCATAATCATCGTGAGGGAATGCTGGAGATGGATTGGGCACATGACGAGAAGAGAGGCCAGCTCCGTCATCAAAACAGCACTTCACTGGACCCCGAAGGGTGGAGAAAACGTGGGAGACCAAACACAACTTGGCAAAAATAAGGACCTGAACAGCACATGGGGCACAATAGAGAAGATGGCCAAGGACAGAGAGAGATGGAGGACCTTCATTGTTGCTCTGAATGCCAGTGGCGTAACGGCATTAAGAGTGAAATTCATGAAGGTAACAAACTACAACCTTTGGGACACAAGGGAAGTGTACAAAACTAACAGGAAGTTTGGGAGGAAGCTTAGTGACAATAATCACAAAGAAGGCAGGGATGGATAGAGGCAGAGCAGGCAGATGGAATTTAATGCAAAGAAGTGGAAGAGGATTTATTCTTGAAAGAACAAAATGGTAAAGGAAATATTCGTAACACAATGGAGAGGTGACACAGGACGTCAGTTGTCTTGCAGCTGAAGAATTGCGTTTTTTTAAAATAAAAATTTACAATTTTGTCGCCAATTGTTGTTCCTTTCCACGCCTCGTGGCACGTTGGGCGGCAACCTTGCTGTTTCTTTAGCATTTTTGTCTGTTTTTTTTCCCCCGAGGCCAAAATGCTAGATGGGACCCAGCACAGATGGAAAGTGTGCAAGAAACCAGCCGGATTCAAACCCCGACCTGTGGCCTCCAAGTCCGATGTGGGCAATGGATAAAACAAGGATAAAACTGTAGGAAAAATGTTGGGAATGGGAAGCTCTTTCAAATAACTGGTACAGCCACACTGGGACAAATACACCCCTTTGCTTTATGATACATAAACCATAGGGTTATTCCTTTTCAGGGCTTTGTTAAATAAAACCAATATTGCATTTATGGAACTTCCTCAGAGCCTAGATGGAGGGGAAATCAGACAGATTGGTTCTTCCACAACAACTCCACCATTTACAGTCTCAAACCTGGCTGCCGAAAGGGGGGGGAGGGTTGAGCATGGGCCAGCAACCCCCATTCCAAAAAAAACAGCGCTACAGAAACACCAACAGAAGCTCGGAAGACCCTAATGCTGGGAGAGGAAGGATTACACCAAGAAGATGGGCCAAATCTGGGGTCAATGTGAAAGACTGGTCCAGGAAAGAGGACTCTGGTAAGCTACTGTTAGTGGCCTATGCTCCAGTGGAGGTGACAAGCTTAGTTAAGTTCTTCCATAACGAACCCCCCGCCCCACTATTGTTCTGCCACTTGACACTTGTCTCATTTCTAACTTTACCCAGGTCTGACAAAACGTCATCAGCCTGAAATATTAAAATGATGCTGAAATAGCTCAGAGGTACACTGTACAGAATTCGGTTTCCTCCTGACAGTGACATGCTTTTTTGGGGATCAAGCTCTAGTAACTTAGGCACAAGGTTTTAATGAGGTCTGCTTCAGTTAGGCCACATATGTTGTATTGTGTACAGTTCAGGTTGCCCCACTATAGGAAGGACGTTGAGGCATTGGAGAGGGTGCAGAAGAGGTTTACCGGGATGCTGCTTGGTTTAGAAGGTGTGTGCTGGATAAACTTGGGTTGTTTTCTCTGAAGCGTCAGAGGCTGAGGGGAGATCTAATAGAGGTTAATAAGATTATGAGAGCCATAGGTAGAGTAAACAGGGAGTATCTGTTTCCCAAGGTGGAAATGTCTAGTACCAGAGGGAATGCATTGAAGGTGAGAGGGGGGCATATTTAAGGGAGACATGGGGGTAATTTTTTTTAACTCAGAGTGGTGGATACCCAGAATGTGCTGTCTGGTATGGTGACAGAGGCAAATACATTAGAGGCTTTTAAGAGATGTTTAGACAGGAACATGAACGTGAGGAAGACGGAGGGATACAGACATTGAGTAGGTCAGAGGGATTAGTTTTTGGCCCACAATGTTGTGCCGAAGCAGCTAAAAAGCAAATCAAAAGCCCCCAAAGGGTCTGTCCCTGTAGTGTTCTATGTTTGATGTACTGGTCCATCCTAAGTTAGATCACAGCCAACCCCAAAACTGTTTTTGGACTTGGTGAACAGGATAATTTGCCTTCATTTCCTTGGTTCACAGTAGTGAAATCAACTACAGCTGCAAGTAACCACAATCAGCTCAGATAGGATCCCTCTGAAGATGGCAGAAATTGCGGAGAATGAGGAGTTGATGCAGAGCCTTATGAGTTGGTAAGGACAAGTGCAAATCTGATGAGTGTTAAGGTGGCTGGAAGATGGTTGAGTGCTGAGCGTTTGGAGTGTCCACTGGTAATGGAAATAATGTTTTCTGCCTCTTCAACACTTCTCTTGATCTCTTTACTCTCTCCATATCCTGGACTGGATGAGGAGAGATTTCATCTAACTAAATCTCAGGAAGACTTTAGAATTATAGTGTTCAGTGCTCATTGAAAATTTAATCAACTGCTGTTCAATTTTTCTCTGTACAAGATTTTGGCCACAAGGCCTATGTCACTGATAGATCACTAAAGTTTCTTAAACCGAACAAGTTTATTTGGCAAGTCGCTGAACCTAGTGTGGAATCCTCGTTTTTGGGCTAATTTGGCGATAGCTTGCCACGAATTATTACATCAGAGTAAGACCATTTAGGTTACAGACCATTTGAGGGATATATAGATCTGAGTTAATGTGGAAAGGATTGCAGGAGAATGAGGGGAGATCTGAGACAGGTATACAAAATTATGAAGGGTATAAATAGGGCAAATGCAAGCAGGCTTTTTCCACGAAGGAGGAACTTCTTCACTCATAGCAGGGGCTCCACAGCCCCCTTGGTTAATGGCAAGGCTCCACTGTATACAAAAGGCTGAGATCCCCTGTCTCAGAGTGGTGTGATTCTGGAATGAGCTGCCAGCAGAAGTGGTGGATGTGGGTTCAATTGCAGTGATTAAGAGAAGTTTCAGTAAGTACGTGGAAGGGATAGGAAGGGCTATGGTCCAGGTGTAGGTCAATAGGACTAGGCAGAATAATAGTTCAGCCTGGACTGGATGGGCTGAAGGGTGTTTTCTGTGCTCTATGACTCTCTAATAAACTCCTCTAAAAGTTGTGAACACTTGAGCAACCAGAGCTTTCAAGACCATGATTTATTATTTCTTGCCGAATGCGGCAAGGTAAATAGAATCAATTGTTAGCATTGACATTGTGGGCAGAAGGGTCTGTTGCTGAGCTGCAGGATTCCCATCAGTTATAATCTAGAGTAAGCATGTACTTGATCTGAAATAGCCTCAGCTTTCTCTGTGGTTAGAATCCTGGACGGAGTCAGCCAAGGTTCCCAATCATTCCCAGTGTTAAGATGTCCATCACCCAGGACACGCCTCCTCATTGCTACCGTTCAGCTGGTGGTGCAGGAGCCTGAAGACACACTCAATGTTTTAGGAACAGCTTCTTCCCCACAGCCATCAGATGTCTGAATGAACCGATGTCCTCGAGCTCTTTTTTTTGCTCTCTTTTTGTACTCCTAATTTAAAAAAAAATGTACATTTCTTATTGTAATTTATAGCTTTTAAAAAATTAAGTATTGCAATATACTGCTGCTGCAAAACAACATTTCATGGCATATGCCACTGACACTAAACCTGACTGATTCCAGACATGTTTGAAGCGTAAGAATTTCCAGTTGTATACTGCATACATTCTTTGATATCAAGTTAAACCATTTGAACATCCATGTCAATTGAAGATTCATTCAGATGTGACTACAAGACTCTCATAAAAAGCCCACTGACACTCACTAGCCAGTGGCTCCTTAAAGCATGATCACTCCAACAAGGAGTTGGTGCCTAACACACAAAGGACTAGCTCAACAAGGAGATCTCAAGACAGGATTCTAAACTTGGAAAAACCCTGCAGCAAACAATTCACAATGACTTTCTTATGGAAGCTGTGGGAGAAGTGTGCCTTCAGGGAATGGGTACAAGAGTATCACCTCCCCCACATTAAGTCATAGACCATTCAGCCAATCCATTAAAATGCAATAAAAACAGAAGATTAAGTGCAGCTAGCAGACAAATTCTCCTGCACAGGTTTACTCTAACAACCACAGATCTGACCCCCTTTACCTATGATCGGTGGCCAATATTAATTACCCCGTCAGTGAGCAGTCCCTGGAAATTGAACTTCCGGGGCTGCCAAATTCTAAACATTTAGGATGCCTGCAGGAGAAAGACGAGTGCAGTCAGGAATGAAATCATCTCCCACACAGCAGTCCATGGGAATCTTCCACTTAAAATACTTTGATGAAAATCAAATCTTTACAAGCTCAGTTTCTACAAAAGACGTTGAAGAAGTACTTCTGGGCGGTCACCAGAATGGACATGAAATTATATGTTCTCAGTGCCTTAACTATTTTGTAATGAATATCCCTGGAATCTTGCTCAATAAAAGCAACAATTTTAAAAGATGCATCTCCAGTTCTTCTGTTTTAAATTAAAAAAAATTATATTCTTATATTAACTGCACAGCAGTTTCAAAACAAGAATTAATTTTATGTGGAAAACGTGACATTACAGTACTAGAGTAAATACTTGCAAGCCATACTCTGAAATTGTGTGCTGTGCATCTTTAACGTAACCATTTTCATAGCTCTAAACACTATGTTCCTACCACAGCAGAAAAATGGGTGAATTTTGTACCGGCTGGTCGATATCTTGCCCTTTCATCTTTTAGGTATAAATTTTTACAATGCTCCAGAGCCTCATAAGTTTGTAGAAAAAGTTTTCTAAAGACCATTTTTAAAGTTCAGATTCATTCAATCTTCATTCTCTAGGAGCTGCAATGGCTTTGACATCGAACACCTTCAGTGCTTGAAGCGAGTTTGTTCACAGATGTGGTTAAATTTCCTGGAAGAAGAAAAAAATGAAAATAAAATGGCTGGATTTCACCAAAACGTTTCCCAGTTAATACCAATTCAGATGATACTATTCAATTCATACAAAACAGATAAAGAATTTAAACATGAAAAAATCTGTAGATGCTGGAAATCCAAAGCAACACACAAAATGCTGGAGGAACTCAGCAGGTCAAGCAGCATCTATGGAAATGAAATAAAACTCGCCATTTTGGGCTGAGATCTTTCTTCAGGATGGGAAAGGAAAGGGGAAGATGCCAGAATAAAAAGGTGGGAGGGGAGGCAGCCAGTTAGAAGTGATTGGTGAAGTTAGGTGGGTGGGAACGGTCACAGGCTAGAGAAGGAGGAATCTGATAGAGAAGAGTGAACCACAGGAGAAAGGAAGTAAAACCACAGGAAGGAGGGGACCCAGGGGGAAGTAAAAGACAGGTGAGAAGTACTAGTAAAAGGTCAGAGTGAGGAATAGAGAAAGTGAGAGGGGGAGAGAATTTGTTTACCAGAAAGAGAAATCAACCATTAAACAACACACAAAATGCAGGCTGGGCAGCCTCTATGGAAAAGAGTAAACAGTCGAAGTTTTGGGCTAAGACCCTTCACCAGGACTGGGAAAAAAGACGAGGTCAGGGTTAGAGGAGGGGTGAAGTAAAGAGCTGAGAAGCCGATTGGTGAAAGAGATAAAAGGCTGGAGTAGGGGTATCTGATAGGAGAGGGTAGAAGACTATGGAAGAAAGGGAAGGGGGGAAGACCATTCCAGAGGAGGCTATGGGCAAGTAAGGAGATAAAATGAGGGGGAAACAGGAACGTGGTCGGAGGGAGGGGTGCATTACCAGAAGTTCAAGAAATTGATGCTCACACCATCAAATTGGAGGCCACCCAGATGGAACACAAGTTACTGCTCCCGCATCCTGAGTGTGGCCTCATCACGACAGTAGAGGTGGCCATGGATTGACATGTCAGAACATGAATGGGAAGTGAAAATGAAATGGGTGGCCACTGGGAGATACCGCTTCTTCTGGTAGATGGAGCACAGGCGCTCGATGAAGCAGTCCTCCAATCTAGGCTGGGTCTCACTGATATACAGGAAGCTGCACCGGGAGCACCAGACTCAACAGACTCACAGGTGAAGTGTCGTCTCACCTGGAAGGACTATTTGGGCCCCTGAATGGTAGTGAGGGAGATGGTATAGGGGCTTGTTCTGCTTACAAGTACCAGGAGGGAGATCAGTGGGGAGGGACGAATGGACTATAATCAGATGCCAACTTCAAACATTAAGGGAGTAGTACTGACTGCTCATTTTAACAGATGCTGCCTGACCTGCTGAGTTCACCCAGCTTGTTTGTACGTCTTGATTTGACCAGAGCATCTGCAGTGTACTTTGTGTTCACTGGTGCTACACAAATTGCTGTGAAGTTTCTCAGCCAAAATAACAAACTTATTTTAGACCATTTCTTGTATTCGACAACAGATCATCAAATTTCTGCTTAGGTTCAAT
The DNA here is from genome assembly GCF_030144855.1 of Hypanus sabinus. Classification (NCBI taxonomy): domain Eukaryota; kingdom Metazoa; phylum Chordata; class Chondrichthyes; order Myliobatiformes; family Dasyatidae; genus Hypanus; species Hypanus sabinus. The sequence goes on along the minus strand of NC_082723.1, from coordinate 71,603,647 downwards.
AAAAAAAAAATCTGTAGTCCTAAGGACAAGTTACTAAATCCATTCCTCCATGGCTACAGTCAACCCTTCATAAATCAGTTCTTATGAAGACACGCAAGGCTTTAATATATCGATGGGAGGGCACAATGATGCTTTGTAAAGGGAGATCTAACTCACTCTCAGCACTGCTATGGCAGAGCCTCTCAGTTTGTGGCCTTTATTATTCAAATTACTAAGTAACAGTAGCAAATTGTATTGAATTCATGCCAGACGAAAGGCCAACTGGAAAGTGGCAGACAACACGTTCAAAGGATCCACAATTCAAGCAAGGAATTAATTAACCTCTTGTGGTACTTACATAGCATGATGTGCTTTAACCTGTGTTCGACAGTTTCGACCCCAGTAACAGTCTGGACGTGCGGTTACAGAGCCTGCAAGATCAATAAACCGCAATTTAAACTAAAAATTCCTCAATTGAATTCTATTATCCAAATTCTACCAGTCAGAGACTATTCTGACAGGCTGCATCGCCGTCAGATATGGGGGGGGGTGGGGCTGCTACTGCACAGCACTGAAATAAAACTGCAGGGAGTTGTAAAGTTAGTCATCTCCATCACGGGCACTATCCTCTGTAGTATCCAGGACACCTCCAATGAGCAATGTCTCAAAAAGGCAGCGTCCATCATTAAAGACCGCCATCATCCAGATCATGACCTCTTCTCATTGCTACCATGAGGAAGGAGGTACAGAAGTCTGAAGACACACACTCAATGATTCAGGAACAGCTTCTTCCCCTCTGCCATCAGGGAGGAGGTACAGGAGCCTGAAGACACACACTCAATGATTCAGGAACAGCTTCTTCCCCTCTGCCATCAGGGAGGAGGTACAGGAGCCTGAAGACACACACTCAGTGATTCAGGAACAGCTTCTTCCCCTCTGCCATCTGATTTCTTTTTGGATGTCAAACCCATGAACACTATTTTACTACTTTTTTTTGCCCGACTTATTTAACCATTTGATATACATGCATATACTTACTGCAATTAAGATTTTGTCTATTATTATGTACTGCATTGTACTGCTGCTGCAAAGTTAATTTTCATGACAAATGCCAGTGATACTACACCCAATTCTGCAGATCGGTTGTGTAGGAGGGAAGGGCGTGGAGTGAATTTATATAGGTCAGCACAACATTGTGAGCTGAACGGCCTGTACCATGTTCTAGAAGCCATGTTGTATCCACATCAGCGGCATTATGCCTGTTATGCCACTGGCATTAGGAGAAGCAATGAAGGTCCTCCATCTCTGTCTGTCCTTGACCATAGCTTCTCTATTGTGCCCCAGGTGTGGTTCAGGACGCTCATTCTTGCCTCTAAGGTACAGAGCCAAGTTGTCTTTGGTCTTCCACATTTCCTCCACCTTTAGGGGTTCAATGAAGTGCTGTCTTGATGATGGAATTGGCCTCATGGCGCAGCTAATCCATCTCCAACGTTTCCTCATGAAGATTACGGACCTACGCACTTGGTGACACTGAGGGAGCAGGGTGTAGTTAGAGATCCTTCTTGACCAGAAAGATCAGAGGATCTGCTGGAGGCTTGTGATATGGAATGACAACAGCTTGGCAAGGTCATTCTCTGTCATGCACCAGCATTCACACCTGTACAAAAGAGTGGATAGAACAAGCTCTGGTACAGCTTCACCTTGTGGACGCTGTACTTAGATGATCCCCATAGGTTGCTCAATGATTTGAAGATGTTTCTAGCTTTGCCGAGTCCGCACTGGATGTTGTCCTTGGTTCCACCATCCTGCCACCCAGGTGGATGAAACTGCAAGTGCTGTTGTATCCACTTGCTGGATCGTTATTGAAAATGACAGCACTTTTTTTTGTTAAATGAGTAAGATTGGAATTTCTTAACAGTTGATGAAGTGTTACTTATGGCACGGTATTGTAGCGGTTAGCACAAAGCTTTACAGACCCAGTGACCCAGGTTCAATACCCTTTACGGAGTTTGTACGTTTTGCCCATGACTACAAGGGTTTCCTCCCACAGTCCAAAGCAGTACCAGTCGGTAGGTTAACTAATCATTGTAAACTGTCCTGCTGATTAGGCTACCAGGGTTAAATAGGAGGGGAGGTGGGGGGGGGGGGGGTGGAGAGGGGTTTGCCCTGTGGTGTGGCTCGAAGGGCCTGTTTGGTGCTGTACTTCAATAAGTAAATGAAGCCTACCTGGAAAGTCCTCCTTTGGAATGTTCTGCCTGTACTGATAAGCCAGCTCACGGAAGTTATGTAGTCCACAGCAGTAACAGAGGACAGCATTTGACGAAACATTATAATCTGTTTAAAAATATAGGATTGTTTATGCAGTTAAGCTTGTAATAAACAGACTGGAACAATTGTATATGATTTTGATACATGTCCAACTCATAGGCAAGCTTTTTCATTTCCAATTCAAAAAGTTCCCACAAGGTTTATACCATAAAATCATAGGGTATAAGAGCAGATTTGGGCCATTTGGCCTATCATGTCTGATCTGCCATCTCATTATGCTGATCCATTTCCCTCCCAGTAACCCTTCCTGCCCAATTAATCAAGAATCTATCAACCTCCGCCTCAAATATACACAATGACTTGGCCTCCACAGCTGCCTGAGGCAATAAATTACACAGATTCATCACTCTCTGGCTAAAGAAATTCCTGATGAAGGGTCCTGTTCTGGAACCTCAAGTATTTACTCTTTTTCACAGATGCTGCCTGGCCTGCTGAGTTCCCCAACATCTGTGTGCGTTGCTCAACTCCATTCTAAATGGATGCTTCTCTGTTCTGAGGCTGTGTCCTCGGGTCTTAGACTCTCCCAGCACAGGAAACATCCCATGCACAATAAAGTCAGCACTGGAAAGGAGCATTACTAATTGATTGCATGAAATCCATTGTAATATCAAGTGGGTTAAGTAATTAACATTGCTAAAGTAAGAGCACTTGAGAAATTAATGGAATTAAAATGCCAACAAATCCCTTGGACCAGAATGGCCTACATACTAATTGAAGAGACTGAAGACTCATGAATTTACTAGCTCTGAAGTTTCAGGATTTCTTCGACTCTACAACAATCCCAATGCTTCAGTTTAATATCAGAGAATATATAAGGTATACAACCTGAAATCCTTACTCTTCCCAGACATTCACGAAACAGTTGGCAAAAACTCCAAAGAATGAATGACAGGAAAACATTAGAACCCTCCCCCCCTCCCATGCACAAACAGCAGCAAAGTATCAGCCCCCTCCCCCCCCCCCCAATTTGGTCTGGTATCTATAAACAGAACAGAACAGTATCTATACATTGCAAAAAGAACATCCCACAATCCTGATTGAGAAGTTGCAGAACCTGGGCCTCTGCAATTGGACCCTCGACTTTCTAAACGGAAGACTACAGTCTGTGCGGATTGGTGATAATGTATCCTCTTCGCTGATGGTCAACACTGGCACACCTCAGGGGTGTGTGCTTAGCCCACTGCTCTACTCTCTATATACAAGTGACTGTGTGGCTAATCATAGCTCAAATACCATCAATAAATTTGCTGACAATACAACCATTGTTGGTAGAATCTCAGGTGGTGACAAGAGGGCGTACAGGAGTGAGATATGCCAACTAGTGGAATGGTGCCGCAGCAACAACCTGGCACTCAACATCAGTAAGATGAAAGAGCTGATTATGGACTTCAGGAAGGGTAAGGCGAAGAGGCACATACCAATCCTCATAGAGGGATCAGGAGTGGAGAGAGTGAGCAGTTTCAAGTTCCTTGGTGTCAAGATCTCTGAGGATCTAACCTGGTCCCAACATATCGATGTAGTTATAAAGAAGGCAAGACAGCGACTAAACTTTATTAGGAGTTTGAAGAGATTTGGCATGTTAACAAATACACTCGAAAACTTCTATAGTTGTACCTTGGAGAGCATTCTGACAGGCTGCATCATTGTCTGGTACGGAGGGGCTACTGCACAGGACTGAAAGAAGCTGCATCTTGGACACCAGCCTACAAAGTACCCAGGACATCTTTTGGGAGCAGTGTCTCAGAAAGGCAGCATCCATGATTAAGGACCTCCAGCACACAGGGGCCTCCATGCCCTTTTCTCACTGTTACCATCAGGAGGGAGGTACAGAAGCCTGAAGGCACACACTCAGTAATTTAGGAACAGCTTCTTCCCTCTGCCATCAGGGAGGAGGTACAGGAGCCTGAAGACACACACTCAACGATTCAGGAACAGCTTCTTCCCCTCTGCCATCAGGGAGGAGGTACAGGAGCCTGAAGACACACACTCAGTGATTCAGGAACAGCTTCTTCCCCTCTGCCATCAGGGAGGAGGTACAGGAGCCCGAAGACACACACTCAGTGATTCAGGAACAGCTTCTTCCCCTCTGCCATCAGGGAGGAGGTACAGGAGCCTGAAGACACACACTCAGTGATTCAGGAACAGCTTCTTCCCCTCTGCCATCAGGGAGGAGGTACAGGAGCCCGAAGACACACACTCAGTGATTCAGGAACAGCTTCTTCCCCTCTGCCATCAGGGAGGAGGTACAGGAGCCTGAAGACACACACTCAGTGATTCAGGAACAGCTTCTTCCCCTCTGCCATTCGATTCCTAAATGGACATTGAAGCTTTGGACACTATCTCACTTCTTAAAAAATATACAGTATTTTTGTTTTCGAACATTCTTTTATATCTATTCAATATATGTAACTGATTTTGTTATGTTTTATTTCATTTTTTTTTCTCTCTCTGCTAGGTTATGTATTGCATGCATTGAACTGCTGCTGCTAAGTTAACAAATTTCACATCACATGTTGGTGATAATAAACCTGATTCTGATGAAAAACACTGTAGCTTTAAGCATAACACCTTAAGACATGGGAGCAGATTGACGCCATTCAGTCCAAGTCTGCTCTGTCATCCAGTCATGGCTAATTTATTATCCCTCTCATTCTTCTGCTTTCTCACCATAACCTTTGACAACCTTAACAATCAAGTACTGATCAACCCTCGTTTAAAACATACCAAATGATTGGCCTCCACGGCTGTATAAGAATGAATCAAAGACAAAGAATAAACGGCCATTTTCACATTTCACTAAAAGCAAAGACTTAAATGTGATATTTGCTGGTATTAAGTTAGATAGGAAGGTAAATCATGGAAAAGGTAAGCAAATTTAGATTAAATAATGAAGGGGCAGAAGGGGCGAGGTCACACAGTTGGAGGGAGGAGGGAGGTCACGTGAAATCTTTCACTTTGAGGGGAAGAATTTATAAGCAGGAATAAAAAATGTGTAAATGTACAACAAAATGCATTGTCATAATCATAGAAAGGCACAGCACAGAAACAGGCCCCTTGGCCCATCTAGCCCATGCTGAACCATTTAAATTGCCTACTCCCATCAACCTGCACTGAGACTATGGCCCTCAATACCCCCACCATCCATGTATCTATCTCAAACAATGAAAGCAAGCTCGCACACAACACTTGCGCTGGCAGCTCATTTCACACACACGGCCCTCTGAATGAAGCTCCCCCTCATGTTCCCCTTAAACTTTTCACGTTTCACCCTTGACTCATCACTCTGTTGTAGTCCCACCCAACATCAGGGAAAAAAGCCTGTATTTGCCCGATCTATACCCCTCATAATTTTGTATACCCTCTATCAAATCTTCTTTCAATCTTATACGTTTCAAGGAATAAAGTCCTAACCTATTCAATCCTTCCTTATAACTCAGGTCCTCCAGACCCAGCAACCCCCTTGTAAATTTTCTCTGTGCTCTTTCAACCTTGTTTATATCTCTCCTGTGGGTAGGTGACCAAAATTGAACATAATACTCCAAATTAGACCTCACCAACATCTCATACAACTTCAACATAACATCCCATCTTCTGAACTCAATATACTGATTTATGAAGGTCAATGGACCAGAAGCTTTCTTTAATACTCTATCCACCTGTGGCATCATTTTCAATGAATACTGGACCTGTATTCCCAGATCCCTTTGTTCTACCACACTCCTCAGGTCCCTACCGAAGTGCATTAAATTCTATCTGCCATACTTCTGTGACAACCACCAATACAGTCCAAAATGTCACTATGCTTCTGGCGACACATAGTCTGCCCACAATTTACTAACCCTAACCAGTACATCTTTGGAATATGGGAAGAAACCAGAGGATCCCACATAGTCATTGGATCTCATAACCCAAATGGGTGAAAGATACTGGATCAATAAGCACATTCAGACATGGAAATTAAAACCAATGCAAAATTTAAGCCACAATAATACCAGATGACAGCTTTGTGGCCCAAGTGCCCTCCACCTCTGCTTCTTCTATATACAAGACCTTTGTGTAGTTACTTGGGAGGAAAACAACTGTGTGGGTTTATATTTCTACAAGTTTTAAAGTGAACAGAGATTTCTAAAGCTGAAGAGAGCTGGACTATGCACACCTATCCATGTAATATGTCATTCTACAATGCACAGTAGAGAGCATCCTAACATGCTGTCTCACTGCTTGGTATGGCACTGCACTGTGGCACACAGGAAGGCGTTACAACAGGTAGTCAAAACTAGCCTACCCACCGCCAAGGGCATATGTACATAAAGGTGCTGGAAAAGGAGCAGTAATCACAAGGTCGTGACCGTCCTAGCATGCGAAGTTAGCTCTGATGGACTGGGTGGATGAGATCTTTAGTGAGATCCAATGGGCAGGAAGGCGGTACTGCAAAGCTCCATAGAGAGCGAAGGGCATGACAAGGCACAGAGAACGTCATGGTCACTTCCTGCAACCCAGGGAACCCCAGTTTGTGAAGCTTGTTCATACCACCGGACTGGACTTCTGAGGTCGAGAGACTGGAACTACCCCAGTGCAATGGCCTTTTCACTTTAAAAACTCTCTTGTAGAGGTTTCCCATCATCGTTGGACATGATGGACAACCAATGAATACAAGTTGTTCTGATTTTTTATTACGTTCTTCATCTTAATGTGTTTTTTTTTGTGCTGTATCAGAACTGGTGTAATAAAATTATTTGATTCTCCTTTATACCTGTGTACTGGAAATGACAAACAATCTTGAATTGGAAAACTCACTCACAATGAGAGAAACTGGAAGGAAAATATCAGAAATAGGAGCTGGAGTGGGTCACTAGAGTTGCTCCCTCAGTTAAAGACACAGCAAATCATCTAAGTCCAACTTTATTCCATTGCCCCCAAACCATTATTCTCTTAGCACCCAATAATTAGCCAATCTTATTTTATGACTAAGGTCAATAGCTGAATGTATCTACTGACCTCCGAATAGAGTATGAAGGGTATTCTCAGTGGGAATCCTATCTCCCTCAGCCCAGATCTTTTTGGTCTCTTCTATCAGATTCCTCCCTCTTCAGCCCTTTACCATTTGTTACCAACTTCTTGCTCCTTCCCCCCCCCCCCCACCACATTATTGTTTTCTTTATTTTATTGTGGGTTTTTTGGGGCTACATCAGAACCGGAGTAACAATTATTTCATTCTCCTTTTCACTCGAATACTGAAAGTAATATTAAACAGTCTTGAATCCTAAGAAATGCCTGCAAAATCCAGTTTAGTCCTCCAATTCAGAACCAAGGCACTTTCTTTTAGATGAAACATTAACCCAAGTCCATACACTCAGGTATTTTGATGAACAGCTGTCTGGTTTAGAGGGTGTGTGCTATCATGAGAGGCTGGATAGACTTGGGTTGTTTTCTCCGGAGCGCCAGCGGCTGAGGGGAGATCTGATAGAGATTTACAAGATTATGAGAGGCATAGACAGAGTGGAGAGAGAGTATCCATTTCCCAGGGTTGAAATGTCTAATACCAGAGGGCATGCATTAAAGGTGAGGGAATAGGTTCAAGGGGAAGAGGCAAGTTTTTCCAAGGGTGGATGCCTGGTGTGGTGGTAGAGGCAAATACCTCAGAGGCTTTTAAGAGACATTTGGATAGGAACAAGCATATAAGGAAGATGGAAGGATATGGACCTGGTGTGGGTAGAAGGGATTAATGTCCAGGTGTTTTTGATTTGCTTTTTAGCGGACTCAGCACAACACTGTAGGCCAAGCAGCCTGCTCCTGTGTTAAGTTCTATGTTCTAACATTTACCCTTCAGTCAGTGTGGGGAGAAAAGGATTTTATAGATATTTGTGGTACCTTGCCGAGTGTAAACTGGCTGCCTATGTTCAAAGTAAATTTATTACCAAAGTACAAACAAGTACCATATACAACCCCGAGATTTGTTTTCTTGCAGGCAAACCCAGTAAATCCAAGAAACATAACAGAATCAATGAAAGACTGCACAGAACAGGAGGGACAACAAAATCAATACAAATGTACAAAATCAATAAATTGCAAATACAAAAACAAAGAAACGATAATAGGCAATAAGTATCAAGAATATTTGTGGTGGATTTTCTGTTCAAAGGCACTGGTGTTTCCATACCAGGCAGTGATGCAATCAGTCAATATACTCTCCACCACACATCTACAGAACTCTGTCAAAGTTTTAGATGTTATACCAAATCTTTGCAAACATCTAAGGAAGCAAACACTGCTGTGCTTTCTTTTGTAATTGCATTTGTGTTGGGCCCAAGAGAGACCCTCTGTAGTAATAACAACAAGGAATTTAAAGTTGCTGATCTTCTCCACCTCTGAATCACTAATGAGGACTAGCTCTGGTTTCCTTCTCAAGTTAATAATCAGCTCCTTGCTCTTGCTGACATTGAGTGAGAGGTTACTGTCGTGACATCACTCAGCCAGATTTTCAGTCTCCTTCCTATATGTACCTCACCTACTCACAGATTACCAGTGAGTACATTTTGAGAAGTGCTTCAATGCTTCCTTCACGAAGTAAAAAGTTAGTTTTAGCATGATTTTAAGGTTTGAATTGTAATTAAACATACCTGTCAGAGCAAATGTTCCTCTCTGAAGAGCTAAAAGACTTTCCTGCAGCATCTCTTTCCAAGTAAGGCCTCTGGATGCAAGGTAATTCTGAAAAATATCACATCACGAGAGATGTGAGAATAATCACAAGTGAATTTCTGACAACTAGTTCAACTGATGATGTGGTGTTCACTGAGCTTGGCAATTAGTTTGCAGATGTTTCAGCACTAGTCGAGGTGAGATCTCCAAGCTTGCTGTTCGCTTGCCTTGGCCCTGATTCGTAGACGTCAACTTTCCTAAGAGCCAGCGAACCCCTAAGAGCCAACAGAATTCAAAGGTCAATTGAAAGGGGTAGCCAATCAGAACTGAAACAAGAGAATGGGGTGGGGGGGGCCTATGTAAATGTGAGCACTCCCAGAGAGGAACACCAACAAATGTGCACTGAGGATGCCACCTTAACTGGTGATGAAACATCTGTAAGCAGATTACCAAACTTGAAGACCACAACATCAAATTCCGTGCTAATGTTCACCACCATCTTGTTCAAATGTATATTCTGCTCATGTGAACATCAGATCTAATGATTTACTGGGTTAATACTAGCATAACGATTTACAGTAGCCGCCAATAGGGTTCAATTCTTGCCGCTGCCTGTAAGGAGTTTGTATGTCCCCCTCCCCCATGGCTGCGTGGTTTCCTCCCACAGTCCACAGCATACCGGTTGGTAGGTTAATTAGTCATTGGAAACTGTCCTGTGATTTGGCTATGTTTAATTGGGGAATTGCTGGACGACGCTGCTCAAAGGACCAGGAAGTCCATGTTGCATCTCAATAAACAAACAGACTGGTAGACAATTTGTTAAACCATCATAGATGGATTTACTCTTCCCTGATCAAAGGTTAAAAAACTTATTTTTAAAAAGGTGAAGTTTATATTCAAGTTTACAGAAAAGATTTTCTGTTTACACATTACCTTCAGGATATCTGATTCAAACGTGTTGTTGTTCAATATTCCATCCAAACATTTTTCTCCAAAATTTATATCTGCCAAAAAAAGTCACATAATTGATTAGGATCATCTCAACTCTCAGAAAAAAACTTCCAGTCCTGAGATCATATAAGGTACCCTTCACCAGCCCTGTAGCTCAGATCCCTGAACTAACTTAGTGTAACAGGGCTTTGGGAACAATGCAATGAGACCAAATGTGAACCATCCTTTAGGGAAAAAGGCTTTGGGGAGGCAAGAGGCTAGACAATCACTGCTGGAGATCCTACCTCTGAACTGAACTGTTCCTACAACCTATGGACTCACTTCCGAGGACAATATTCCTGATGGTTATTGCTTATTTATTTATTATTTTTTGCTTTTTGTATTTGCACATTGGTTGCTTGTCCATCTTGTTTATGGTCTTCTGTTGATTCTATTTTGTTTCTTTGTATTTACTGTGAATGCCCTCAAGAAAATGAGTCTTGGGAGAGTACATGTACTTCGATATAAATTTAATTTGAACGCTTTTGAACTCTGATCTGCTGTTGGGGCCGGTTTCTTATCAATGGTGACCCTTCCACCAGATTCAAAGTTCAAAGTAAAGTTTATCAGAGTACATGCATGTCACCACATACAACTCTGAGATTCTTTTTCCTGTAGGCAAACTCAGCAAATCTCTGGAATAGTAACTGTACACAGGATCAGAGAAAGATCAAGTAGAGCATAGAAGACAACTGAGCAAATGCAAATATAAATAAATAGTACTGTATCGAATTATCAGAACATGAAATAACAAGATATAGTCCTTAAAGCAAGATCTTTAATTGTGGAAACATCTCAATGGATGGGCAGGTGAGTGTAGTTATTCCCTTTTATTCAACAGCCTGATGGTTGATGGGTAGTAACTGTTCCTGAACCTGGTGGTGCAAGTCCTGAGACACTTGTGAATTCTACCTGATGGTAGCAGCGAGAAGAGATCTTGGCCTGGTTGGTGCGGGGTCTCTGATGATGATGAGAAGAGATCTTGGCCTGGTTGGTGCGGGGTCTCTGATGATGATGAGAAGAGATCTTGGCCTGGTTGGTGCGGGATCTCTGATGATGATGAGAAGAGATCTTGGCCTGGTTGGTGCGGGGTCTCTGTTGTTGATGAGAAGAGATCTTGGCCTGGTTGGTGGGGGATCTCTGATGATGATGAGAAGAGATCTTGGCCTGGTTGGTGGGGGATCTCTGATGATGATAAGAGATTTTGGCCTGGTTGGTGCGGGGTCTCTGTTGTTGATGAGAAGAGATCTTGGCCTGGTTGGTGGGGGGGGGGGTCTCTGATGATGATGAGAAGAGATCTTGGCCTGGTTGGTGGGGGATCTCTGATGATGATGAGAAGAGATCTTGGCCTGGTTGGTGCGGGGTCTCTGATGATGATGAGAAGAGATCTTGGCCTGGTTGGTGCGGGGTCTCTGATGATGATGAGAAGAGATCTTGGCCTGGTTGGTGGGGGATCTCTGATGATGATGAGAAGAGATCTTGGCCTGGTTGGTGCGGGGTCTCTGTTGTTGATGAGAAGAGATCTTGGCCTGGTTGGTGGGGGGTCTCTGATGATGATGAGAAGAGATTTTGGCCTGGTTGGTGGGGGATCTCTGATGATGATGAGAAGAGATCTTGGCCTGGTTGGTGCGGGGTCTCTGATGATGATAAGAGATTTTGGCCTGGTTGGTGCGGGGTCTCTGTTGTTGATGAGAAGAGATCTTGGCCTGGTTGGTGGGGGGTCTCTGATGATGATGATGAGAAGAGATCTTGGCCTGGTTGGTGCGGGGTCTCTGATGATGATAAGAGATTTTGGCCTGGTTGGTGCGGGGTCTCTGTTGTTGATGAGAAGAGATCTTGGCCTGGTTGGTGTGGGGTCTCTGATGATGATGAGAAGAGATCTTGGCCTGGTTGGTGCGGGGTCTCTGATGATGATAAGAGATTTTGGCCTGGTTGGTGCGGGGTCTCTGTTGTTGATGAGAAGAGATCTTGGCCTGGTTGGTGGGGGGTCTCTGATGATGATGAGAAGAGATCTTGGCCTGGTTGGTGGGGGATCTCTGATGATGATGAGAAGAGATCTTGGCCTGGTTGGTGAGGGATCTCTGATGATGATGAGAAGAGATCTTGGCCTGGTTGGTGGGGGATCTCTGATGTTGATGAGAAGAGATCTTGGCCTGGTTGGTGGGGGGGGGTCTCTGATGTTGATGAGAAGAGATCTTGGCCTGGTTGGTGGGGGGTCTCTGATGATGATGAGAAGAGATCTTGGCCTGGTTGGTGCGGGGTCTCTGATGATGATGAGAAGAGATCTTGGCCTGGTTGGTGGGGGGTCTCTGATGATGATAAGAGATTTTGGCCTGGTTGGTGCGGGGTCTCTGTTGTTGATGAGAAGAGATCTTGGCCTGGTTGGTGGGGGGGGGGGTCTCTGATGATGATGAGAAGAGATCTTGGCCTGGTTGGTGCGGGGTCTCTGTTGTTGATGAGAAGAGATCTTGGCCTGGTTGGTGGGGGGTCTCTGATGATGATGAGAAGAGATTTTGGCCTGGTTGGTGGGGGATCTCTGATGATGATGAGAAGAGATCTTGGCCTGGTTGGTGCGGGGTCTCTGATGATGATAAGAGATTTTGGCCTGGTTGGTGCGGGGTCTCTGTTGTTGATGAGAAGAGATCTTGGCCTGGTTGGTGGGGGGTCTCTGATGATGATGATGAGAAGAGATCTTGGCCTGGTTGGTGCGGGGTCTCTGATGATGATAAGAGATTTTGGCCTGGTTGGTGCGGGGTCTCTGTTGTTGATGAGAAGAGATCTTGGCCTGGTTGGTGGGGGGTCTCTGATGATGATGAGAAGAGATCTTGGCCTGGTTGGTGCGGGGTCTCTGATGATGATAAGAGATTTTGGCCTGGTTGGTGCGGGGTCTCTGTTGTTGATGAGAAGAGATCTTGGCCTGGTTGGTGGGGGGTCTCTGATGATGATGAGAAGAGATCTTGGCCTGGTTGGTGGGGGATCTCTGATGATGATGAGAAGAGATCTTGGCCTGGTTGGTGGGGGATCTCTGATGATGATGAGAAGAGATCTTGGCCTGGTTGGTGAGGGATCTCTGATGATGATGAGAAGAGATCTTGGCCTGGTTGGTGGGGGATCTCTGATGTTGATGAGAAGAGATCTTGGCCTGGTTGGTGGGGGGGGGTCTCTGATGTTGATGAGAAGAGATCTTGGCCTGGTTGGTGGGGGGTCTCTGATGATGATGAGAAGAGATCTTGGCCTGGTTGGTGCGGGGTCTCTGATGATGATGAGAAGAGATCTTGGCCTGGTTGGTGGGGGGGGGGGGGGTCTCTGATGTTGATGAGAAGAGATCTTGGCCTGGTTGGTGGGGGGTCTCTGATGATGATGAGAAGAGATCTTGGCCTGGTTGGTGCGGGGTCTCTGATGATGCTGCTTTCCTACAACAGCATTTCACGCAGATGTGCTCAATGATTGAGAGAGTTTTTTTCCCCGTGATGTGAACCCTGGGCTGAATCCACTTCCTATTGTATGACTTTCCATTCAAATTATGATGGGGCTTGTGATGATAACACCATTGGATGAAGGGTTGGTGGATAAACATCTTGTTGGAAAAGTTTTGTCCTGCCACTCCTCAGCTCAATCCTGAATAGTTCTTGCTGCAAGCAGATTCAGTGATTCATTTACCAAGAACTAGAATTTACTAACAAGTGTGTATCTGAATCAAACAGCAAGTGATTTAACACACAAAATGTTGGAGGAACTCAATGGGTCCAACAGCATCTATGGAGGGGGAATAAACAGTCGACATTTTGGGCTGAGATTCTTCATGAGGACTGGAATAGAAGGGAACAGAGCCAGAATAAGGTGGTGGGGGTTGAGTACAAGCTGGCACGTGTTATGCAAGACCAGGTGAGAGATACAAGTGATTTATTTATTTATTGAGAGACAGTCCTTCCAGCTCTTTGCCCAGCATTCCCTGTATTAATCCTAGCCTCTAATCACAGGACAATTTACAATGACCAATTAACCTACCAACCAGTATGTCTCTGGACTGTCGGAGGAAACCCGTGCACCTGGAGGAATTCCACGCAGTCATGGGGAGAATGTAGAAACTCCTTACACGCAGTGGCAGTAATTAAACCCAGATCATCTTCACTATAGACCATTGTGCCAACCTCTGCGCTACCATGCCACCCTTTGATGCCAACGATAACAGAAAGCCTTTTAAGTAGAAATGTTTAACAGAAACTTTGACTTACCACAAAACCTTGCCAAGCATCCTGAACACCCTACTCGAGAGCAGCCCCAGTACATGTGGCAGAAAGGCCGTAAACAAACTGTGCCTGCAATAAATGAGATGTAAAAACACATTACTTCATTTTTACCTGTTGACCAGACTGTTTACCTATAATACTAAAAGGACTAATTAAATAAATAGTCTCTCTAATTCAGGGAACCCCCCTGCTTAATGGTCTATGGCATAAAAAAGGTTGGGAACCTCTGCTCTGATACAGGTGGCTGTGCAGGTCAAGTCATTGGATATATTTAAAGCAAGGGTCGATAGGCTTTATTTGCAGAGATACAGCTTGGAACAGGCCTTCCTGACCCTTCGAGTCACATTGCCCAGTAATCCCTGATTGCTAATCATGGGACAATTTACAATGACCATTTAACCGACAAACTGGTATGTCTTTGGAAACTAGAACTGGAGCACCCCGAGGAAACCCACACATTCACCAGGAGAATGTACAAACTCCTTACAGGTAGCGGTGGGTCGTTGGTACTGTGTGGCTAACCACAACGCTATTGTGCTGCTCCCTTGATTAGTAGGAGCAGCAAAAAATATGGAGAGAAAGCAAGAGACTGGGACTGTGAAGAGAAAAATAAATCAGCCATGATTGGATGTCAGAGCACACTCAACAGGCCGAATGGTCTAACTCCTCACTCTGTCTCACTGTCTTGCTAAGAAATGTAAAAAAGGGTAAAAAGTTACAAGACCTTGGGGATTAAACAGAAACTGACCAGCTCTGAAGAGCTGGTGCTTGCAGCATGAACTGAGTAGCCTTCTGAAGTGTTGTTATATAGGGTTCTCTCAAACTAAAAGCTGAACTCCAGAGCCACCTCATTGAAATCTCACCACTTCTAATTGAAGCATTTGCAGTTCACTGCTTTTCGATCAGATGAAAATTCATTTCTTTAGTGAGCCCCAGTTTTATAATTTTGTACTTAAGTGCTACAGCACAGAATCAGGCTCTTCAGTCCACCTAGTCAATGCTAACTTGCTATTCTGCCTAGTCCCACCAACCTGCAACTGGACCATCGCCCTCCATACCCCTTCCAAGCATGTACCCATCCAAACTGTTCTTAAGCATTGCAATCAAATCTGCATCCACCATTTCTGCTGGCAGCTCTTTCCTCATTTCACACCATCCACTGAGTGAAGACATTCCCCACCAGGTTCCCCACTTGGGGCCTATGGACCCCTTGCTTAATGGTATTGATCCATAGCATAAAAAGATTGGGAACCCCTGCTCTAAATATTTCACCCTTAACCTATAACCTTTAGCTTTAGTCTCACCTAACCTCAGTAGAAAAAGCCTGCTTCCTTTAACCCTATCTATAAATCTCTCATTCTCCTCTACTTCCGGGGAAATAGGTCCTACCCTATTCAACCTTTCCATCTTTACATGCAATATTTTCATTGTGTCTCTTTGTGTCTACCGTGAATGCCTGCAAGAAAATGAATTTCAGAGTAGTATATGGTGAGAGGACCACAACCTTGCCATAGAGTTTAGAGGCTTGCATGTCTCAATGACCCAGAGAGCTACACTGGCTGGATTCAGGGCTTTATGCTTAGGGTCACTCATGCCAAAAAGGACAAAGGGTAGAGGCCAGACTAAGAATGGTGCACTGGTCCTCCAGGTTCAGGGGTTCACTCAGGGCTAGCAACCTTGACTGATCAAAAACAAATTGTTACGGAAACGGCAACGATTTCTCCTACATCCGAGTGCGACGGTATTCTTGATTCTCCAGCCGGGACTTAGGATTGAGTTATGAAAAACAAGAGGAAGCTACTGACGTGAAAAAGCCCTGACCGCCACCAGAGATGGAGGACCTACATTGCTGCCCTGAATGCCAGTGGCTTATTGGGCAGTAAGTAAAATGGTGACATATATGTGCTTTGATAATAAATTTACTTTGAACTCAGGACCTTGAATGAAACCTAAAAGTAGTTAGCCAGTTAGTTCTCCTAATTCACATTAGTCATACAGAAATGGTATAGTGGTGGAGCTGGTAGAACGGCTGTCTCCAAACTCGGCATCAATCCCAACTTCCAGTGCTGTGTCACACTAGAACTGCAAGAAATACAGGATTGACACAGATTTATTGATTGAGATACAGCACGGAGAGGCCTTTCTAGCTCTACAAGCTGCGCCACCCAGCAACCCCCTCAACTGGGGTGGAGTTTGTTAGGTGTGTTCAGGAAGTTTCCTGACACAATATGTAGATAAGCCTGCAGGAGGAGAGCCTGTACTTAATCTGGTATTGGGAAATGAACCTAGTCAGGTGTCAGGTCTCTCAGTGGGAGAGCATTTTGGAGACAGTGATCACAACTCAATCTCCTTTACCATAGCATTGGAGAGGGATAGGAGCAGACAAGTTAGGAAAATGCTTAATTGGAGTAAGGGGATATATGAAGCTATCAGGCAGGAACATGGAAGTATAAATTGGGAGCAGATGTTCTCAGGGAAATATACAGTGCTAATGTGGCAAATGTTCAGGGGATATTTGAGGGGAGTTCTGTAACTTGTGTGGAGTCCAATGAGACAGGGAAAGGATGGTAGGGTATAGGAACCATGGTGTACAAAGGCTGTTGTAAATCTAGTCAAGAAGAAAAGGCTAAAAAAAAATCCAAGTAATGATAGAGATCTAGAAAATTACAAGTTTGCTAGGAAGGAGCTTAAGAATGGAATTAGGAGAGCCAGAAGGGGCCACAAGAAAACCCCAGGGCCTTCGACTAGTATGTAAAAAGCATGAGGATAAGACGTGAGAGAATAGGACCAATCAAATGTGAGAGTGGAAGAGTGTGTATGGAACCAGGGAAGATAGCAGAGGTACTTAATGAATACTTTGCTTCAGCATTCACTACAGAAAAGGATCTTTGCGATTGTAGGGATGACTTGCAGTGGACTGAAAAGCCTGAGCACGTAGATATTAAGGAAGAGGATGTGTTGGAGCATTTGGAAAGCATCAAGTTGGATAATTCACTGGGACCAGACGAGAGATACCCCAGGCTACTGTAGGAGGCGAGGGAGGAGATTGCTGAGCCTCTGGCAATGATTTTTGCATCATCAATGGGGATGGGGGAAGGTTCTGGAGGATTGGAGGATTGTAGATCTTTTTGTTGTTCTGTTATTCAAGAAAGGGAAAATAATCCAGGAAATTATAGACCAGTGAGTCTTACTTCAGTGGTTGGCAATGGAGAAGATCCAGAGAGGCAGGATTTATGAACATTTGGAGAGGCATAATATGATTAGGAATAGTCATCGTGGCTTTGTCAAAGGCAGGTTGTCCCTGGCAAGCCTAACTGAATTTTTTGAGGATGTGACTAAACACATTGACGAAGGTAGAGCAGTAGATGTAGTGTATATGGATTTCAGCAAGGCATTTGATAAGGCTTATTGAGAAAGTAAGGATCCAAGGGGACCTTGCTTTGTGGATCCAGAATTGGCTTGCCCACAGAAGGCGAACAGTGGCTGTCGATGGGTCATATCCTGCATGGATGTGCCTCAGGGATCTGTTCTGACACCCCTTCTCCTTGTGATTTTTATAAATGACCTGGACGAAGAAGTGGAGAAAAGGGTTAGTAAATTTGCTGATGACACAAAGGTTGGGGGTGTTGTGGATAGTGTGGAGGGCTGTCAGAGTTTACAGCGGGACATCGATAGGATACAAAACTGGGCTGAGAAGTGGCAGATGGAGTTCAACCCAGATAGTTCAAATGGTTCATGAGGTGGTTCATTTTGGTAGATCAAATATGGTGGCAGAATATAGTATTAATGGTAAGACTCTTGGCAGTGTGGAGGATCAGAGGGATCTTGGGATCCATAGGACACTCAAAGCTGCTGCACAGGTTGACTCTTTGGTTAAGAAGGCATACGGTGCATTGGCCTTCATCAATCATGGGACTGAGTTTAAGAGCCGAGAGGTAATGTTGCAGCTATACAGGACCCTGATAAGACCCCATTTGGAGTACTGTGCTCAGTTCTGGTCACCTCACTACAGGAAGGATGTGAAAACCACGGAAAGGGTTCAGAGGAGATTTACAAGGATGTTGCTTGGATTGGGCAGCATGCGTTATGAGAATAGGTTGAGTGAACTTGGCCTTTTCTCCTTGCAGCGATGGAAGATGAGAGGTGACCTGATAGAGGTGTGTAAGATGAGGAGAGCTATTAATCATGTGAATAGTCAGAGGCTTTTTCCCAGGGCTGAAATGGTTAACAGGAGGGGGCAGAGAGTGGTGAGTGCGTGGAATGGGCTGCTGGTGACTGTGGTGGAGGTGGATACAATAGGGTCTTTTAAGAGACTCTTGGATAGGTACATGGAGCTTAGAAAAAAAGAGGGCTATGGGTAACCCAAGGTAATTTCTAAAGTACGTGCATGTTTGGCACAGCATTATGGGCCGAAGGGCTTGTATTGTGCTGTAGGTTTTCCACGTTTCTATGATTTAATCCTAGCCTCATTACAAGACAAATTACAATGACCAATTAACCTACCAACTGATAAATCTTTGGACTGTGGGAAGAGACCAGAGCACCCAGAGGAAACCCACGCATTCACGGGGAGAATGCACAAACTCCTTACAGGCAGTGGCAGGAATTAAGCCCAGGTCATCTGTACTGTAAAATTTAGAGCAGGGGTTCCACTATACTACCCACCCATCACTACCATGTAGATAGGTAGCTGATCATTGATACAAACTCAGCGGGTTGGTGGATATGTTACCTTTGCTGTGCAACTGTGGTTGGCCACCTGATTATGGAGGCCAAAATCACAATCACCATTTACAACTAAGAACAGAAAGCACTGAACTTTCAATTGTCTAAAGTGTTAAAAGTTAACTTCAGTTAAGAGCAAATTGAAGTCCTGTTCAAGGCATGTTTAACCTGGACAAAACTTGACAAGGAAATTGTCAGGTACCACAATTGAAGATTAGCTTTATTTGTCACAGGTACATTGAAACATATAGTGAAGTGTGTAGCTGTGTGTTAACAACCCACGGCCTGAGGATTTTCTCAGGGCAGTCTTCAAGTATTACCATGCTTTGGGTGCCAGAGCATGTCTGAACTTCCTAACCCTAAGCCGTACACCTTTGGAATGAGGGAGGGAGTCTGAGCACTTGGAGGAAACCGATACAGTCACGGGGGAGCACACACACAAACATCTTACAAACAGCAGCAAGAATGAAACCATAATCTACTGATCACTGGTGCTGTAACATACTTTCTGCCACTGGCGTTTGGGGCAGCAATGAAGGTCCACCATCTCTGGGGGTGGTCAGGGCTTCCTTCATCATGTCAGTAGCTTCCTCTCGGTTTTCACTAGTCAGTCATAGCTTCCAGGTGGAGACTCAGGAACATTGTCGCACTCAGATGTAGAAGGATTCTTCATTGCTGTTTCCATAACAATTTTGTTTGACCTGAGTCAGGGTTGTTGGTCCTGACCTGAACCCCTGAACCTGGAGACCACTCAGTCTAACCTCTACCCTTTGACCTGTTTGGCATGGCTGATCCTAACAAGAACCGAAGGACAAAGCCCCGACTCCAGCTAACACAGCTCTCCAGGTCATTGAGACATGCAAGTCTCCATACCCAATGACAAAGCTGTGGTCTTCTTGGACAGCTGACACTGTAAAGAGTTACGCTAATTGCCATACTCTGTGCTGCCCCAATTACCAACCTCTAACTCAATTCCTTCTTTACTGAAGAGCAACAAGTGAGTGATGATGCAAAACAAGATTAAACTAGCCACTCGGAACGAGGACTGACAATACTGCAGCTAACCACATACATTGTTGAGGTGTAATGGTTGGATTCTGTTCACGTTCCACCCTCCGGTCAGGCATTGGTTGGAAACAGCAAGTGCAAATCGTATGAGGACCCCGGACAGGGCAGGTGTACTCTTGGGCAGCTTTTTTAAAAAATTTGAGAAACAACAAAGATGGTTAGAACATTTGTACATAAAATTAGTTACACCAAGACCAGAAAACATGGCTTCTCCATACAAATCATTGTTCTGACTGTTGATTATCTGAGGAAAAGTTTGGCACTGCAACTGATCACTCATTTCAGTGCAAGAAATTATTCTTAAATTAAGTATAATCCAAATTGAAGTATTATTTAAATGGTGTAAAAATAAGATAGCAATCTACCATCACTGCAGAACTTGTACAAAGAAATGACAGCAAAAATAATTGCAGACATTACCCACCCTGTAAACTATTTTCCAAAAGCTCCCTTCTGGGAGGCGCTATAGGGCTATTAAACAAAAACTTCACACAGTCAAGTTTCTACCCCCCCCCCAGCAGTTAATCAGATCAACTATTCTAGCAAGAACCCCCCCACAAACCACTGCACTGTCAACACTTTAAACTGCTTTTTCCTAATGCTGTTTACACTGTAAATACATGCTGATATTTGTGTAGTTAAGCAAATTTTATTATTTTTAATTGTTGACTGTTGTTTTTTGTTACATGTTATGCCCAGACCAATGTAGGAGAGAGAGGAAAGAAAAAGCAAATCTTGTAAACAATAAAAAGCATTTAGAATGAAAGTGAATCCTCAGGCACGAAGCCCAGAGCAGCTGCAGCAAGCCCACAGCCTCAGCTCACCACATAGCAGAATAAACATCTCAGAGCAGCAAGTAGAATCTGCACAACTCTCGTGTCTGGTCCTGACACTCTGCCTTTTCAACCCGTCTGACCCAGGATTTAAATTATCCAAACATTGGATCGCTCCTTGTTCAAAGATCCGGGCCCTGTCGCATCAATATACTCTGGACCAGGACCCCGCCGCCATGTGTTGGCATGTACCTGACCTTTCCAAATCGGCCAGACACTTAGATTGATCAAACCTTGCTCTTGGTTTAGGTGGACTAGCTCTGAATCTCCTCCACGTCGACTCAGTCTTGAACATACCTCACTCAACCTTGCTCTTGCACTCAGCCTCTTCATTGTTTGCAGTCATTGTTTACCTTAAGTTTTAAAACAGTGTTATTAATAAATTTAGTTCTATTTCTTGCGTGCGCAGAATGTGTGCGCACATACATACATACACGCTCCACTGGAGGCAGTGTGGCACAGCATCAAGACTGGAGTCAGTGCTGTCCCCAGTGCTCACTCCTAGAAGACAAGCTGTATCGTGTTTGAATGCAAACTGCTGCAACATTCATGCACTCAGACTTGACTATATATTTTACTGATATCTTATACCTGATTGCTGTCTTATGTGCCTTGTGCTGTGCATGACTCCTTGTACTGTTTTGTACCTTGGCCCAGGAGTAATACTATTTTGTTTGGCTATACTCATGGGTATTCATGTATTGTTGAATGAATTATATTTGAACTTGAAATTACTAAAATAACAATTACCTTAACAGCTTAGCTTTTATAGTTCAGTTGTGTCATTTAAGGTAAAATTGGATAGGTATATGGACAGGAAAGGAGTGGAGGGTTATGGGCTGAGTGCGGGTAGGTGGGACTAGGTGAGATTAAGGGTTCGGCACAGACTAGGAGAGCCAAGATGGCCTGTTTCCGTGCAGTGATTGTTATATGGTTATATAATGATAAAATCTTAGTTGTACGCTGAAGGCACAGCCCATGATTGACTCCTCTGCTTCTCTCCAGTTGAGAGGTTGAGCAAGGTAGAGGTTGGCAAAGACAAGAGCGTAGGACAGCTGGATGTTTGGAGCCATCTCTCGCTAGCTGCCGTCACAGGAAAGTGCAGGAGTCTTGGGATCCACATTGCCAGAATTGATTGGCGAGGCAGTGGGGGGCTTTGAGTTTCAAGTTGCATGTGTTTCTGGATTCTGGTTACATTTTTTTTGCTGTTATTGAGTGGTTTGATCGGGCAATCCATGTGAACTGGTGAGCTTTGGCAAAGAATGGTACTGTGGCCTGCATGGGCTAGCATTAGCACTGTGCTGAATGGACTAAACTGAATACCATCGGTTTGATGTTCCACATTGTTTGCTCAATTTTTGCTGCTTGGGAGGACAAGTCTCGGAGCTGTATTCTTCAAACATACAGTCAGCCTTCCTTATCCATGAAGGATTGGTACCGGCACCCCTTGTGGATACCAAAAACACGGATGCTCAAGTCCCTTTTTCAAGCTGTCTCAATTCGGTGGACCTTAGGACCCAGCGGAACCCTAGACCTTACTTAACCTGTCTCCGTGCGGTGGACATTAGGACCCAGCTGCGGAGCTCTGAACCTGCAGTGTTTCTGTTCACGAAAATGATCATGATTGAAAATAAAGTGGAAATAATAAAGCGATTGGAAAGAGGCGAAACAACATCGGTCATTGGAACGCTACGTCGGTCAACAATCGGAACAATTTTAAAGGATAAAGTGAGAAAGGCCCTGCCCCAATGAAAGCTATAATTATTACTAAGCAACACAGTGGTTTAATTATTGGGTTTTGATCCTCCACATCAACCCGACATGGTGAAGAGTGCACTCGAGAGCGGTCCGTCACTGGATCGAACTCAGGAACTTTTGTTCCCGAGCCCGGCGCTGAAACATACGTTCTTAAGCATTTTATATGTATAGAAAGGTAATATACTATATACTACGACAAACATTTGACTAACTGACGCTAAATAATACCAGATGTACTTGTTCCAACTTACTCAGTAAGAGAACTTCCAATTTTTTTCGATCCCAATCGACGATAACCTACGCACATCCTCCCGTATACTTTAAATCATCTCTAGATTACTTATAACACCTTATACAATGTAAATGCTATGTAAAATAGTTGTTATACTTCATTATTTAAGGAACAATGACAAGAAAAAAAGTCTGTACATGCTCGAACAACAAGCGCTGGAAGAGCACTTGTTTGTTCTGGGTTCGCTCGATTCGCGGTTGGTTGAATTCGCGCATGCGGAACTGTATAAGGAGGGCCGACTGTACTGTAATAAATATATTTTGAATCTTGAAATCACTCTAAAATTGATTAATGCATTTCCTCCAAGGAACACAAACCCAAATGCTCAGGTAACACTTAAGAAAAGGGAAATTGAGTTGAGAAAATGACAGACTGTGACTGACAACAGGAAGTTAGTACTGACCAAAAAATCAGCTGCACCAATCTACCCACCAACAATAACATACAGTACTGCGAAAAAGTCTTAGCTTTAATATAAATTTTTTTAAAATGTTTATTTTTTTGTCGTCTGCATTTTTATGTCAGTAGAAAAGAGCAAACTTTAGACTTCCAGACATTCATTTTGCAAAATATTAACATAGAAACATAGAAGACCTACAGCACAATACAGGCCCTTCGGCCCACAAAGCTGTGCCAAACATGTCCTTACCTTAGAAATTACCTGGGGTTACCCATAGCCCTCCATTTTTCTAAGCTCCATGTACCTGTCCAGGAGTCTCTTAAAAGACCCTATCGTATCCACCTCCACCACTGTCGCCGGCAGCCCATTCCATGCATTTACCACATTCACCATTTAAAAAAACTTACCCCTGATATCTCCTCTGTACCTACTTCCAAGCACCTTAAAAACTGTGCCCTCTCCTGCTAGCCGTTTCAGCCCTGGGAAAAAGCCTCTGATTATTCACACGATCAATGCCTCTCATCATCTTACACACCCTTATCAGGTCACCTCTCATCCTCCATCACTCCAAAGAGAAAAGGCCGAGTTCACTCAACCTATTCTCATAAGGCATGCTCCCCAATCCAGGCAACATCCTTGTAAATCTCCTCTGCACCCTTTCTATAGTTTCCACATCCTTCTTGTAGTGAGGCGACCAGAACTAAGCACAGTACTCCAAGAGGGGTCTGATCAGGGTCCTATATAGCTGCAACATAAAGTTGCTATAGCCAGGGGGTGGTAATGGGGACAAGCTCCCACTATCTATTAAATGCTCTAATGACATCGGTCACAAATAGCCTCTGACAACCAATCCACCTCGTGGCCTTCATGTGTGGCTTAGCTACTAAGCCTAGCAGAGCTGTTTCTACTGATCAGAGAAGGGGAAAAGGTAGGTTACTGGCATCTGAAAACCAGGCGCTTGGGGCAGATGGGGTTTGTCAGCTGTGATTAGCAACTGATCTAGAAGAAGATCTCTGATCTCCATGAACGGGTATAGCTGCAAGGCAGTAGAGGTTTGAGAAGGCTTTCGGAGTAAACTCCCAGGGGAAAAGTCTGGAGCTGGAGTCCATAAGACAGATCCTACATTGAGGTCAATGTTGACTGGCAACTCCTGCAACACCGATGGTGCCAAACTGTATCGGTCTCTGCCGTTCCTTAGGGTTCATCAGCTGCGTGGAAAGGGGGAAGCCTGCTCTCCATATCGTACTGCTCTGGCTTGTGTATCTAGACAAGGTCACAATACCCATGGTTGACCCTGACCAACGGAGGCCTCAGATTTCAGCCAGTGCATGATTAAACAAAGATAACAAGCAGGATGCTAATGATCAATGACATAATGAGTTGAATGAACTAAATTGATTCACTAAAACAGAAACAGGTGTCGAAGGAGTCAAACTGGGAGAAGGACAAACAAACTAACAGGCGAAGGTATGGTAGATGTAACAGATTAACCTTCCAATCATCAATTCTTACACTATGGCAAGAGTGAGTACAGCAACAAGACAAGGTGTCATCATGCATCAGCAAGCTCTTTTAAAGCAGAAAGTTAGTGGCAGACAGGAGCTTCAAGATGTGCTGACCAAGGTCTTCAGAAGAAGCAGAAAAAAAAACAGGCAAGTTTGAGGACCAGAAACAGGTCAATCACGAAAACTGAGAACAGCAGATGAGAAATAGGTCAAACTAATATTCCTTCTAAATCTGAAGTCCAGCACAGCTATCAGCTCTGAACTCAGAAACCACTGGACCCAAATAGACATCTCAACAGTCTGGACAAGCCTTGTCAGAGGTAGTTTTTGTCGGAAAGTTGCTGCCAAAAAGCCATTCCTCCAATGAGAAAACAAAGCCAAGTGACTCAGCAATGCAAACATAAAATCCCAATACAGCAAGTGCTCCGGCCTAACGAGTCAAAATTTGAAATTTCTAGCTCAAATAGGTGGCAGTTTATCTGAAGAGCTAGAGTGTTTTGCATGGATGAGCGCCTGCAGCCAACAGTGAAGCACAGCGGAGCTTCCCTGCAGGTCTGCAAAAGGAGTTGGTGATCTGGTTCGAATTAATGGAATCCTCAATGCTGAGAAGTACAAGCAGAATCAGAATCAGGTTTACTATCACCGGCATGTGACGTGAAATTTGTTAACTTAGCCGCAGCGGTTCAATGCAATACATAATTTAGCAGAGAGAAATAAAACATAATAATAAACAAGTAGATCAATTATATATATATATTGAATAGATATTTTTAAAATGTGCAAAAACGGAAACACTGTATATTAAAAAGTGAGGTAGTGTCCAAAACTAGATGTCCATTTAGGAATCGGAATGGCAAAGGGAAAGAAGCTGTTCCTGAATCACTGAGTGTGTGTCTTCAGGCTCCTGTACCTCCTCCCTGATGGCAGAGGGGAAGAAGCTGTTCCTGAATCACTGAGTGTGTGCCTTCAGGCTTCTGTATTTCCTACCTGATGGTAACTGTGAGAAAAGGGCATGCCCTAGGTGCTGGAGGTCCTTAATAATGGACGCTGCCTTTCTGAGACACCGCTCCCTAAAGACGTCCTGGGTACTTTGTAGGCTAGTACCCAAGATGGAGCTGATTACATTTACAACCTTCTGCAATTTCTTTCGGTTCTGTGCAGTAGCCCCTCCATACCAGACAGTGATGCAGCCTGTCAGAATGTTCTCCATGGTACAACTATAGAAATTTTCGATGTACTTATTGACATGTAAAATCTCTTCAAACTCCTAGTAAAGTATAGCCACTGTCTTGCCTTCTTTATGACTACATCAGTATGTTGGAACCAGGTTAGATCCTCAAAGACCTTGACACCCAGGAACTTGAAGCTGCTCACTCTCTCCACTTCTGATCCCTCTGAGGATTGGTATGTGCTCCTTCATCTTAGCCTTCCTGAAATCAACAATCAGCTCTTTCGTCTTACTGGCGTTGAGTGCCAGGTTGATGCTGGGGCACCATTCCACTAGTTGGCATATCCCACTCCTGTACGCCCTCTTGTCACTACCTGAGATTCTACCAACAATGGCTGCATCATCAGTAAATCTGTAGATGGTACTTGAGCTATGCCTAGCCTTGCCATATCCTCATCCATCAA
Organism: Hypanus sabinus; assembly: GCF_030144855.1. Classification (NCBI taxonomy): domain Eukaryota; kingdom Metazoa; phylum Chordata; class Chondrichthyes; order Myliobatiformes; family Dasyatidae; genus Hypanus; species Hypanus sabinus. Next base: position 71,577,248 of record NC_082723.1, on the reverse strand, counting down.
CAATACCATCAGGGAGAGGTCTGATCGGTCCCAACTGCATTCTGTACCAGGACAATGACCCCCAAACACACAGCCAAGGTCATAAAGAACTACCTTCAGCAAAAAGAACAAGGAGCTCTGCAACAGATGGTACGGCCTCTATAGGGCCCTGATCTCAACATCATTGAGGCTTGTCTGGGATTACTTGGAAAGACAAGTGAAACTGATCTGGCCTCCACAGCCACCTGTGGGAATGAATTCCACAAAATTCACCACTTTAAAGAAATTCCTCATCTCCATTCTATTCTGAGGCTGTGTTCTCTGGTCTTAAGACTCTCCCCCCCCCCCCCCCCCCACTATAGGAAACATCCTATCTACATCCACTGCTTTGAATTGAATTGACTTTATTACTTACATCCTTCATATAAAAGAGTCATTGTTACGTCTCCATATGAATGTGCAATTTATAGCAATTTGTAATAAATAATATGTACAAAAGGACAGTCAATATAACATGGAAATACAGTTTTGTATTAAGGCTTTCCAACATTTGATAGTTTTTCAACGAGGTCACCCCCCCCCCCCCCGCCCATAGCTCTGAAATCCAGTGAATACAGGCCCAGAGCCAAACATTCTTCATAAGACGAGCCTCCAATCCCAGAATAATTTTTGTGAGCCTCCTTCAAACCCTCTCCAATGTCAGCACATTCTTTCTTAAATAAGGGGCCCAAAACAGCTCACAATACCAAGTGAGGCCTCACCAGTGCTTCATAAAGCTTCATCATTATGTACGTGCATTTATATTCTAGCTCTTTCAAAATGAATGTTGACATCGCATTTTCACTTTACAGAATTTATTTTTACAATTTTTGCACAGTATTGTATATACAGAATGGTGTTGGAAAAAGGCCAGCAATATTCCTATGGACTGTTTGCCCCACTCCCATCAGGGAAAGGGCTACACAGCACCATCAGGACCACTAGACTGCCTTCCCCCACCCCCCAGGCCGTCAGGCTGATCAACACCTCCACCCAAATTCTTTTTTTACTTGTGTCACTTTATGTACAACGTACAGTATATAAACTCATTTATATAAAGCACAGGTGAGGATGATTGAGAGCAGTTTTGGACCCCTTATCTAAGAGAAGATATGCTGACATTGGATAGGGTTCAAAGGTTTACGAAAATGGTTCCAGGATTGAAAGGCTTACCATGAGGAGCGTTTGATGGCTCTGGGCCTGTACTCACCAGAATTCAGAATACTGAGGGGTGACCTCATTGAGACCTAAGAAATGTTGAAAGGCCTTGAGACAGTAGATATGAATAGGATGTTTCCTATGGTGGGGGAGTCTAAGATCACAGGACACAGCCTCAGAATAGAAGGACATGCATTTAGAATGGAGATGGAGGAACTTCTTTAGCCAAAGTGGCTAATCTGTGGAATTCATGGAGGCCAGATCTTTGGGTACATTTAAGGTAGAGGTTGTTTGATTCTTAATTAGTCAGAGCTTGAAGGAATATGGGAAGAAGGAAAGAAATTGGGGCTGAGATGGAAATGGATCAGCCATAATGAAATGGTGGAGCTGTCTCGATGGGCCAAATGGCCTCATTCTACTCTTTTGGTTCAAGAATCTGATGGTTGAGGGGTAATAACTTTTCCTGAATCTGGTGGTGCGAGTCCTGAGGGTTCTGTACCAGCTTCCTGATGGCAGCAGTAAGACAGCATGGACCTGGGTGGTGGGGGTCCCTATTGCTGGATGCTACTTTCTTGGCCATACTCAAGATACTTGTACATTCTGCTTTTATAATTACACTCGTTGTAATTTCATGCCAAGTGTTTTAACACTGCATCAGATCTGGAGTAACAATCATTTTGTTCTCCCTGTACACTTGTTTACTATCAGGGAATTCATACAGTATATAATCTGAAATTCTTACTCTTCACAGACATCCATGAGACAGAAAACCCCAAAGAATGAATGACAGAGAAAAATTATCCCCCCCCCAAACACACAAGCACCAACAAAGTATCAACCCACCCCTCTTGCCCCACCTGTTCCAGCAGAAAGCATCAGCCCACTACCGCCCAGCAAACAAGCATTGGCAAAGCTCCCAAAGACAGACCATGATCTGCAATTGTTTGTCCAAAAGTATGACATGGCCCAGTCTGTTTCCCTCTCCTCTCTCTCTCTCTCACACAAGGACCACTGCAACAAACCTGAAAAACTTAATTGCACGTCATTCCACAGATATCACCCAACCTGCTGATTATTACCCTAAAAGTAATATCGCTCATGCTTCATCTCCTCCTTTGATATCAGACTTGTAAATGCAATATTATCCTAACTGTGACAGCCACTGCGGCTCATGGACACTTACCGACAAGAGTACTGGTAGAGGTTGAGGGGACGTCACCAGTTGCTCTGAAGCCTGGCAACTCACAGGCTCCACTGTGCTGACTTGGTAAGAAAGTAGTCTGATTGTTGTCGGCCCTGTATCCAGGACACTGTCGGCACACAACGTATGGTTGACTGAAAACAGACAAAATGAAAAATGAAGCAGCAAGTGGAATTCTACACAAAGCATTTCAGAATGAGAATCGGGTTTACTATCAGTGGCATACATTGTGAAATTTGTTAACTTTGCAGCAGCAGCACTTAGTATAATGAAAAAACTGTAAATTAAGTATATGCATTTTTAAATTGCAAAATTAAATAAATAGTGCAAAAACTGAAATAAAAAAGTAGTGAGGTGGGGTTCATGGGTTTAAGGTCCAATCGGAAGTCGGATGGCAGAGGGGAAGAAGCTGTTTCTGAATTGCTGAGTGTGCCTTCAGGCTTCTGTACCTCATTCCTAAAGTTAACGAGAAGAGGGTGGTGGGGGTTTTTAATGACGGATGTCGCTTTTCTGAGGCCTAGTGCCTGTGATGGAGCTGACCGAGTTTACAACCCTCTCCAACTTACTTTGATCCTGTGCAGTAGCCCCCCCCCCCCCCCCCACCAACAATACCAGAAGGAGACGCAGCCAATTAGAACGCTCTCCACAACACACTGAAAATGAGCAGTGGTAAAGTTATGCAAAGACGTTTTTTTTAAATCATCGCCGACTACAACCCTGAGCAGCTGGTGCATATCACAAGTACTGGTTATGCGACCTCTGAGGCCAGGCAGACAAGCTCTGAACAGTTTTGATAATTGCTAGGGTCATCCATCTTGTAAAGACACTGTCCAGAGGGCAACGGCAGATCACTTCTGTAGAAAAATTTGCTGAGAACAATCATGGTCACAAGAGACCTTGATCACCTATGTTTGTTGATGATTTAAGTTAACAAGGGAGATCAGTGCATGGAACTACAACACTGGTCATTACAGAGACTTGGCTGTCACAAGATAGTCTGCTGGATGTTCGCTAAGTTCAAAGAACATTTATTATCAAACTATACTTTATACAACCTTGAGATTCGTCTCCTAACAGAGAGCCACAAAGGAACCCAAAAATTACTTGTGTAAAGAAAAACATAGCATGCAAACAATAAACATAAACAAATTAAGTTCTGAATGGAGTCAGTCCCTAGACCGTTAGTTCAGGGCAGAGCAGAGCAGCGAACTGAATTAGCCTGTCACTCACCTCGGGTCCTGACACCCTGAACTTTGCAATCTGGCCCTGCGCCTAAACCATTGTCCAAGCATAGGGTTCTGCCACTTCGAAACACTCTGGGGACAGGAACCGCTGTCTCCATTCTGCCTGTACCTGACCTTTCTGGTTTGGCCTGGCACTTAAATCGATTGAATCTTGGGTCTGGGCTTTAGATGTTTCAAAAGGGACAGGGAGGGAGGTAAAAATTGTCAGGGAGAGGCATTGCTAATCAAGGATAGTATCACAGCTACAGAAAGGGAGAACATTGCAAAGCAATCGTCTACTGAGTCAGAGCGGGTGGAAGTCAGAAATAGGAAGGAGCAATTGGGAGTATTCTCACTCGCAACAGAGACACTGAAGAGCAAATATTGGGGAAGTGCCAAAATAACAAGGCTGCTGTCATGGGTGACTTCAACTTCCACAACATTGATTGGTTCCTACTTAAGAGAAAAGATTTGGACCAGTTGACTAAAGGGTAGGCCACAATGGATCTGGTAAGAGTTAGAATGATCTCAGAGTATAATAGAAGATTGGCACAACAGCATGGTCCAAGGGGCCTGTACGTACTACTCCACATTCTATTACCGCACAGAATTTAATTTTGTCTGCAACTCCTGAAAATTGAGCAACCCACATTTGCATCAGCAAGACCCAGACAATATTCCAGCACAGTTGACATTCAAAGTCATGACCACTAGCCAAATCCATCAACACCTCGGGGGTTACTGTCTTACCCGACGTGGACATCCTCTTCCTACAGATAAAGTACAACACCCACCTAATGTCAGATGATTCACTGTCCACGTCTGACAGTTCCAGAAAATCCTCAGAGCTGACCTCTTCATCGGAGAATGACCGCTTAATCTTTGGCTGTAACATGTCGTGGGTAATTTTATTTCTAGCATCCATGCTTTGGAGTTCATCTCCACTACGACATTTCTCTGAAATAATGAATTGAGTGTAAAAAATATCACAAGTTTGATTATTACAACGCCTACATGGCTCAATGTCACTTTTGATGAATTCCTTTCCATTCCATCTTGGACAAACAAATCTTAAGGCAACTGAAGCAAGTATATAATATTGCAGCAAGATGCATGACATCTAAAACTGTGTCAAACTTCTATAGTTGTGTAATGGAGAGTGTACTGACTGGCTGTATGGAAACATCATTGCCTTCGAATAGAAAATCTCACAGAAGGTAGTGAATTCAGCCCAGTACATCACATGTAAAGCACTCCAAACTATTGAGCACATCTACATAAAACACTGTCATAGGAAAGCAACATCCATCAGAGATGCCCACCATCCAGGTCATGCTCTCTTCTCACTGCTGATATCAGGTAGAAGGTACAAGAGCCCCAGGAGTCACACCAACAGTTACTACCCCTCAAGCATCAGGCTCTTGAACTAAAGGGGATAACTGCATTACTTGCCCATCCATTAAGATGTTCCCACAACCAATGATCTTATTTGTTATTTCATGTTTTCATTAGTTATTGCTATTTATTTATATTTGCACTTGCACGGTTTGTCATCTCTGGCACTTCAGTTGATCCTGTTAAACTTATTATCCTGAAGATTTGCTGAGTATGCCCAGAGGAAAATCCCAGGGGTTGTATGTGATTGTATATATATTACACACACACACAATTCATAAATAAAATGAAATAATTGTTCCAATCTCAGAAAGACCAATATATGCAATTAATGATTAGCTTTTGTGATGTTCTTTGAATTGTACAGTGAAATACATCATTTGTATCAAATCTGAGTTCAAAGTAAATTATTGAAGTGCATACGGTATGTATCACCAATGACAACCCTGAGATTCAACGAGCTGCAGGCATACTCAGTAAATTCATTGACAAGTAACCATAATGAATCAATGACAGACCACACCGACCAGAGTGCAAAAGACAATCCGTGCAAATACAAAAATTAAATAAGCATTAAATACTGAGAACTTGAGATGAAGGGTCCTTTGAAAATTGAGTCCATAGTTGTGGGAACATTTTGGTGAAATTGAGTCAAATTATCCCCTTTTATTCAAGAGCCTGATGGTTGAGGGAGAGTAATTGTTCCTGAACTTGGTGATGAGTCTGACGGCAGCAGCAAGAAGAGAGCATGCGTCGGGTGGTGGGGATGATGATGATGGATGCTGCTTTCTGTTTTGTATAGGAAATGTAAACACAAATGAAACCAGCAAGGATAGTGACGCCACAATTCTGACTAGAACTGTGAGGCAAAATCTTGAATTGACATTTATTTGCCAATGTACAGTTGCAAGAAAAGTTTGTGAACCCTTTTAATTTCCTAGTTTTCTGCATCAATTACTCAGAAATGGGGTCCGATCTTCATCCAAGTCACGATAATAGGCAAACCAAATCTGCCTGAACTAATAACAAATAATTGTAGTTTTCATGTCTTTATTGAACACATTGTTTAATCATTCACAGTCCAGTTTCAAAAAAGTACCTGAATCTCTGGGGTAATGCCTTCTACAAAAGCTATTTGGAGTCAGGTATTCAAATCAATGGGATGAGATTGGAGCTGTGTGCTGTAGAGGCGCTCTGCCCTATAAAAATTACAAAGTCAGGCTACCGACAGAGCCTGCTCTTCTCAAGAAAGATCTGTTTATGTGCACCATGCTTTCATCAAAACAACTTTCAGAGGACTTCAGAAGAAGAATTGTAGAGATGCATGAAGCTGGAAAAGGCTACAAGAACACTTCTAAGAAGCCGAGAAGTCGCCTGCAAATGGAGGAAATTCAGTACAGTTGCTACTTTCCCTAGGAGTAGGCATTCTGCAAAGATCTCGCCAAGAGCACGAAGTGAAAAAGAACCAAAGGTAACAGCAAAAGATCTGCAGAAATATCTAGAACTTGCTAGTTTCTGTTCAAGTGTCCACTTTAAGAAAAACACTGAACAAGGACACCACTGCTCTCCAAAAAAAATGTTGCTGCATGTCATAAATTAGCAAAAGACCATCTGGATGTTCCACAACATTTCTGGGACAAAGTTCTGTGGACAGATGGGACAAAAGTAGAACTTTTTGGTAGAATGCACACCGCTATGTTTGGAGGAAAAAGGGCACCACACACCAATAACTCATTCCAACTGTGAAGTATTGTGGAAGAAGCATCATGGTTTGGGGCTGCTTTGCTACATCAGGGCCTAGACAGCATGTAATCACTGAAGGAACAATGAATTCAAAATTGCATCAAGACATTTTATAGGAGAATGTCAAGGTAGCAGTGTGTCACCTGAAGCTTAATAGAAGTTGGATGATGCAACAAGACAATGATCCAAAGCACAAGAGTAAATCAACAGAATGGTTTAAAAACAATACATTTGTATTTTGGAATGGCCAAGTCAGAGTTTAGACGGTAACCCAATTGAGATGCTGCACCATGACCTGAAGAGGTCTGTTCATGCAAGGTATCCCAGAAAAATTGATGAACTGAAACGGTTTTGTAAAGAGAAATGGTTTAAAGTTCCTCCATGTTATTATGCAAATCTGATCTGCAGCTACAGGAAACATCAGTTATTAAGTATCAGAGTTCGCTTATTTTTTCCAGCCCGGACTGTAAATAATTAAACAATGTGTTCAATAAAGACATGAAAAGTATAATTGCTTATGTATTGTTAGTTTAGGGAGATTGTGTTTGTCTATTATTTTGAATTAGATGAAGATCAGACCACATCTTATGAGTAATTAATGCAGAAAATCAGGTAATTGTAAAGAGCTCATACTCTTTTTTTCTTGCAACTGTATGTCATTTCTAATTAATTGTAACTCCTCCATCACGACCATTGATCATTTCACTTATTCTACCTCAAAGGGAAGAAAGATGAGTTCATATTAGCCATCTTAGTAATATCTGAAGTATTCAATCTTTAAACTCAACAAATAAAAGGCTTCTTAATTTTATGGGAAAATTCCTTAAGACCACAAGACAAAGGAGCAGAATTGGACCATTATGCCCACTGAGTTTGCTCTGCCATTTAATTATTTTTCCTCTCAGCCCCATTCTCCTGTAATCTTTGATGTCCTTACTAATCAAGAACCTATCAACCTCCGCTTTAACTGCACCTAATAACTTGGCCTCCACAGCCATCTGTGGCAATGAATTCCACAGATTCACCACCTTCTAGCTAACGAAATTCCTCATTTCTGTTCTAAAAGGACGTGCTTCTAAGCTGAGGCTGTGCTCTCTGGTCCCATGCTCTCCCACTAAAGAAAACATCCTCTGCACGTCCAGTATCTTGACCTTTCAATATTCAGTCAGTTTCACTGAGATTCCCCCTCCACATTTTTCTGAGTACAAACCCAGGGCCAAAGCCTCCTCGTACACTAAACCTTTCATCCCTGGAATAATTCTCCCAAACCTCCTCTGGGCCCTTTCCAATGCCAGCACATCTTCCAAATTCAAATCAAGCAAATTTGAATTTAAATTCAAAAGGCAAACAACCTTGAAAAAAGCGCAGTTTCATAGTTTGTACCATTCAGTGACAAGGCATCATAAGCGTGCAATCCATAGATTCCTCCTTACCAACCACTATTAATCAGGAACCTATCAACCTCCACTTCAAATATACCCAATAACTTGGCCTCTACAGCCACCTGTGGCAATGAATTCCACAGATTCATAACAGCAAATGATAGAGGAGCAGAATTAGGCCATTTGGTCCATCGGGACTTCTCCATTTCATCATGGCTAATCCACTTTCCCTCTCAACCCCAATCTCCTGCCCTCATCCCATATCCCTTCCTGCCCTGACTAAGCAAGAATCTATCAACCTCTGCCTTAAATATACATAAAGACTTGACCTCCACAGCTCCCTGTGGCAACAAATTTCACAATTTCACCACTCTCTGGCTAAAGAAATTTCTCATCTCCCTTCTAAAAGGACTCTCCTCTATTCTGAAGTTGTGTCCTCTGGTCTTAAGATTCTCCCAGCACAGGAAGCATCCTCTCTACATCCACTTTATTGAAGCCTTTCAACATTTGAATGGTTTCAATGAGATCATCCTTCATTTTTCTGATTTCTAGTAAATACAGGCCCAGAGCCATCACATGCTCTTCATAAGACAAGCTGTTCAATCCTGGAACCATTTTTGTGAATCTCCTATGAACCCTCTCCAATGTCAGCACATCCTTTCTAAGACAAGGGGCCCAAAACTGCTCACAATGCTGTAAGACAGGCTTCAGCAGTGCTTTATAAAGCCTCAACATTTCATCCTTGTCTCTTTTTTTAAAAAAATATTCTAATTCTCTCAAAATGGATGCTAACATTGCATTTGCCTTCCTCAGCACTGACTCAACCTACACATTAACTTTTACAGAATCCTGCACAAGCATTTTGTGGCTAAAGAAATTCTTTAAATCTCTGTTGTAAAAGGATGTGTTTCTATTTGGAATACACAAACATCTTTCTCAGACAGTTGGAATGCTAACACATTTTCTGCTGAAATTTAAAACAGAGCACTGGAACTACTTGCCTGGATGCTGGAGGAGATAAGCTTCCACAAGATTATTCACCATGTGATTCTTGCTAATGCGTTCAACAGGACAACGGCAAGTTGGGCAGAGTGATGACCGCTCCATCCACCCTGAATAACAGGCTGCACAGAAAGAGTGCATGCATGGTTGAAGGCTGAAATATGACAGAGATTGAAATCAGATCCAACTGTTTTAAAATTAAGCCCTGAAGCATTCACATCTTGCACTATGCTTTAGCATTTTATCCAATAATTTATTTCTCACAAACACCACATTTGAAGAAGAGTATTTTCCAATCAACCAGGCAGCCAAACATATCAATGAGATTTATTGGTTAACTCCAGCTTGACATACAGTGCTGTACAAACTTCTTAGGTGGATATATAGATAGATAGATAGATAGATAGCTAGGATGCTTACAACGATTGCACAGTATTTGTCAATGTGGAGCAGAGAATGAGTTTGTGAATTTGGTGTGAGCAAAGGATGCTGGGAATGTTGAGAGTAGAGCACTGCAGGAGGTGTGGGTTGGGTGGCAGAGAAAGAGTGCCAGAGGCCGGGGGGGGGGGGGGGGTGAAGAGGGGGAGTGGGGAGAGATGTCACCACCCTGAGACACCAGGCAAAGTAATCTGATTCCAAACAATTAGTTTATTGATCACTACAGAATATCTCTCTGATGCTTCCCACTCCTTCCCCTCTCCCTTCCACTTTTCCCAACCATGATTCCACTCTTCCTGCCCCCTTCCCACTCAGTCCACAATAGAAACCCATATCAGAATCAGGTTTATCATCACTCATGAAATTTTCAGTGCAATACATAAAATTACTAGAGTGCAAAAGTCTTGGGCACCCTAGCTGTATATATGTGCCTAAGACTTATTCACAGTACATGGAGCTCTTCTTGCTGGAGCCCTGGTTTCTGTGTCAAGATTGTGGTGGTTGTCTATGGTGTCCAATGACAGGAGACCTTTTAAAGGTGAAAAGCCATTGACCCAGGGCAGTTCCACTTTCTTGATCTCAGAAGTCCAGATCCAGTGGTACCAAGTGACAAAAACTGGGGTCTTGGTTGCAGTGGATGACCATGGCATCTCCTGTGCCTTGTCATGCCCTTTGCTCTCCATGACGCTTTGCAGTTGGATCTTACTGTAGATCTCATCAGCCCAGTCTGCAGCATTGATTTCGCATGCTAGGACAGAAATGTTCCCATCTCACTGGGGTAGGAGGCCTGTCTGTCTGCACACGTATACATATGCATATGTCATGCCTATAAGAAGTATTCATCCCCCTTGGAAATTTTCATGTTTTGTTTTACAACATTGAATCACAAATTTGGCTTTTTTTTTAAAACACTGATCAACAGAAAAAGTCTTTGTCAAAGTCAAAAACGATCTCTACAAGGTGATCTTAATTACAGATATAAAACACAAAATAATTGATTGAATAAGTATTCACCCCCTTTAATATGACACACTAAATCATCACTGGTGCAGCCAATTGGTTTTAGAAGTCACATAATTAGTTAAATGGAGATCACCTGTGTGCAGTCAAGGTGTTTCGAATGATTGTAGTAAAAATACACTTGTGTCTGGAAGGTCCAACTGCTGGTGAGTCAGTATCCTGGCAAAAGAACACTCCAAGCAACTCCGTGAAACGGTTTTTGAAAAGTACAAGTCAGGAGATGGATACTAGAAAATTTCCAAGTCACTGAATACCCTTTGGAGTACAGTTAAGTCAATCATCAAAAAATGAAAAGAATCTGCCACGGCTGTGAATCTGCCCAGAGCAGTCACCCTCAAAAACTGAGTGACTGTGCAAGAAGGTGACCAGTGAGGGAGGCTATCAAGAGACCTGTGACATCTCTGGAGGAGCCACAAGTTTCAGTGGCTGAGATGGGAGAGACTGCACATACCACAGCTGTTGCCCGGGTGCTTCACGGGACTGGTTTTACAGGACAGTGGCAAAGAGAAAGCCATTGTTAAAAAAACTCACATGAAATCTCAGCTATAGTTGGCATGTGGGAGACTCTGAACTCAGCTGGAAGGTTCCATGGTCTGATGAAACCAAAAATGAGCTGTTTGACCATCAGATTAAGTGTTATGTTTGGCGTAAGCCAAGCACTGAACGTCATCAAATACACACCTTCGCTACTGTGAAGCACGGTGGTGACTGCATCATACTGTGGGGATGCTTCATTCCAGCAGGCCCTGGAAGGCTTGTAAAGGTAGAGGGTTGAATGAATGCAGCAAAACAATGAACCCCAAGCATAAAACCAAAGCTACACAGGAATGACTTAAAAACAAAGTTAATGTGACCAAGTCAAGAGTCCAGACCTCAATCCAATTGAGAATTTGTGACTACTTGAAAAGGGCTGTTCACCTCTGATCCACATGAAATCTGATAGAGTTTGAGCAGTTTTGTAAAATAACAGGGCGAAAAAATTGCAGTGTCCAGGTGTGCAAAGCTGATAGAGACCTATCCACACAGACTCAAGGCTGTAATTGCTGCCAAAGGTGCATCTACTAAATACGGACTTGAAGGGGATGAATACTTATGCAATCAATTATTTTGTTTTATAATTAATTTAGATCACTTTGTAGAGATCTGTTTTCACTTTGACACCAAAGAGTCTTTTCTGTCGTTCAGTGTTAAAAAAGCTAAATTAAATCCACTGTGATTCAATGTTGCAGAACAACAAAACCTGAAAACTTCCAAGGGAGTAAATACATTTTATAGGCACTGTACATACATACTGTATATATACAGTACTGTGCAAAACTGATTCAGATATGAGTCTCTATTGTGAACTGAGAGTGGGAAGGGGCAGGGAGAGAGGAATCATGATTGGAAAAAGGGGAAGGGAGAGGGGAGGGAGCGGGAAGCATCAGAGAAACATTCTGTAATGATCAATAAACCAATAGTTGGGAATCAAATTATCCTGCGCTATCTGTGCCACACTCCTCCCATTCTCAACAGCCTTTGCTCCTGCCATATTTATGAACTCACTCCTTGTTCCACAGGGGCAAATACAGTACTGTGCAAAAAGACTTTTGTATAGTACTGTATCATGCAAGTTGTCACAAGAGATGGACTATGAAAATCCATGATGTTACAGATTTGAGGTTTTGGAGCTATTGCTCATGCTATGGAAGACTTTTCATACCTGACACAATCGTGCAACAAGTCCTGACAGATGATACAGGTGAGTGTTTCCTCCATCTTGTCTGGCTGTTTTCCCTCCAAGTTCCCTTGATCCTCGTGCCTAACATTTGAACTCTGACCTTCACCGAGCTGAAATGGTTCTGGAGTTCCATCATTCTCTGATTTATTTTTGGAAAAAAAAATAGCAAATTGTCAAACCTACCACCTTTGGTGAAATGAAAAACAGAACAGAATCTGAGAAACAGACTTAATATAGAATACTGAACAACACACACAAAATGTTGGGGAATATTCAGCAAGTCTGGCATCATCTATGGAGCAAAATAATAGTGGACGTTTCAGGCCGAAACCCGTGATCAGATCCAGAAGAGTGCAGAAGTCCCAATGAAGGGTCTCGTTTCAAAACACAGAGAGTTTATTCCCCTCCATTGATAATCGCTGACGAGGAATTCCTCCAGCATGTTCATCTGCAAAGTGTTGTGCTTATAACACAAAAATAGTCTTTCAACATTTGAAAAAAAAACTCTGGTGGAAGCATGACGAGCTGCAGGGTGGCCCTGGGCAGCAAGGTATCAGGATTCTTGGTTAGTGTTTTAGGTTTAAACCTTTGGTAGGAGAGAAACAGAAACAGGCTCTTCCACCCAACATATCCATCCCCATCTCAACTAGTCCCATATCCTTCTAGGCCATGGGTTACCAACCTGGGTTCCACGGTACCCTTGGTTAATGAGAAGGCCCAAAGCACTCCTCTAAGCCATTACTGTCCACGTAGCTCCTCAAATATCTTTTAAATATCATAACTGTACTTGCCTCTATCACTTCCTCTGGCAGCTCATTCCACATACCCACGGGAACAGCTGCCCCTCAGAATGCCTTTACATCATTCACTCTCTCACAATACATCTAAGCCCTCTAGATGTAGACTCCCAAACCGGGGGGGGGGGGAGATGATCAAACAATTTGACCCAACAACATGAAAAGCAGAATTTCCTGGTAGGCACCCTTTTCATTTCTATTTCCCATTCAAACATGTCAATCCATGGCCTCCTCTGCCACCATGAAGAGGCCACGGTCAGTTTGGAGGAGCAACACCTTATATTCTATCTGGTAGCCTTCAACCTGATGGCATGAACATCAATTTCTTTAACTTGCCCCTCCCAACATATCCCATGCTAGTTTCTCTCTCACACTTCTTCTCACTTGCTCATCACCTCCCTCTGTTGCTCTTCCCCCTTCCCTTTCTTCTATGGTCTGTCCTCCTTCAGATTTCCCCTTCGAGCCCTTTATCCCTTTCACCAATCAACTTCCCAGCTCTTTGCTTCACCCCTCCTCCAGTTTCACCCATCATCTACCACCTTGTATTTCCTCCTCCAACTCGCCACCCTCCCCCCACCTTACTTCTCCTCCTCCTGTCCAGTCCTGATGATGGGGTGGGCTCAAATTGTTGACTGTTTACTCTTTTCCATAGATGCTGCCTGGCCTGTTGAGTTCCTCCAGCATTTTGTGTGTTACCCACCTGTCCTTTCACTTCAGACACAGTATATGAACACATTACACTTAATAAAATAGATCGAGTGGAAAGCCTGAAACCATTCCCCAGGCAGGAATACCTAACATGAGGGAGCATTATTTACTTATTTCCTTTTTAAAACAGTGTGCTAGGTGCGTGGAACATGCTGCCAGGGATAGTGGTCGAGGTAGATACATTCAGGAGATTTAAAAGAATGTTAGAGAGGCAGGCACACCGATGAAATCGATGGAGGACTACGTGGGAGGGAGGGATTAGACTGAACTTGGTTAGATATTGCCTGTTATGCTGTTACTGTTTAGGGCAGCAGTGAAGGTCCTCCATCTCTGTTTGTCCCACAGATATAGGATTCTTCATAGCTGTTTCCATAACGATTTTTTTTGACCAGTGATGCACTCAGTCTGACCTCTACCCTTTGACCAGTATGGCATGGATAACGGCCGAGAGTCAAAGCATAAGGCCCTGACTTCAGCCAATGTAACTTTCCGGGTCATCAAAGACAAGCTAACTTTCAAACCCTACAACAATGTTGTGGCCCTCTTGGAGGAGATCAAACATGAGAGTTGGTTAAAAGGCCAACACAACATCATGGGCTCAAGGGTTTGTTCTATGTTCTATGTCAGCCAGAAGTCGTGGTCCATGTGGTCAATGGCATGGGTAAGATGAGAGACGAGGTTCTGCATAGGGAGTTCAGGGAGTTAGGTGCCAAGGGCAGGACTTTCAAGCTGTGATCTTAGGATTGCTACCCATGCTACTTGCTAGTGAGGTCAGAACTATGAATATTATACAGTGTAATGTGTGGCTAGAGAGCTGGTGTAGGGGGGAGGGCATAAGATTCTCTTCCAGGAAAGGTAAGACGTGTATAGAAGGGGCGGTTTGCACCTGAACTGGAGGGAGACTAATATTGTAGCGGGAAGGTTTGTTAATGCTGCATGGTGGGGTTTAGATTTGAGTTGCAGAGGTATGGGAACCAGAGTGTCAGAACAGGTAGTGGAGAGGTTAGTGTCCTGATCTGCATATATTTCAATGCAAGTATCATAGGAAAGGTGGATAATACTGCTGAAGATGAAGTAGCTGATTTTCAAACACAGGCAATGTGTAGTGAGGAGAGGTTGTTGATAGGGCAAAATTGCAGTCAACAAGATGAGCTGCAATGCAAGACAGACAAAATTGAAAAGGGTGAATACAGGACTGAGGATGCTGCACTTGAACGTGTGTAGTCTATGGAATAAGGTCGATGAATTTGCAGCGCAGTTGTAGATTGGCAGATATGATGCTGTAGGCATCACTGAATCATGGCTGAAAGATTACAGCTTGGAGTTTAATGTCCAAAGATACACATTGCATTGAAAGGACAGGCAGGAAGGCAGAGGGGGCTGCATTGCTCTGCTGGTAGAAAAAAAATGAAATCAAATCATTCGAAAGAGGTTCATAGGGTCAGAAGGTATTCAATCATTGTAGAAAGAGTTAAGGAACTGTAAGGTAAAAAGACCCTGATGGGAGTTGCATACAGACCCACAAACATTATAAAGGATGTGGCCTACAATCAGAACAGGAGATAGAAAATGCATGCCAAAAGGGCAATGTTATAATAGTCATGGGGGATTTCAATATGCAAGTAGATTGGGAAAGTCAGGTTGGTGCTGGATTCCAGGAGGGGAATTTCTGGAGTGCCTACAAGACGGCTTTTTAGAGCAGCTCATGGATAAGCCCACAAGGGGATCAGTTATTCTGGATTGGGTGCTGTGCAATGAACCAGAATTGATTAGAGAGCTTAAAGTAAAAGTACCCTTAAGGGAAAGTGATCATAATATGATCAAATTCACCCTAAAATTTGAGAAGGAGAAACAAAACTGAGATGTATCAGTGGAGTAAAGGTGATTACAAAGGCATAAGAGAGGAGTTGGCCAGAATTGATTGGAAAAGAACACTGGCAGGGATGACGGCAGAGCAGCGATGGCTGGAGTTTCTGGAAGCAATTCAGAAGCCACAGGATATATGCATCCCAAAAATGAAGAAATATTCTAAAGGAAAGATAACACAACTATGGCTAACAAGAGAAGTCAAAGTCAACAAAAAAAAAAAAGCCAAAGAGATGGCATATAATAGAACAAAGATTAGTGGTAAGTTAGAGGATTGGGAAGCTTTTAAAAACCAACAGAAGGCACCGAGAAAAGATGGAATACGAAAGCTAGCCAGCCAATAATATTAAAGAGGATACCCAAAAAGTTTCTTCAGATACGCAAATTGTAAAAGAGGCGAGAGTGGATAACAGACCGCTGGAAAATGATGCTGAATAGTAATTGGGACAATGAAATGGCAGACGAACTGAATAAGTACTTTGCATCTGTTTTCCCTGTGGAAGACACTAGCAGTATGGTGGAAGGGGTCATGTAGTGTGTGAAGTTACTATAACCAGAGAGAAGGTTCTTGTGAAACTGAGAAGTCTGATAAGTCATCTGGACAGGTGTATATCCCAGGGTTCTGAAAGAGATGGCTGATCTTTCAAGAAACACTAGATTCTGATATGGTTTAGGAAGTCTGGAAAATTGCAAATGTCACTCCACTCTTCAAGAAGGGAGAGAGGCAGAAGAAAGGAAATTATAGGCCAGGTAGCCTAACATCAGTGGGAAGATGTTGGAGTCGATTATTAAGGAGGCGGTCTCAGGGTACTTGGAGGCACATGATAAAATACTCAGCATGGTTTCCTCAAAGGAAAATCTTGTCTGACCAACCTGTTGGAATTCTTTGAAGAAATAACAAGCAGGATAGACAAAGGAGAATTGGTTGATGTTATGTACTTGGATTTTCAGAAGGCCTTTGACAAGATGCTACACGAGGCTACTTAACAAGCTAGGAGCCCATGGTGTCACAGGAAAGATTATTGCATGGATAGAGCACTGTCTGATTGGCAGGAGGTAAAGAGTGGGAATAAAGGGAGCCTTTTCTGGTTGGCTGCCAGTGAGCAGTGGTGTTCCACAGGGATCTGTGTTGAGACCAATTCTTTTTGTAATATGTCAATGATTTGGATGATGGAATTGATGGCTTTGTTGTAGACAATAAGAGGATAGGTAAAGAAAAAGGCAGTTTTGAGGAAGTAGAGAGGCTACAGAAGGACTTAGATTAGGAAAATGGGTAAAGAAATGGCAGATGGAATACAGTGTTGGGAAATGTATGGTCATGCACTTTGGTAGATGAAAGGAAAAGGTTATGTTCTAAATGAAGAGAAAATACAAAAAGCTGAGGTGCAAAGGGACTTGGGAGTCCTTGTGCAGGTTTCCATAAAGGTTGAGTCTGTGGTGAGGAAGGCAAATGCGACATTAGCATCATTTCAAGAGGATATAAAAGCAAGGATGTAATGTCTAGATTTCATAAAACACTGGTGAGGCCTCACTCGGAGTATTGTGCACAGTTTTGGGCTGCTTATCTTAGAAAGGATTTGCTAAAACTGCAGAAGGTTCAAGAGAGGTTCACAAAAATATTGCAGGATTGAATGGCTTGTCACATGAAGAGTGTTTGATCACTCTGGGCCAATATCACTTGAATTCAGAAGAATAGGGGTGGAGAACCCTCACTGAAATCTATCAAACAATGAAAAGTCATTTCTTGGTAACTGTGCAAGTCTTTATCTACATTTAAGGCAGTGATTCATAGATTCTTGATTGGTCAAAGTATGAAGGGATACAGGGGATTGTGGCTGAGTGGAAAATTCAATCACACATGATGAAATGGTGGAGCAGACTCAATGGGCCAAGTGGCCTAATTCTGCTCCTATATCTTAAGATATTATGGTTTTGTATTAATCTTACCTAAATATTTTAGAAATTGAATTTTTATTCATTCAAATCTGGGACAATCCCTTAACTTCTCCCAGATTTATTTGTTGTACTCATTACTTGTAGCCCACTTATGCAAGCCCTTTTCTTGTGAAGAAAGGGTCTCTGCAATAGTTCAAACATTGGTCAATACCCATGTTACATGCAGGTGATTATTTTCCATACATGGCATTTACACAAACACAAGCCATTCGTGAGCAAATAGAAATTAAAACAATATCTTATGTTTCCACCTTTGCGTAGGCTTCCTGAAAAAAAAACACAAGAAAGACCCAAAGACGTATCTTGGCCAAGAAGGTTCAGTCGCTCACCATTCAAGATGAGGTTGTAAATTGGATTAGACATTGGCTTTGCAGGAGAAGCCACAGAAGGGTAGTAGATAGTTGCCTCTAGGACTGGAGACCTTTTGACTTGTGGAGTACCACAGGGATCGGTGCTGGGTTCACCATTGGCATCTATAACAATCTGGACGATAACTGGTTCAAATTTGCGGAAGGCACGAAGATTGGATTTCCACGGAGCTTGAGTGGATCTACAACTAGAGGTCAAGAGTATGAAAAGTTTAAGGAGAAGTTGAGTGGAAATTTCCTCAGAGGGTCATGAGAGTGTGGAGCATGCTGCTAGTGCAAGGTGAATATGAGAATGAATTCGATGTTTAAGAGAAGTTTGGATAGGTACATGGATGGTGGAGGTATGGAGGGCTCTGGTCAATGG
Organism: Hypanus sabinus; assembly: GCF_030144855.1. Lineage (NCBI taxonomy): Eukaryota > Metazoa > Chordata > Chondrichthyes > Myliobatiformes > Dasyatidae > Hypanus > Hypanus sabinus. Next base: position 71,558,889 of record NC_082723.1, on the reverse strand, counting down.
GAGTAGGCAGTTCAAAGACTTGGTAAGGCGTAGATGAGCCAAAGGGCCTGTGTCTGTGCTGTACTTTTCTATGGGATAGGCATCAAATGGGTCAGACTTTTTTCCCCACCTAGTGGTAGATATGGCAAGATACATGGAAGCAACTTTGATCAAGACAGTCAACTCCAGAAATTAAAAGGAAAACCTTTTAGAGAATATATACTTGCCTCTTTTCTGTTTCTTTTTGGCTGGTTCCATGTCCTTTTCTTTGGCCTGGACATCAGAAACAGTGTACTCTAAGGTTTCAAATCCTGGTGCGTTTTCCGTGCCTGCCCAAGTCCGTGAGGTTGCTGGAGGAGGACTGGACGGCCTTGGACATGAAGTCCAAAGCGCTGCCGAGCAGCCAGTTTCTTGTGTGAGTGCAGAAGGCCCGGTGGTGGACACTGGCCCCGTTGAGGAAATGCATGGTTGCAGAGTAGAGGCAGATGGCTGACTAGCAATAGAATCCATTGCAGAGGTACAGAAAGGATTGTAGTTGGATGTGCATGGTTGTGGATCCTCTCGGGAAGGGTGCTCCACTTGCTTGGGACAAAGGGGATTGGCAATTGACGTTTGGTTGGAGCTGCTGTCCAAACTTGAGGTTTCACTGATGATCTGCTTAACCCGATTGCAAGATGATTCTGTCAATTACAATCCAATAAGCAAATACTTCAGATATTAACTCAGTTTATTCCATTACGAAACAAAATTGCACATTACATTTATAGCTCCGATGAAGATGAATGAATAATGCAGGACAAAACTCCAAAATCTTTTAGCACAGTCCAACACATCCATGCTGACTCATGACACAAGAGCTAGCTGTCCACCCATTTCTGCATATGTATTCGACAATCTACATAGGGACTTGATTCTAACCCTTCCTTCATAGAAGTGCAAAGATGATGAGGCATAGATCAACCAGAGACCTTTTACCAGGGTGGAATTGACTAATACAAGGGAGTATAATTTTAAACTGATTGGAGAACAGTACAAGAGGGATGTCAGAGGTAATTTTTTGGAGAAGTAACACCCGATGGCATAAATATAGATTTCCTGAACTTCCGGTAATTGCCCCCACAACAATTGTTGTTCCCACCCCCCCCCCCCCCATACTTCATTTCCCGTTCCTGTTTCCTTATCTCCTTACCTCTGGTGCTCCTCCCTCTTCCCTTTCTTCCATGGTCTTCTATCCTCTATCAGATTTCCCCCTTCTCCAACCCTTTATTTCTTTCACCAACTTCCCAGCTCTTTATTTCACGCCCTTCCATCTCCCAGTTTCACCAATCACCTACCACCTTGTACTTCTTCCCCACCCCCACCTTCTTACTCTGACCTCTCCTTCCTGTTCAGTCCTGAAGATAGGCCTCGGCTCAAAAAGTTGACTGTTTACACTTTTCCACAGATGCTGCCTGGCCTGCTGATTTTATCCAGCATTTTGTGTGTCACTTTGGATTTCCAGCATCTTCAAATTTTTTTTAAAAAACAAGAGTATTCAGGTTCTTGAACCAAAGAAGGTAACTCCACTTTACTTCACTTGCCTCATAATTGAAATGTTCACACAACCAACAGATTCACTTTCAAAGACTCTTCACCTCATGTTCTCTATTTATTGCTTTTTTTCCCCTTAAAATTGTTTGTTCCTTTCCTATTTGTACAATTTGTCGTCTTCTGCACTCTGGTTGAACGCCAGAGTTGGGTGGTCTTTCATTGATTCTGTTATAGTTACTCTATAGACTAGTTGAGTACGCTAACAAGAAAATGAACCAGGGTTGTATATGTAGCTTGATCATAACATTTATTTGGTGGGTGCATTGAACGACACTGCGGTGGTGGTAGTGGGAGATACATGAGGGATATTTAAGAAAACCTTAGACAGAGATGGATGATAGAAAATGGAGGGAACTGATGAGACTCAGCTGGGAGTATTATGAGCAGTTTTGGGCCCCTTATCTTAGGAAAGATGTGCTTGAATGTGGAGAGTGTTCAAAGGAGGTTCACAGAAATGACTCTGGAATTGAAAGGCTTGTCAAATGAAGAACATTTGATGGTTCTGGATCTCTACTCACTGAAATTCAGGAGACAAAGGAAAGGATTTCATTGAATCCTACTGAATGTTGAAAGGCATCAACAGAGTGGATGTGCAGAGGATGTTTCTTATGGTGGGGGAGCCTAGGACCAGAGGACACAGCCTCACAATAGAGGGGTGTCCTTTTAGATGAGGAGGAATTTCTTTAGCCAGAAAATGATGAATCTGTGGAATTTGTTGCCACAGGCAACTGTAGAAGCCAAGTCATTGAGTATATTTAAGGGAGAGGTTGAGAGATTCTTGATTGGTCAAGACGAAGGGATATGGGGAGATAGGGTTGAAAAAGGAAAATGGATCAGCCATAATGAAATGGCAGAGCAAACTCGATGGGTCAAATGGCCTAATTATGCTTCAATACCTTATGTAAGGGTTACATTCATTTTAGAGTATACTAAAAGGTCAGCAAACGTCACAGGCCAAAAAGCCATAACTGTGTTGTTATTTTATGTTCCATCCCTTAGGTGGAAGGGAAGAGTTGTGCTGGTGGTGGGGGGGAGCTTCAAATATTTCTGAGTTCTTAAATTTGTATATTTGAGTTGCTCCCTGACCCTAACATTTACATTAATGTACATAAACCAAACTCACCATCCTGAATACCTTCAATGGATTCCCTTTTAATCAAATGCTAATGAAAGAAAGTTATTCATTCAAGAAACACTACAGCGCCACACAGAAAATGGCTTCTCAGTCCCATCCACCCATGCTGAACAAGACATCCACTAGGCCAGTCCTATTTGCCCACATTTGACCCATATTCCTCTAGACCAGGGTTCCCAGCCTGGAGTCCACGGACCCTTCCGTTAATAGTATTGGTTCATGGCATAAAACATTGGGAACCCCTGCTCTAAACCTTTCCTAGCCACATAGCTGTCCAAGTGACTTTTAAATGTTAATGAACCTATCGCTCTCCTTTGGGTTCACGAGATTTCCCAATGTATTAAATCAATTCCTAGCTCTGTTGGCTACATCAGTGGTAGTCACTCCCTTCACTGAAGCCCTATCAGCATTCTCTCCTTAAAATTTTACAGTTGGCCCTCCTTATCCGCGAATTCCGCATGCGCAAATTCAACCAACCACGAATCGCAAAAACCCTGAAGTGCTCTTCCAGCACTTGTTGTTCGAGCATGTACAGACATTTTTTCTTGTCATTATTCCATAAACAATGCAGTATAACAACAATTTTACATAGCATTTACATTGTATTAGGCATTATAAGTAATCCAGAGATGATTTAAAGTATACAGGAGGATGTGTGTGGGTTACCGTGGATCGGGATCGAAAAAATCCGAAGTTCTCTTACTAAAAGTAAGTCAGAACAGGTACATCCAGTATTATTTAGTGTCAGTCAGTCAAACATTTGTCTTAGTATATAGTATATATTTTACCTTTCTATGCATATAAAACACTTAAGAACATATGTTTCAGGGCTGGGCGCAAGTTTGATCGAGTGACAGATTGCTCCCGAGTGCGCTCTCCATCTGCGCCGGGTTGATGTGGAGGATCAAAAACCCAAAACCCAATAATTAAACCACTGCGTTGCTTAGTAATAATTGTAGCTTTCATCGGGGCAGAGCCTTTCTCACTTTATCCTTTAAAATTGCTCCAATCGTCGACTAACGTAGCCTAGTGCTTTTCCCATGACCGATGGCGTTTCACCTCTTTCAGATCGCTTTATTATTTCCACTTTATTTTCAATCGTGATTATGTTCGTGAACAGAAACACTGCGGGTTCAGAGTTCCGGTGCCAGGACCTAAAGACCACTGCACTGAGACAGGTTAAATAACGTCTGGGGTTCTGCTGGGTCCTAAGGTCCACCGCATTGAGACAGGTTGAATAAGGGACTTGAGCATCCATGAATTTTGTTATCCGCGAGGGGTCCTGGAACCAATCCCTCACAGATAAGGAGGGCCAACTGTATAAAATTAAGAGTCACAGGTCAATCAAAAGCACCGAGCCAGATTGAAAAGGTCAGGGTGTTGAGGCTCTAGGAGAGGTATGGCCAGTGCAGAACTCTGTAGGAAGGTGTAGGACCTTCTCGCGGACTTTAGTTCAGAAAAACTATTTTGTTTGAGGTTACTAACTGCACGATTTTGTTTCAGTGCATGTTGGCTGTTTGGCAGTAGTTTTTTATGTGTTACTTTTTTCTTTTATTTTTTATGTATTTATTCTGGCCACGATGTGGTTTTTAATTCTCTGCACATTGGGTGTTAGACAGTCTACTTTATGTGGGTTTTTGGTTGGGGGGATTGTTTCATGGCTGCGACGAATCTCTGGGTTGTATAATGCATACACACTTCAATAATAAAAGTACTTTGAACTTTGAAAAGCTTGTTTTTATTTTACATCTTTTGCACCTTCAATCCACTGCTAGAAAAAACAAGTCAAATACAATCAATGGTCCAATGGTTTCATTTAATATCAGAGAATGTATAGAGTACACAGCCTGAAATTCCTTTTCTTCACAAACATCCATGAAAACATAAGACCTCAAAGAATGAATGACAGTAAAATGTTAGAACCCCAAAGCATCCACCTACCCCCTCCCACTTATTTCTAAAGTAATAGACATTGAAATAATTACCCAAAGTATCCTCCACACTCTCCTCTTCAGAATTCAGTGCTTTGTATAAATAGGCAACATCTGAAAATACAAACAGAAAAATTGTTTTCTTTCACTACAAAATATAACACCAATGAGCAAAAAGTATACACAAAATTTAACAGCAGCTCTTTCAATTCACTTCAGAATCTGCCTCCAAATTGCAGTGGAGAGTTTATCCAAATAAAGTACCAGGGGAAATAAGTCAAGATACGCCTTTACCAGATGTGTAAAGCACTCCTTTCCTCCACTAACCTACAAGTCACCCCTGAGCAAGGTGTAGCACCTGCTTAGCCTCCCCATCCCTGATTGGGGTCATGTGAAGCCATGGGAACAACATATCACCATGCATATCAACAAGTTCTCGTTATGCGACCGCTGATGCCAGACAATCTTTGAAGAGTATTGATAATGGCTGGGGTCACCCATCTTGTAAAGAAGTTCATACATGTGACCATATACTAACCTGAGATTCATTTACTTATAGGCATTTACAGGAAAATAAAATACAATAGAATCTATGAAAAACCATACATAAATGACTAACAATGTGCAAAAGACAAATTATACAAATAAAAAAATACAGAATAGTAAGAATTCTGTTTCAGTTGCCTTGGGGAAAGGATTGTGCATTCACCCCCATCTATGCTCCTCATGATTTTATATATTACCCTCAGTCTCCAACACTCCAAAGAATAAAGTCTAGCCCCTCCAACCTCTTCCAACAACTCAGGCTGGAGTCCTCACAATGTTCTCATAAATCTCAAAGATTCAAAATATAGTTCGTTATTAAAATAGATATGCAGTACAACCCTGAGATCTGTCTTCCCCAAACAGCCACGGAACAAAGAAATCCATGGAATCCATTCCAAGAAAAACATCAACACCCCCTCCACGTGCAAAAACAAACACAGGCTGTGCAAACAGCAATTAAAAAAAGTGAGAAACATCGAAAAAAACATTAAAATCAAATTTCATTCTCATTTCAGCATTCAGTATCTGCAGACCATCCCATTTCAAAATCACCCAAAATAGCAACAAGAAAAAAGGAACAACCAGAAACTAGAAACACATAACATGAACTAGAGTCCAATCCACAAAGCAGGTCAATTAAACCTTGTTCAAGACTCAACACTCTGGCACCATTGAGGGAGGAAGAGACAACCCGAATAACAGCAAGCTTCTTTGCAGCCTTCTTATAACGGCTAGATAAAAATGTACATAACACTCCGCGTCTAGCACAACTGGAAGTGACAAGCTGAAAGTTAACAAAAGCAAGGATCAGCTCAGCATTTGTACACATCCAGTTTAACCCAATCCCATCACAGCACAGTAGTGTAACAGTTAGTGTAACATTTTTCAATTCCCACCAGTTTATAAGGAGTTTGTATGTTCTCCCTATAAACAAGTGGGTTTACTCCCACATCTAAACATGTATGGGTTAGTAAATTGTGTGCAAGCTAAGTTGTCACAGGACTGTAGTATCTGTATGTACTGCACTGTATTGCTGCCACAAAAATAATCAAATTTCATGGGTCTCTCCTGTGAACTGAGAGTGGGAAGGGGCCAGGAAGAGGGGAAATCTTGGTCAGGAAAAAGGGAAGCAAGAAGAGAGGGAGCGGGAAACAGAGAGACATTCTGTGATGATCAATAAAACAATTGTTTGGAATCAAATCACCCTTCCTGGTGTCTCAGGGCTGGGTGTATCTGCACTCGTGCCACCACCCACCACAGCACTCCTCCTCTGCCACCTGCTCCACACACCCTTACCGCGGTGCTCAAACCTCGCTATTCCCAGCATCCTTTGCTCCTACTAGATCTACAAACTCACTTTCCGCTCCACATTGACAAATACAGTATTGTGCTAAAGTCTTAGGCTCATTAGCTATACGTATGTACGTGTAACAAATAGTCAAAAAGCTAATCTCTTATTTACTGATTTATGACAGGAACCAAAAACAACAGATTATCAAGCACATGCAGTACTTTTCTGAGCAATATCCTTACTCTGATCTGGCTCATTCTTCCTGTAGACAACGTAAATTGCATCTCCATTTTGCAATGGATAGGTCTGTTTCTTCACCACTTTGGATTTGTTGATGACTGTTCCATTAGTACTGCAAAATTGAAGCAACAAGAACATGTTAGTCTGCATAAACAATCACTGGAGGCAAATTAATGATTCGCCAGAAGTACCAACTGAAAATGAAACACTCCAAAGTTTAAGGCATTTAGCTTACTAAAGAGGACCAATTTAGAGTAAAAACTCAAGTATAATGCAAAATTTTATTGCCTGACACCCTCAACAGCCACCAGAGCACCACCAATAAGCTCCAAGACCTTGGCCTCAATACCGCTTGTGCAATTGGATCCTGAATTTCCTCACTTGCAGATCCCAGTCAGTTTGAATTACCAACATCTCCTCCACAAACTCCATCAGCACAGGTGCACTACAAGGTTTGTGTGCTTAGCCCCCTGCTCAACTCGCTTTATACTTATGACTGACTGTGTGACTTAGTTCAGCTCCAATGCTATATTAAAGTTTATTGATGATACCACTGTCATGGGTTGAATCAAAGGTGGTGATGAATCAGCATTTAGGAGGAGACTAAAAATTTGGCTGAGTGCTGACATAACAACAAATGTCAGTAAAACTGAACAGCTGATTATTGACTTCAGGAGATTCAACAGCCAGTCCTCCTCGGCGGATCAGAGGTATAGAGGGTCAGCGACTTTAAATTCCTCGATGGTGTTATTTCAGAAGATCTGTCCTGGTCCAAGTACAAAGTGCAATGTCAAAGGAAAACACAGCAGCACCTCTACTTCCTTAGGAGTTAGCTGAAATTCAACATGATATCTGAAACTTTAACAAGCTTCTATAGATGTATAGTGGAGAGTACACCAAATGACTGCATCACAGCCTGGTATGGAAACACCAGCGCCCCTGAACGAAAAACAATACAAAGAGTAGTGGATTCAGCTTTGTCCATCGTGGGTAAGCTCTCACAACCACTGAGCACATCTACATGAAATGTTGTCGCAGGAAAGCAGCATCCATCATTGGGGCACCCCACCATCCAGGCCATGCTCTCTTCTTGCTGCTGTCATCAAGCTGGTGGTACCCATACTACCAGGTTTAGGAACAGTCATTATCCCTCAACCATCAGGCTCGTGAACAAAAGGAGATAACTTCCCCCATCATTGAAATGTTCCCACAACGAACAGATTCACTTTCAAGTTCTCTTCATCTCATATTCAATGTTTATTATTTTTTCTTTTTTTATTTGCAGTTTGTTGTCTTCTGTGCTCTGCAAGGGGTGATTGATAAGCTTGTGGCCTAAAGTAGGATTCAATTTTATAAAAACGAACACATTTATTTTTCAACATAATCCCCTCCTACATGTACACGCTTAGTCCAGCGGTCGTGGAGCATACAGGTCCCGTCTTTGTAGAAGTGGTCCACAGCAGGGGCGACTGATAAGTTCATGTCCTAAGGCAGAAGGAGATGAGTTATTAACTTCAAGCTTTCTGCATTCTCACTCAAAGAATTGAACTGTACGTGCATGTAACGAGAGCATCTTAGACCTCCAGGTGGTCCACAGCAGGGGTGATTGATAAGTTCGTGGCCTAAGGTAGATGAGTTATACAGCTCTCATTACATGCACATGCAGTTCAACTCTGACTGAAAATGCAGAAAGTTTGAAGTTAATAACTCATCTCCTACCTCAGGCCACGAACTTATCAATCATCCCATGCTGTGGACCACTTCTGGAGGTCCAAGATGCCAACTTCTACAAAGAAGGGACCCGTATGCTCCACGACCGCTGGACTACGTGTATAAATGTAGGAAAAATAAATGTGCTAGGTTTTCTAAAATTGACTCCTACCTTAGGCCACGAAATTATCAATCACCCCTCGTAGTTGAATGCCCTAGTTGGGTGTTCTTTCATTGATTTTGTTTTGGTTATTATTCTATAGACTTATTGAGTATGCCCACAAGAAAATGAATCTCAGGGTTGTATACTGTGACATATGCACTTTGATAGTACATTTACTTTGAACTTTGAGCATTTCAACTGGCTATTGCTTGTGCCTCGCTGCAGGATTGATGTTGTTTCATTGTTAATGGCATATAAACAACCTAGGCACAGGAACACAAGAGATTTTGCTGATGCTGGAAATCCAGAGCAACACACACAAAATGATGGAGGAACTCAGCAGGTCAGGCAGCAGGACCTAAATAAATAAACATAAAAAAAATAAAGTAGCTCAATAAATAAAAAGGGAAGGATAGGCAGTTAAGAAGAGGTAAGTGGCAAGAATGGAGAAGAGAAGAAAGGGGGAAGGAAAAAAATTAGCAGAAGGAGAAATCAATGTTCAGGTTGGAAGCTACCTAAATGCAACCTAGTTGGGTATTACAGATTTTCAGCTATATACGTCTGTAAAGTTATCAGCTATAGGAGCTCTGCAGCCACCTACTGTCAAAATGCTGCAATTACAATAAAAGAGCAGTCTCAAAAGAGCCTATTAGGCCTGCCAGCAAGTTATTATGATGCAAGTTGTGAAATCTGTTGTCTTGTGGCAGCAGGACAATAATTTTTTTAAAAAAAAGTAGGGCAAAAAGAATGTAAAATAGTGAGCAACACAAGATGCTGGAGGATTTGGTGAGGAAGTGTTCATGGACCATTCAGAAAGCTGATGGCGGTGGGAAAGAAGCTGTTCCTGAAACTGAGTGTTTCTCTTCAGGCTCCTGTACCTTCTCCATGACGGTAGCAACGAGAACAGATTGGTGAGGATCCTTAATGATGGATGTCGCCATCCTGAGGCATCATCGTTGAAGGTCACAAACATGAAAAATCTGCAGATGCTGGAAATCCATAGCAACACACACACAATGCTGGAAGAACTTAGCAGACCAGGCAACATCTATAGAAACAGTTGACAATTCGGGCTGAATCCCTTCATCTTCGTCCTAATGAAGGGTCTTGGCCTGAAACTTTTACCATTTACTCTTTCCCATAGATGCTGCCTGGGCTGTTGATTCCCCTTTCCAATCACTGCCAGATTCTCACCAAAAAAAAAATCACAAAAACTGCTGTCATCATAAATGCTGGTTACTGATGAGTGGTTAGAACTTACTAATGGCAAGTTACCCCCCCCCAACTTTGAAGAAAGAAGGAGCTATTCAGAAAATTAACATTACTTCTTACCTTGTGTCTTCTAACCACACCTGCCCAGTATGCTCACGAATTATTTTACAGTGGTCTCCTGAAACAAGCTTATTGCCAGGAAATGATAAATCACAACCTAAAAATAACAAGAAGCACAAGTTAAGAGTCAATGAATTTTGACAAAAGCACCATTTATTTTATCACTTAGCTAATATGCTTTTTGGGGCCAATTAGTTAAAACACTTCTTTTAAATATATTGTCTGACCCCAAGTAAGACTTTACTCAATGAGCCGTCTATTAAGGTGATGAATGCTTGTGCAGAAGGACATGGCTGCAAGGGGAGAAACAAGGTTAAACTTTCTTTTAGCTGGGACTTGTATTGACTTTCCTATTAGTGGCTTAAATCAAATAGCTGGACAGCAGCTCCTCACCACTGGGACTGCACTTCCTCACAGGGCCACAACTCAGGAAAGAAAAGTGGACATTTTCCCTACCAAATCCAAATTTTACCAATTTCATTTATAACTGTGATTTTATAAAAACACGAGGTTATTACAGTCGTGGGTGACAATGGGGAAAAGCTCCCACTACCTATTAAATGCTTCCAATGGCGTGTGTCTCAATTAGCCTCTGACAAACAAGTCCAGCTCCTGGTCTTCACATGTGGCTTAGCTACTAAGCCCAGTGGAACCATTTCTACTGACAGGAAAAGGGGCAAAGGTGGGTTACTGGTGCCTCAGAACCAGTTGCTTCGGGTAGATGGGGCTTGTCAGCCATGATTGGCAGCTCATCCAACTCCAATCAAAAACCTCAGCTACTTTGCGGCTCCACACACTCAGAGGGAAGGCTTCCGGAGCAAACCCAAACCCAACGACAGAAATAACAAATGGTGAGGCTCTACTTGGAATATTCTGAGCAGTTTTTGGCTCCTTATTAAAGGAAAGAGGAGGTTCACAAAAATGATTGTGCAATTTGCTCACTTTTTTCCGCAATTGTTCTTTTTTTTGTGCATTGAATGTTGCTTTTCTTTGAATAGCTTCCATGGTTTTCTTTGTTTGGTGACTGTGTGTGGGAAGACAAATCTCAGGTTTGTATACTGCATACATTGACAATAAATGTACTTTGAATCTTCGAGGAATTATTTTCTTTCAAATTTCTCTACAGAGATCTGTAGGAATCAGCATCATTAAACATTCAGTATTAAGACTTCACTCTACCTCCCCTCCCCATTATAGAGTAACAGTTATAGTCCACAGACAAGAAGAGGGAGTTCAGGCCAAGATCAGAGAAGTCAGGATGTCAGTTCATTCACTGGACCACACAGAGCTTGAAAGTGTGCGACAGAAACACCAGTTTTCTTTAACAGGTTCCCATAAGACAAGGAATGGAGATGAATAATAGTTGGGAGAAAAATCTCTTAATAAGTGCTCATTCGTATTACAGTGAAAAGGACTGAACAATCTTGGCATTGTGTATTCAGGAAATATCTTGTATTGCAAGTCCCTCAAATCTCTCTGGGGACATTAGTTTGGCAATTGTAGAATAAATAGCGCAGTGCAAACACCTCCCCGGGGAGAGGAGATGCACTCCATTAACTTTAATGACTGGTTTCCACAAAATCTGGAGGCTGACACCTGAGTGATTCTGCACAAAGACTTCATTTACAACAGGCTTGTAAGAGTGGAAAAGTCACAAAAGTGTCCTTTAAAAAGAGCAGTCCATTATACAGCAGCCTGGGAAGACAGACAGATAGCTACTTTATTGATTCCAAAGGAAATTACAATGTCACAGTAACATTACAAGTGCACAGATATGCAAAGAGTCTCCTCTAACAGGAGGGGTGTCACCACTTTCCCAGGTATAGGTTGACTCATTATAGGTCTGAAGCATGGACCTTGGGGGATCAAATCGAGCATCTGAAGAACGACGCTGGTGCACAGTTGAAACTGTGGTATTTGCGTGTGGATGCAGCACACTAAAATCAGTCACCTACAGCAATCGGTGAGAATGAAAATGTCAACATCTGTCAAACAAAACTAAAAGTTCCTCCCCTCAATAAAGTTGGAAATTCCATCCCACTGGGAACAAATTAATTTCCTCCTCCAATTAAACAAAAAAGGCAATTCCCAATTTCCAAACATCATGTCTACCTGAGCAACTCCACAGCTTCACTATTTCAGCCCTAGCTGTAACTAAACACAACTCCACACCCTACGAACCCATTAGAGAACAGGATTGTCTTAAGGAAAAAGATTTGCTTTGTTACATGTACATCGAAACACTGAGTGAAATGTGCTGTTTGAGTCAATCAGCAATACAATCCAAATGCATACGGGGGACAGCTGGTTGCCATACTTCCAGCACCAACATAGAAAGCCCCCGATCTACTAACCCAAGTATTTAGAATGTGCGAGGAAACTAATGCAAAGAGGGAACATACAGTAACTCTATGCATTGCACAGTACTGCTGCTGCAAGAAAAACAAATTTTATGACATATGTGAGTGATGATAAACCTGATTCTGATATGGGTCTCTATTGTGGACTGAGAGTGGGAAGGGGGAAGGGGGCAGGGAGAGGGGAATCATGGTTGGGAAAAGAGAGGGGAGGAAGCAGGAAGCACCAGAGTGACATTCTGTAATGATCAATAAACCAACTGATCAAATAAATCAAATGACCTTGCCTGGTGTCTCAGGGCTGGGTGTGTCTGCACCCACAACAACCAACCCCCCCCCCCCCCCCACCCTGGCTCTCCTCCGCTTAGAAATTTGCAATAGAAGCCATACTCACTAAATGGATAGAAGTTACTCAGAGTATTCTATTTATACACAATCTATGGCAAAGGTGATATGAAGAGTTATAAATAGAATATACATTTTATATACTTGAATAGCTTTGTAATAGCAAATACCCCAAGATTTTGTTCTACATCTTGTTAATCTTGCAGCTGGGAAGATCACAGAGTTGGGTCACATAAATTTAGCCCAACATTTTTGTTCAACTACCGAGTTCAATGTAAGAAAGTTTCTGACGGGACAACAGTGTGGTGCCTAAGTTACATTTAGCACTCAAATGAGTAATTCAAAGATGAGAGCTCAAATTTCACCATGACTGCTTAAGTTTAGACTAAAAAAAATCGTGAACAATTGGACTTCTATAAAACTACAATTATTAAAACCTACGGAAAGGAAATCCACTAAGCTTATCTGGTTTGGCTTGCATATAACTTTAGACCCACAAGAATTTAAGTCTGAAATGCCCTTAGGTAGCCCTGCAAGCCTTTTTGTTCAAAGGCAGGTAGAGATTGCCAGTAAGTGCTGGTGGTTCCAGCAATACCCACAGACAATGAATAAAACACAGCTCAGATAGGCACATGGATGAAAGAAAAGTGGATGGCTATGTGAGAGGAAAATGTTAGATTGTTCTTGCAGTACGTTAAAGGTCGGCACAATATCATGGGCTAAAGGGTCTGTACTGATCTGTTCTACATAAAACACCCACAAATGCTGCAATTCATTGAGTGTTCTTTCTTGTAAGATAATTATCAGCAAATGTTTGTCTGTTATGTTAATATCTGAAGTTTGCCAATAATTTCTGCCAAGTCTGTTAATCCCAAATGAGAGAGAAAATTTGTAGATGGAAAAGGGCTTGACTATGAGAGACTAAATTATTGTACTGGCAACTAGATTTGTAAACAAGACATGAATTTGAATCCTATTACAACAGCTAATGATTATACAGTCAAGCAGTAAAAATGGAATTAGAAATAGTCTCAGTAGTTGTGCCCAGGTTAAAACTAAAACTCCATTTGGTTCTTCAACAAAAGGAAATCTGCACCCTTCATAGGTTCAGAATTGAAGGACATCCCTTCAGAAGAGATGAGGAGAAATTTCTTTAGCCAGAGGGTAGTGAAGCTGTGGAATTCATTGCCACAGGCATCTTGCAAAGGCCAAGTAACCAGGGAGGTTGGTAGTTTCTTAATTGGTCAAGGTGTCAAAGGTCACAGGGAGAAGGCAGGAAATAGAACTGAGAGGAATAATAAACTAGCCCTGACAGAATGGCAGAGCACTTAATGGTCCGAATGGCCTAATTGTACTCCTACGTCAAATGGTCTTATATCTGGGGTGGGTGGCCCAGTGATGCTGAATGTTTACCGAGGCAGCGAGCAGTGTAGGCAGCATCCATGACAGAGAGGTACTTGGTTTCTATGAAATGCCAAGCTGAGTCCACAACTCCCTACAATTTCTTGTGGTCACAGACAGCAGCTGCCAATGATGTGTCCAGATAGAATACTTTCAATGGTGCATTCATAAAATTTGGTGAGGTTTTCTGGCCACAGTGTCTACATGTTAGGGCCAGGTCTTTGGCAATATTCACTTCTAGGAACTTGTATTTTGCTGACATTGAGGAAAGGGCTGTTGTTATGCTGCCAAGCTCTTGAACTCCTTGCATTTCAACTCATCATTACCTGAGATGTGACCCACAAAAGTTGTATCATCTGCAAACTTGTAGATCAGGAGTCCCCAACCTCGGTTAATGGTAGGGGTCCAGAGCATAAAAAGTGTTTGGGAGCCCCTGTTGTAGATGGAGTTACAGCAGAATCTGAACGAAAACCAACATGCAAGCCAAACACTGCAAGGGAAGTACATACCCTTCTGCAAAAGACCGCAGAATTATTAAAAGTAATTAAAAATCTAAAGCTTTTCCCTATGACTAGTCTGCCTCCTACAGGACTACTTAAGCCCATTCGCCCTACTGGGGCGTAGGTCACTGACAGCAGCTTGACTGAGTACTCCATCCTGGGCCAGTCTTTCAAATCCAGCTGTAGCCCATCTGTACAGGGTTCCCAACATGGGATCCATGGGCCTCTTGCTTAATGGTATTGGCCCCTGACATTAAAAAGGTTGTGAATCCCTGTTCTAGACAAAGCTCCTTCGAGGGATGAAGTCTTTGGAGCTTCTGCTGGTATTTCTGTATCACTGTGTTTTTATAGGATGGGGTTGCTAGCCCCATGCTCAACTACTTCTTTTGCAATTGGGCTTGGGAACATCCATGGCAGAGTTACTACACAGTTTGAATCACATTTCACAACAAGCCATATTATACTTTGAACCAACACACACAAAATGCTGGAACTCAGGAGGCCAGGCAGCATCTATGGAAAAAAGTACAGCTGCCACTTTGGGCCAAAACCCTTCAGCAGGACTGGAGGGAAAAAAGATGAGGAGTAGATTTAAAAGGTGGGGGAGGGGAGAGAGAAACACAAGGTGATAAGTGAAACCAGGAGGGGGAGGGATGAAGTAAAGAGCTAAGAAGCTGATTGATGAAAGAGATACAGGAATGGAGAAAGGGGAGTCTGATAGGACAGGGAAGAGGGTCATGGAGAAGAGGGGGGAGCACCAGGGGAGATGATGGACAGGCAAGGAGATAAGATGAGACAAGGAAACAGGGATGGGAAATGGTGAAAGTGGGGGAGGTCATTACCGGAAGTTTAAAACATCAATGTTCATGCCATCAGGATGGAGGCTTTTGCCCAGAATAAATACAAGATGCTGTTCCTCCAACCTGTGTGTGGCCTCATCGTAACAGTAAAGGAGGCAATGGATTGACTATTGGAATGGGAATGGGAAGAGGAATTAAAATGGCTGCCCACTGGGAGATCCTGCTTTCTCTAGTGGACAGAATGTAAATGTTGGTGAAATGGTCTCCCAATCACTGATATAATGGAGACTGCACTGGGTGCCCAGACACAGTATATGACCCCAATGGACCCACAGGTGAAGTGTCGCCTCACCTAGATGGAGGCTTTGAATCAATGGCTTTTGCTATTTTAGAACAAATAACACCAAAATGCTATACCTAATTTGGCTTAACTTGCAGACACATAATTCTAAGATGAATACATTGAAAAGAAGAAAATAAATTGTTCATAAGTTCAGGGAAAGGGACACAGCAGCTTTCAGAATCATGAATAAAGAAGAACTTAGAAACAAGGAAATGGGAATGACCACATATGGAAGTTACATACAGCACAAAATAACCTTACAAGACTCAAAATGAGTAATCTCATTCAAAAAACGTTTTAATAATCATCCAACCATGGGGGAGTGTGGTGCAAATTTTTACATATACCATGGAGAGCATTCCAACTGGTTGCATTGCTGTCTGGCACGAAGAGGCCTACGCACAGGATTGGAAAAAGCTGCGGCAGCATGTAGACCCAGCTGGCTCCATGAGCTCAGGCCCAGGCCATGGAGCCCCATGACTCAGGCCATGCCCTCTTCTTATCGCTACCATCGAGGTACAGAAGATACACTCACTGTTTTGGAAAGAGCTTCATCCATTCCACCAGATTTCTGAACGAGCAATGAATCCATATACACCATTTCACTTCACAAAAAAACTTATTATTAAAATTTGCTCATTTCGTTTTAATTTTTTTTATACAGAGGATTTTGGTTAATTGGGACAGCCGCTTATTTGGGACAAGTCTTAAAAAAACCAGATCGAGAAAGTAGCCAGGAATCCCTTCATTTATTTGGGACACTATGCCACTTAATTGGGACAGGAGACTATTGCCAAATAGTTTCTAATTAGTATCATCATGTGCCTGTCCTGTGGCTGTTAGATACTGTACTGAGCTTGAGCAAACAGTTTTTAAATAGGGTCACTTGCTTGTGTTTGTGTTCAAAAAGCAGCGATTTTTGTCACTGATCGTTGGCGACAAATAAGCAGCACGACAATTCAAACTGTTTTGCTCATTGTAGTTTCAAGTATTCAGGCTTGGAGATGCAAGAAATGGCCATTCGTGAAAATGAAACGATTTCACTACTTCAAGTTAGGAACTACAAAGAATTTGAAGGTATCAGCAATCATCTTGAATGTTACAATGAACATGAAGATTTGGAGGATGCAATCACCAAAAGTATTGTTTGAAGGCAGTCCATTATCTGCACTAGATTTTGTTCATTTACAGTCAATCAAAAGAACACGGTAGTGTATACTAAATTAATTCCTCTGATAACTATTAGAAACTAAGTTTTATAGTACCACAGTAGAATGGACATTTTCTAATTTGTTCTGCATTTCATTTAAATATATTTGTTACTCAGTTAAATGTTTGCCTTTTTTATACATTTTTAACTATTTCCATGAAACTTTGGTTTATTAGGTCTGTTTAATTGAGTCAAAATGTACTGGTCCTGCTGTGTCCCAAATAATGGACATTTATTGTAGTTCATGTTTTAAACCATATATTGCACTGTATTACTGCTGCAAGGCAATCTTATGATATATGCCAGCGATTAAACTGGATTGATTCATTTTTGGGTTAAGACTGTAAATCAAGTCCAGACTTGGGCTCTTGGATACTATGGTATGATTTTGGCATATGGGCAAGAAATCTCTGGTGAATTGGCTAATACTTCCCTTTAGTCAACATTATCAAAACTGCTATCTGGCCAAAATCACCATGCTAAGCACTTCCTACCTCACCACATTGAAAACAGCATCATGACCTGATGTTTCAAACGTGGCTATTTTCTGCTTTGACTGATTTACTCAAAGGACATTGCAAACATAATTCATAAACAAGAGAAAATCTGCAGATACAAAGCAATACAGCCAAAATGGAGGAACTCGGCAGGCCAGACAGCATCTATGGAAAAAATTAAACAGTCAACATTTTGGGCTGAGACCCTTCACCCAGACCTGATGTAGGGTCTCAGCCTGAAACATCAACTGTTAACTCTTTTCCATGGATGCTACCTGATGTGCTGAGTTCCGCCAGCATTTTGTGTGTAGTGTAAAGCTCCTCACTGAACGGGCTTGAACTGACGAAGCAGTTTTGAGTCAGCCATGTCAGAGTCTGGAGTAACACTGGATAAGGATGATGCTTTTTCTTTCCTGAATGATATAAAAAAACCATACGCTGGGGCAAGATTAGGCCAATTTTCATCCTGCTCTGCCATTTCATCATGGTTGACCCATTTCTCTCCCAGCCTTGGTCTCCTGCCTTTTCCCCGTAACCCTTTATGCCCTGACCATCAAGAATCTACAAAACCTCTGCCTTAAATATACCCAATGATTTGGCCTCTACAGCCAAATGTGGCAGCAAATTCCATAGATTCACTCTCTGGCTAAAGAAATTTCTCTTATTCTTCGTAAATGGACGTTACTCTATTCTGAGGCTGTTTTCTAGATTCCCCCATCATAAGAAACATCTTCTCCACATCCACTCTATCGAGGCCTTTCAACATTGAATGGGTTTCAATGAAATACCCTCATTTTCTGAATTCCAGAGAGTACAGGACCAGAGCCAATTACTCCTCATATAATCATGTGCCATTTCATGTTACATGGGTGACCATGGTCTAAGACCATTATGGTTCTTGGCAAATTTTTCTACAGATGTAGCTTGCAGTCCCTTCAGTGTTTTTACAAAAAAGGTGACCCAAGCCATAATCAATCCTCTTCAGAGATTGTCTGCCTGGTGTCAGTAGTCACATAACTAAAGCTTGTGTTGTGCACCAGTTGCTCATACGGCCATCCACCCCCGGCTCCCATGGCTTCACCTGATCCAAGGGCAACCTGCAGGCTGCAGTGGAAAGGAGTGCCTTATACATCTCCACCCCTTTCATTCCCGAGATCATTCTCATGAACCTCCTCTAACTGCTCTCAAATGTCAGCATATCCTTTCCCAGATAGCGGGCCCAAAACTGCCCACAATATTCCAAGTGAGACCTCACCAGTGCCTTATAAAGCCTTGACACTGCACCCTTGCTTTCATATTCTAGTCCCCTTGAAATGAATGCCAACATGAATCAATTGAAAAGTTTCACATTCTATAATTTAACAATAAAAAAAGAAATTGTGGTATTTAAGTTCACCAACTGCTAGTTAAATTCAAACTGGATCAATTATCTAGAAGTCTAGTGGCCAGTCCACTAACATCTACTCCATTGTACCAACTCATCTTTCTTCAGAGAGAATCAAGCTCAGATCTAGACCAAAATATGCATGGCAGTCTTTGTTGTTTTTTTTTGTGGATTTTATTGGTTTTTTTTGTGACTGTCAGCAAGAAGATGAATCTCCAGTCTGTATATGGTGGTGTTTTTGGGCTGAATGAGCTATTTGGTATTCCGAGCAAGTCTGGTGAGGTTGCAAGCCCACCATCAATTCCATTTCTTGTCAATCTCTCTGATTAAACCACTGAGGAAGACTGAAATAAATGAATATGACAGAGAAAGGCAGGCGTTCATCGCCATCTATCCGTGTGTGACTGGTCTTCCTCTGGTCCGCTGCTCCTGGATGAAACTGCTTGTGTACAAACATTCTCTCTCACCCCCTCCCCCGATGCTGCTGAAGTCCTGGGCCTTGGGCAGTTTAATTGACACGGTCTGTGAATTGGACATTCAACGTTCACGTTGTGATGTGTTTTTGGTTGCTCCTTTTCTGGACGCTATTTTGATTAGGACTGGCTCTGTGCCAGTAGTGTTTTATATTCCGTGTGTTTTTTTTGCTTGTTTTTTGTTTGCGTTATTTGGTTTTCTCGCATATTATTTGAACTTTACAAGGTTGAATAGGTCATTAATACTTATTGTGTTTAACTGCAGAACTCTTTGACAAAGTTAGAGTTGAAAGAGGCCAAGAGATCGTACAGCAACAAGAAATGCATTAGAGCAGTCTTTCTGTCATGCATTTCACTGCATTATGCTCCAAACTGCTTTACAGGCAATGAAATATATTTGAAGTATTCTCACAAATGAGATGTGGAAACTGCAGCAGCCATTTTGTATGCCGCAAGCTTCTGATATTTCATCATGAACAAAACATTTTTTAAAATATGATATCGGTTGATGGCACTAGGGTAAATCCACCGTTCTTAATTGAAAAGGTGTCGTGTAGTCTTTCATACTCACCTGGGAGAACAGGTCACTTGTGCAACATCTCACCTGGATGATGACATTCCCCACTGGGGGGAACTCTCTTTGCATCATCATGAGAGTGTCAGCATAGATTGCATGCTTGAACCTCGTGTGGGATTCACAATAAGGAGAGGGAATTACTCAATAAGCTAAACCTGACAACTTGAGAGGCATTGAAAAGGAAATTTGTACACCAACAGTCTGGAAAACAATTCATTTCCTCCTTCAAGAGCATCAAAATTAGAATGAAAGAAATTTAAAAGGCAAACACGAGGAAATCTGCAGATGCTGGAAATTCAAGCAACACACACAAAATGCTGGTGGAACGCAGCAGGTCAGGCAGCATCTACAGGGAGTTGCTGCCTGACCTGCTGCGTCCCACCAGCATTTTATGAAAGAAATTTAAATATTTACTAATGGTGATATCCTGCAGACAATTCACAAAACTACTTCCTTTACTTTTGAATTGGAGTGGTCAGGTACAGGCCAGGTCAAAACAGTGGGGTCCAGGCCCCAAAGCATAAAAAAGCAACTGAACCCAATGTTTGTATGACCATTTGAGCACCCATTAAGATTGAAAAGGATGGGCTGGTTCAGCTCACTGCTCCACAATGTTTGCTTAGCTCTGCACTGAACTGTGGGACTGTGCACGGACTCTTTCATAGACTTCAGTTCTAAACCCTATATTTTGCTTTTATTATTTCCATAACGTTCTTTTTCTCTCTGCGCATTGGGTATTTGATGGTCTTTTTCTTAAATGGGCTTTCTTGTGTTTCTTTCTTTCGTGACTGCTTGTAAGGAGACAAATCTCAAGGTTGTTTGATGTATTTTGAACTTTGAACTTTTCCTTTTTCAAATGTGATTCCACTACTAAGCTGTGTGCAATTGGAGCTTGAGATTTACATTTTGACAGTGTTTTTTGGACCAACTGAGCTATCTAGCTTAGTTGAAGGGAGTATGGTGAGGTTTGAAGAAGGGTGTGTGGCCTGGAGACGGGGCATGAATCCATGACCAACCTCATTGCTTCTCTCCAATTGAGGCATCTAGGCTACAAATCTCAGAGTTGTATTCTGTATACATACTTTGATAATAATGTGTACTTTATTTAAATACACCCTACCCTCGTTATATGCATCTTCAGACAGTGGATTATGTGAGGAGCACCGCTCCTCTCGCATATAACCAAGTAGGAAGTATGTGCCTAACTAAGGGCCTCTTAAATGTCACAATTTAAAGGCACCTGGACACACATTTGGATAGAAAAGGTTCAGAGGACTGACCTGCTAAGCAGCTAGAGCTCAAAAGTTCAAAGTAAATTTGTTAAAGTACATACATGTCACCATACGCTATCCTGAGGTTCATTTTCTTGCGGCATTCACAGTAAATACAAAGAAGCACAATAGAATCAACGAAAACATGCACAAATATGGGCAAACAAATGTGCAAAAAACAAACTGTACAAATATAGTACAGTGCAAAAGTCTTAGAATATATAAATAGATACATATATAGAGCTAGGATGCCTAAGACTTTTGCACAGTACTGTATTTGACGATGTTGAGGGTGGACACCACAGGAAGGGTATGGGACAGGTGGCAAAGGAGTGCCAGGGACAGGGGGTGGTGTGGGTGCAGACTCACCCAGCCCTAAGACACCAGGCAAGGTTATTTGATTCCAAACAATTAATTTATTAATCATTACAGAATGCATCTCTGGTGCTTCCTGCTCCGTTCCCTCTCCCTCCCCCTTCCCACTCAGTTCACAACAGAGATCCACACCAGAATCATTACACTACTCACATCATAAAATGTTTGTTTTTTTGCAGCAGCAGTAGTGCAATACATAAAATTACGACAGAAATCAATGGTGGAGAGGGCTTTACCTGTGACAGACTGCAATGCAGCACTAGGGACGTCATGGGCGACAGATTCAACTGTACAAGTCAAAAGATCTGGTTAAGTGAGCAATGGAAAAGAGGATGGGAGTCGAACTCACTGTGTAGAGTTAGTACAAATTCAACAGTCTGAATAGCCGTCATGCTGTAATAATTCTGTTACAGATCCAACATACCAATGCAGTTACAAAGGCAGCAGATGTATTTCATTAGGAGTTTGAGGAGGCTTGGTATGTCAAAGACACTCACAACCTTCTACAGATGTACTCTGGAGAGCATTCTAACTGGCTGTACCACCAACTGGTATGGGATGGGGGTGCTACTGATCAAAGTAAGCTGCAGAGTTGTACACTTAAGTCAGCTCCATCGGGGCTCTAACCTCTGTAGTATCCAGGACATCTTCAAAGAACAAAGCCTCAGGAAGCTGGCACCCATCAATAAGGACCATCACCTAGGCCGTGCCCTTTTTCTTCATTGCTACCATTAGGAAGGAGATACTGAAACCTGAAGGTACAAACTCAGTGATTCAGGAATAGTTTTATCTCCTCTGCCATCAGATTTCTGAATGGACACTGAACCCATAAACACTACTTCACTACTTTTTTTAAATTTCTATGTTTCCAGTACTTATTTTACAGTTGCAAGAAAAAAAATAATGAACCCTTTGCAATTACCAGGTTTTCAGCATTACTCACCTTTAAAATGTGGTCTGATCTTCATCCAAGTCACAATAATAACAAACATAATCTGTCAAAACTCAATACACTAACAATTGTACTTTTCATGAATTTATTGAATGCATTGTTTAATCATTAACAGTCCAGGCTGAACAAAGTATGTGAATCCTTGTAATTAATAACTGGTAGAACCTCCTTTTATAGCAATAACCTCCACTAAATGTTTCCTGTAGCTGCTGATCAGATTTGCACAATTGCGAAGAGGAATTTTCAACCATTCCTCCATAAAAAACGGTTTCAGTTCATCAATATTTCTGGGATACCTTGCATGAACAGCCCTCTTCAGATCATGCCACGGTGTCTCAATTGGGTTACGGTCTAGACTCTAACATGGCCATTCCAAAACATGGATTTCTTTTTAAACAATTCTGTTGTTGATTTGTTCATGTTTTGGATCATTGTCTTGTTGCATCATCTTCTATTAAGCTTCAGGTGACAGACCATTACCCTGACATTTCTCCAGTAAAATGTTTTCATACAAGTTTGAATCCATTGCTCCTCAATGACTGCAGCTGTCCAGCTGCAGCAAAGCAGCCCCCAACCACGATGCTCCTTCCACCACGCCTCAGTCGGGATGAGGTTTTGATGTTGATATGCAGCGTACCCTTTTTCCTCCAAACACAGTGGTGTGCTTTTCTGCCAGAAAACTTCTGTCTCATCTGTCCACAGAACATTGTCCCAGTGGTGTTGTGGAACATCCAGGTGGCCTTTTGCAAACTTGAGATGTGCAGCAATGTTTTTTTTTGGAGATCAGTGGTTTCCTCTGGTGTCCTTCCACGAACACCATTCTTGTTCCGTGCTTTTCTTATAGTGGACACATGAATAGAGACTTCAGCAATTTCTAGATTTCTGCAGGCCTCCTGCTGTAACCCTTGGGTTATTTTTCTCTTTCAGCATGGCATGCTGGGCTCTTGGGAGAGTAGCAACAGTACTGAATATCCTCCATTAGTAGACAATTTCTCCTTCTGTGGACTGATGAACACTCAGGTCTTCAGAAATGGTTTTGTAGCCTTTTCCAACTTGATGCATCTCTACAATTCTTCTAAGGTCCTCTGAAAGTTGCTTTGATTGAGACACAGTGCATATACAGAGATCTTTCTTGAGAAGAGCAAGCTCCGTCAGTAACCTGACTTTGTGTGTCTTTTTTATAGGGAAGGGCACCTCTGCAACCCACATCTCATTGACTGGAACACTTAACTCCAAATAGCTTTTGCAGAAGGCATTATCCTGAGGTACACATAATTTTTTTAAATGTGGACTGTGAATGATTAAACAATATGTTTAATAAAGACGTGAAAAGTACAATCGGCTGTTGTTTTTAGTTTACATAGAATTTGTTTGTTATTATTGTGATGTTGATGAAGATCAGACCAAGTTTTATGAGTAATCAATGCAGAAAACCAGGTAATTGCAAACAGTTAACATTTTCTTGCAATTATATACATTTACTTACTGCAATTCAGTTTCTTTTCTCTATTTTTATAAAACGAATTTCATGACATATGCTGGCGATATCAATCCTGATTCTAAAAAGTAACATTTAATTGAAACAATAATTTTAAGAAAACAGAATCCCTATAATACTGAAGAATGTTTCTCCTTTTGGAGGAATTCTCAAATAATATTTTTTTATATAAAGATACAGCACAGTAACCATCCCTTCCGGCCCAATGAGCTTACACCACCCGTTTACACTCATGTGACCAACTAACCTATTAACCAGTACATCTTTGGACTGTGGGAGGAAACAGGGAGAACATACAAACTCCTTACAGGCAGCAGCAGGAATTGAACCCAAGTCTCTCACAATGTAATAGCGCTATGCAAACTGTGCCCTCCATAACAGCTTGTAAAAGCATAGACTATACAGACAAGAGTGAGCAAACCTGAAATCCAGTAACCCTTCTGACCTACATACCAAAGCTCAGCCATACCAACCAATGCTACTTACTTCTAAAGGGTCATTGACCTAAAACATTCACAAAATGCTGGAGGAACTCAGCTGGTCAGGCAGCATCTATGAAAAGTAACAGACAGTTGATTGGGCCAAGACCCTTCTTCAGGACCCACCCAAACTGGTTTCCTTTCCACGGATGATACTTGACTGGCTGAGTAATCCAAGCATTTCTCTCTGTTGCAGGGATTTCCAACCCCACCCCCCCAAGCCTGCTCAGTACACAATCCACCCAACCCACAAAGCGATTCCTCTTTGTCCAAACACTCAAGTTCACCTTCCTAATTAACTCACCAATTATCAAGTACATAAATCAGCACATACAACTCTGAGATTCATTTTCCTGCAGGCAAACTCAGCAACTCATACATATATAGTAATTACAACAGGATCAATGAAAGATCAACTGGAGTGCAGAAGACAACTAATTGTGCAAATGCAAATATAAATAAATAGTAATAAATAATGAGAACATGAAATAATGAGATAAATAGTCCTTAAAGTGACATCGTTGTGTTTGGGAATATTTCAATGGAGAGGCAAATGAGTGTAGTCATCCTCTATTGATCAGGAGCCTGATGGATTGAAGGGGAGCAGGTGTTCTTTAACCTGGTGGTGCCAGCACTCTGCTTACCACGATGACCTCCAAATAAATGACCATCAGCCGCTCCTCATACCCCCACCATCACTTTCCCCAATCAGAAACTCTTTAACCTCCCCCCTCCTCTCCCCGTCCCCCGGAGCTCCCCCCTCCCCTCGTCCCCCAGAGCTCCCCCACTCCTCTCCCCTCGTCCCCCCGGAGCTCCCCCCTCCTCTCCCCTCGTCCCCCCGGAGCTCCCCCACTCCTCTCCCCTCGTCCCCCCGGAGCTCCCCCCTCCTCTCCCCTCGTCCCCCAGAGCTCCCTCCTCCTCTCCCCTCGTCCCCCGGAGCTCCCTCCTCCTCTCCCCTTGTCCCCTGGAGCTCCCTTCTCCTCTCCCCTCGTCCCCCCGGAGCTCCCTCCTCCTCTCCCCTTGTCCCCCGGAGCTCCCTCCTCCTCTCCCCTTGTCCCCCGGAGCTCCCTTCTCCTCTCCCCTTGTCCCTCCTCCTCTCCCCTCGTCCCCCAGAGCTCCCTTCTCCTCTCCCCTTGTCCCTCCTCCTCTCCCCTCGTCCCCCTCTTCTCCCCTTGTCCCCCGGAGCTCCCTTCTCCTCTCCCCTCGTCCCCCCGGAGCTCCCTCCTCCTCTCCCCTTGTCCCCCGGAGCTCCCTCCTCCTCTCCCCTTGTCCCCCGGAGCTCCCTTCTCCTCTCCCCTTGTCCCTCCTCCTCTCCCCTCGTCCCCCTCTTCTCCCCTTGTCCCCCGGAGCTCCCTTCTCCTCTCCCCTTGTCCCTCCTCCTCTCCCCTCATCCCCCGGAGCTCCCTCCTCCTCTCCCCTCGTCCCCCTCCTCTCCCCTTGTCCCCCGGAGCTCCCTCCTCCTCTCCCCTCGTCCCCCCTCCTCTCCCCTCGTCCCCCTCCTCTCCCCTCGTCCCCCCTCCTCTCCCTCCTCCTCTCCCCTCGTCCCCCCTCCTCTCCCCTCGTCCCCCCTCCTCTCCCTCCTCCTCTCCCTCCTCCTCTCCCCTCGTCCCCCGGAGCTCCCTCCTCCTCTCCCCTCGTCCCCCGGAGCTCCCTCCTCCTCTCCCCTTCCCACCCTAGCGCAGTGCCCAGGACGTTTCCCTCCCCTCGCCGGCGGCCCACTCATACCCTTCCTCCTGCCGATGGTCCACTCGCTGTTCACCAGCAGGATGTGACTGTCGCTCTCTCGGTCGATGCGGCTGAGGCGGCCCCAGGCCTGGCTTTGCAGTGGCTGCATGGCGGCTTCGGGGCCTATAGGCTCCGGAACCCGGGGAGGCGAGAGCCTCGGCACCAGGCTCCTCCGCTCAGTGAACTGCAGGGACACCGCCTCCGATCACAACATCTCGCCCTCGAACTCCTAGCCAGCCCCTTCCCACCGCCACCGCCGCCGCACCCCTCCTCCTCCTCCGGAAGCCAACAGCTGACAGGGCGGAGCGGGACGTCCCAGGCCAGGCCACCCCGCTACCATCGAGGGCCCGCCTCCACCGCGCTCCCATTGGCCGTGATGACAAACAGCCCGACTGCTGTCTAGTCGTGTCCGCCGTCAATCATCCTGGGGCGGGGCTCCACGATCACGTGACAGGCCCGTGTCTCTGCGGCCGCCTTTGGTCCCCCGGGGAAGCTGGAGCCGGCATCGTCCCTCTCCATAGACGCTGCCCGACCTGCTGAGCTCGTCAGGATGTTGCGGGCGTTGCTCTGGATTTCCAGCATCTGCAGACTTTCTCGTGTTTCTGATTATGTTTATTAAAATACCTGATGCCAGTAGAGGGTAGGGCCCACAGCAAACAAAATCTGCAGTTCAAATTATGGATGTTGCTGGCAAGACCAGACTTTATTGCACATGACGGTCTCTCACCCTCTCATCCGCTACTCCCAGAGAAAGGTGTAAACGTGCTCACCCTCCCTCTCGATTGATGCTGCCAGAGTCCTAGTTCTTGGGGCAAGGTTTAATCAACGTGGTTTATGGATTGGACTTCCTAGTCCATGTTTCTGGTTTCTGGTCATTTCCCTCTTTTGTTGCTATTTTCTGCAATTTTGACTGAGGAGGACTGGCTTTGTGGCCTGAAGTAACAAAGGACACAGATTGAATTGAGCTGGTTGGATGATTGGCAATTTGGTGTTTAATACTCTGTGTATTTCACTTATTTTTATTTGACTATTTGTGTGATTTTTTTGCATGTAGGGGATTTGATGTTTTACTTTGAATGTTTTATTTCGGAAACTTTTTTGCTTTCGTGTGTTACGAAACCCCGTAACTGGGTCACTTACTAGCAAAGATAGGTCCGTTGAAGTCTGATGGTACTATTTTTAACAGTATTTAGTACAGAGTCTTACAGGATTGTAGAATCTAACACAATACAAAAGCTTTTCCTTTTCACTACAGAGTAATACAGTTATACATGCAATTCATCATCTAAACAGTTAACGATTACAGTGTCACTTCCTTTAATATCTTAACATCTTGTACCTTACTAAAGTCTTGTAGCATCAGACTTCAATTTAATAACCACCTATTTTTATTTCTTTCCTTCAGCAAACAAAACTAAGGAGTTGGGATCTTAGCTTATGTGTATCTACAAAAGTTCATGCAAATATTAATCTTTCTGTTGCTTTCAAACTTAACAGGCAGGCTTCCATGGGGTTGTCTTTATTATTCACACGCTTTGTCGAAATCCCGTACAACCGGCTTTTGCTATTTAAAAATGGCGTCCCCATTAACCCTCGCCTCTTTTCCGGTTAGTTCCCACGTGGGGAGCTTGGGTACCCTGGCAAAAGAAGCTCTCGCCCGCTTCTTTCATAGGAGTTATTTTATCAACACCGTGTCCCAAACTTAGACCATCTTCTGAATTTCCACCCAATTCTTTAATTTTACACAAGTGGCTAGCCCTCTCTTCAGGACCCTTCAGGCTGTGAGTTTTCAGTTTGAACTATTTGTTCAAGCAGCATTTCAAATTCTGCCTTTTCACCCCACCCTCTGGAATAACAATAGCGCGGGGGCCCCGTCATCTTCCGACTTAATCTGTAAGCGATCCGCAGGTTTTAAATTTTCTTCATTCGATTTGGGAACTACATATTTCCCGTTTCCTTCTATAATAATATTTATCTCCCCATTTTTGAGCTCTGCATTAACTTTTAACACACCTTCGCGCACAGACACCAGGGAACTCTCACTTCCCACTAGTACCAAGGTTAACCCTTTCTTCACTGAACCAAGTCTATCTGACCCACAAGGACAGCCGTCCCTTTCAACTGAATCAAATACCTCAGACTTTTTCTGAGCTCCGTTACTAGGTTCAGTACCACGTGCATCCCCATCTTGGACACACTCAAACTGGACATTGGCCTCTTTCAGGCTTCAAATAACCGTACCCGGTCCAAATTCTAAATTCCCCTGATTCTCCCAGCTACTCTCTGGGCAAATCCCTTCTGGAGTAAACTCAACCCTGCGGGCTGAAACAACCTCATCTGCCAACCCAGCAGACATCTTCAAGGTAAGGGCACCCTTTTCATCTAGGACTGCCCTCATTTCATTATCGAGAACACCTCTAGCATTTTCAACTTCTTCAAACAGTTTTGCCAACCCAGACAGATCATCCAGGTCCAACCCTGGACCTTTTAACAGCTCTAGCTGTTTCTCATCTTTATCTTCTGCCTCTAAAACTTTTCTCCTCGCTAAGGGCAGGTCTACCTCCTCTCCCTTACCCTCTTTCACTTTACTACTCTTCGTTTTACCACCCTCTAAACCCTCGTGGTACAGGGTCGGTAAAAACGTCTCGGCCAAATCGAAACTGGCCGGATTTAAACTTCTCCCTTTCTCGACATGCTGCAAGTGATCGCGCATGCGGGATAGATCTTGGAATCTAGGGGCGGGGCCGCAGCACTCACCAGCCGGCTTGTCATCGTTATTGCTGCCCAAACCTTACCACCTGCTAAATCATTACCAAGAAGGACGTCCGCTCAATTCTTGGGAAGTCTGATCGTACCCCTATTTCAACTGGTCCAGACGCCAGCTCACAATCCATAATGACCTTATGTAAGGGCACCATTTCTGTCCCTTTGCTTATTCCTTTCACAGCTACCATTCTCATCTTGCGACCAAAATCTAGTACCTTACTGCTGATCAATGACAGCTCAGCCCCTGTGTCTCTCCAGATCCGTACTGGAACTGGTGTGTCTCCCTCCCTCACAGACACGGTTCCGTTTGACAGACAAGTCTCAGACCCTTCTCGTACTCTGTCTACCCGGGGCTCTCTTGTCGATTTACTGATTACTACAGCACATCCGATAAGGACTGCTGCTTTCCCTTTTCCTGTCTCTTTCCTCGGAGCAAAGCACCTAGATGCAATATGCCCCCCCTTTCCACAATTAAAACAGGTCAAGCCCGGAAATCTCTGGCCATCTGGCCTTTCCCCCTCAACCTTACCACTAGCTCCTAGCAGGACCTCTGCCTCAGCCGGCGGGCTTTCTCGATCGTTCCCTCAGTCTCTTTGGGAACTTTTATTTGAGGAAAACTTTGTCTTGTGGGTTAGGGCATATTCATCTGCAAACCTAGCAAATTTTGAGATGGACTTATTCGGCTTCTCATTCAAATACATCCGGATATCCTCCAAAACACAACCTTTAAATTCCTCAATCAGAATTAACTCCCTGAGACGCCAATAATCCTCCCCCACTATCTCTGCTGTGCACCACCAGTCCAAGAGCACACCCTTCTCATGGGCAAACTCGGTATACGTCTGATTCCACCCTTTCTTTAAAGTTCTGAATTTTTGTCTATACGCTTCCGGTACTAGCTCATAACTCCAGAGAATGGCCGCCTTTACTTTGTCATAACTCTCTTCCTCTCCCTCCTCCATGGCCAACGCCGTATATGCCCGCTGTGCCTTCCCTTTTAACACACTTTGTAACAGCGCCACCCACTGATCGCTGGGCCACTTCTGATTCACTGCCACCTTTTCAAAAAGCAATAAATAACTATCAACATCCGTCTCCTCGAACGGAGGTACTAGCCTCAACTCTCGACTAACATTGAACCGCTCCTCTCGGTCTGACCCCGGAACTCGTGGCTCCTGCCGTAACTTCTCCATCTCCAAGTCATGTTTCCTCAGTTTCTCTGCCTCCCTCTCCTTCTCAGCTCTTTCTTTCTCTTTCTCAGCTGCTTCCAGCTGTTTTAACTGAATTTCATGCTCTCTTTGTTTCTCAGCTCTTTCCTGCTCCCGTTTCACCTCTAACTCCTTTAGCTGGAGCGCATGCTCCCTCTCTTTCTCTCTCTCGGCCCTTTCATTCTCCTTCTCAGCTGCCTCTATCTGCTTTAGCTTAATTGCATGTTCCAACTTTAATTTCTCCAACTCTAACTGAGCCGTCCCACTAGCTGGTACCTTTTCAGGGATATTTTCCAATACCTCAGCTGCAAGCACATTCTTCCCAATATAATACTGAGTTATTGCCCTTCACACCTCCCGCTTTTTCACCTCTGCGAGGTTTAACCTCTTCGCTAAATTTATCACGTCCGATTTGGTGGCCGCTTCTAGCGCCTCCAGAGTCGGGTTTTCTATAAATTCACCCACATCCATCTTTGTTGGTTTCCCGTCTGGCTACCCGTGTAACCAGATCCAAGTTTGAACTTACAAGCCTGATTCGCTGGCCTCCCAATTTGGAGTCAAATCTCGAGACAAGAACCCCAACTTTGTTATGAAACCCCATAACTGGGTCACTTACCCGCAAGGATAGAGAGGTCCGTTGAAGTCTGATGGTACTATTTTTAACAGTATTTATTGATAAAGGGGTACAAAAATAAGATCAATGCAAACATACAGATAATATATGTCATCAACACCAAATCTAAAAGCGCGGGTATAGTAATAATCAATAAGAAATAGCTCTATTGTTGTCTAGGGGATAATGTATTGTCCGATGGAAATATAGAAGTCACTGTTAGTTCATTCAAGCTGCAGCATTTTGGGTTTTGAGAGAGAGATGGGTTAAATTTGCCCAGTTCTTTTATGATGCCAATCCTAAGAATCGTGGGGAGTTGGTTTCCCCGTTGTTAGCTAAAAGCCATTTTTCCGTGGTAAAAGCCACCGGTTCCAGGGCAAATGGAACCGAACACATGTGGCCTCCTCCCAATGGCTTCCGCTATTACGGGATCACTAGCATTTCTTCTGGTGCATCTGAAGGGGCTGTTCCCACAGACCCTCTTTTATCCTGACTCACAGGGTCTCAGATGTCAATCAGGTTGGGGTGAGGCAATCCCTCCCTCAACCAGCCCACTTTGCCTGAGGGCTTCCACGAAGCACAGTATTGCAATACACAAGTTCATCTCCAAGAGACAATGGCCATGTCCCGTAGCTTTATATCGCTGGGGAACGAGACATTCCGCACTTCTCTCTCTCATTTCCTGGGTCTCCTGACCCAAATCCATAGTGATCTTGCGATTCTCACAAAAGAGGGGGCTGCAGGCGTAACACGTGGCTGTGGGAAGACGAATCTCAGGGTTGTAAACTGCATACATACTTTGAATCTTAGAATCTCTGATCTCACTTGTTATTAGTTTATTATTGTCACCTGTACAGTGAAAAGCATTCTGTTTGTACAGATAAAATCATTACACAGTGCATTGTGCTAGAATAAGGTAAGAAAATAACAATGTGCAATGCAGGTAAACAATAGAGTGCAAGAACATAACAGAGTAGGTTGTGAGGCCAAGATTCCGCCTTGTAATACAAGAGGTCCATTCAATGTTTTATAACAGTGGGGTAGAAGTTGTCCTTGAGCCTGTTGGTGGGTGCGTTCAGGTTTTTGTATCTTCTGCCCAATGGGAGAGAATGTCCGAGGTGAGTGGGGTTTTTGATTATGTCAGCTACGTTTCCTGAGGTAGCGAGAAGTAGACCATGGAGTTCATGGAGGGGAGGCTTGTTTCCATGATATCTGAAACTCACTGCAGCTTCTCACGGTCACCAAAGAAAGCACAGGGGGTCTCTACTTCCTTAGGAGTCTGTGGAAATTCGGCATGACATCTAAAACTTTGACAAACTCTATAGATGTGTAGTGAGGAGTATATTGACGGCTGCATCACAGCCTGGTATGGAAACACTAATGCATTTGAACAGGAAATCTGACCAAAGGTAATGGATTTGGCCCTGTAGATCACAGTTAAAGCCCTTCTAACCACTAAGCACATCTGTATGTCGTAGGAAAGGAGCATCCATCATCAGAGATCCTCAGCACCCAGGCCATGACCTTTTCTCTCAGCTGCCATCAGGTAAAAAGTACAAGAGCCTTAGGACTTGCACACCAGGTTCAAGAACAGTTACTACCCCTCAACCATCAGACTCTTGAACACTCACTTTCCCATCCATTGAGATGTCCCAACAACTGATGATCTCACTTTAAGGACATCCTCAAAATTCAAATCCCAAGTTGAACAGTCATGGGTAACAACCTCATCCTGCACATAAAGCTTTTTAGCCATAGCTCGAGTTACAACACAGGAGGAATCTGTGTTAGAAACTATCCATGGTTCCTCTGACTCTATTGTCAAATGCACTTCAGGAAAAACTTGTCCACCTGTCAAGTCATTCCCTAACAATAGAGAAACATCATTCGCAGGTAAGCTGGGTCCTACTTTAACTAACCCTGACCTTAAATTTACTCTATGCAAATGTACAGGCATAAGGGCACTCCCAACACCTCGTATATAGTTTACCTCACCATTGTCAGACTCATCACTAAACTTTAACACACTGTCTAACATCAGTGATTGAGTAGCTCCAGTATCCCTAAGGATTTTTATTGGCACCAGAGTGGATCCCTCTTTCAAGGATACAAATCCTTAGGTTATAAAATGATCATATCCCCCCCCCCCCTTATAACTTGGTCAGACTCTGACAAAGCTCCATTTCTATTAATCGAACCCTGTGGATTTACAGTTGTTTCAATATGTTGCACACAAGCATCTTGGACTGCTTCCTTCTTCTTTTTCAATCAGAAACAGTTAGCTATTACGTGACCAGGTTTCTTACAATAATTACAAATGGGACCAAACTGTCTTTCTTTCACATGTTTTCCTTCCTCCTTACCTTTCTCACTAACTTCTGATTTAATTTCTAGTTTACCTTGACTCTCTGTGCTATTTTCCTTTTAAAAGTTCTATCCTGAGGAAATTTACTCTTATGGATTAAAGGATACTCATCAGCTAATTTAGCAGACTCCTGCAATGTAGTAGTGTCCCTCTCATTTAAGTAGGTTCTTACTTCAACAGGGATGCTCCTTTTAAATTCCTCCATTAAAGTCAACTCTTTCAATTTATTATACTCCCCATTCATATTTTTAGAGGAAACGCATCTTTCAAAACAAATTCCACATAAGTTTTTTCCACAGATTTCTTCAAATTTCTCAGTCTTTCTCTATAAGCTTCTGGAACCAGTTCATATGCTTTCAGTATCTGCTGCTTCACAATATCTTAATCAATTGCTTGCTCAGCAGTTAAAGCTGTATAAACTTGTTGTGCCTTGCCTTTAGTTACACTCTGTAACATCACTGGCCATTTCTCTTTTGGCCACTCTGAAATCTGAGCAACAGTTTCAAAATGTTGGAAGTATTTATCTACTTTTGTTTCATTAAATGGAGGAGCTAATATAACTTCTTGACCAGCAACAAACTGTTTCCTAGAACCAGAGGACTGTTTCTTGGACTTTAATTTCTCCATCACTAGCTCAAACTCCCTCTTTCTCTCAGCTTCTTTAGCTTCAAATTCTCTCTTTTCATTTGCTTCTCTTTCTTCAAATTCCCTCTGTTTATTTGAAGCTTCTAACTGACTTCGTTCCAAGTCCGCTTTGCATTGTTCTAACTTCATTTGTTCGATTTGTAACTGCACCTCTATATTACTTATTGGAAACATATCTAAAACCACTTCATCAAAATCACCCGACTCTACAAAGTGTGATGCGATTTTTCTTTGAATTACAGGCTTTGAATTGTAGACTTCAAAACACCTTTAAGTTCCAACCAGCTAGCAATCTCAGATACATCACTCTTTTTCGCCTTCGCTAATAACACCGGGTCTGGCGATGCCAGAAAGTCATCAATATTCATTGTTGCCAAATATCACCCACACACCAATCAAAAATAAAAGAATTGGTAGTTACCCTTTTCCAAATCAGATCAATAATTAAACTTAAGCTCAAAATCGGAGCATTTCCCAGATGAGCCCCCAATTATTATAGTACATCTCCGGCAACAATGAATATCAAATTGAGACAGATTTTTTAATAAACAAATAAAAGTTTATTAAACTCTGCTCAATAAAAATTAAAAATTAACAAACAACTAACTTAACCAGAAATTAACTGCTATACGGCAACTCAAACAGTTCTAAAAGCGATAAATGCGAACACAGTTCTTAAAGTGGTAAATGCGAAAGTCCAAATAATTTATACAGTCAATTAGGAGAGACTTTCCTGAAGTAACAACTTTTTCAACAATGTGACTTTACTGCTGATCCCAGCCGAAATATACCTTGCCAAAAGACTCATGATGAAGGAAATAAAAACGGCTTAAAGGAACTGACCATTTCCTTGGCAAATACACTGCCCCAATCCTTTCTGCTCTTACAAGGCAGGGGTTATCTTGGATGCAGGTTACTATTTCCTGAACGAAGATCCAATAAGGTCGATCCTGTATTAAACCACCGACGACACCAACTTTACTCGATCCTTCGGGTTTCCATACTTCGATAAATTCTTCACTCTCCAACTGAATTGTAAAGGTAGATCAAACCAAAACTGGCAGCATTTGGCAAAACTGCTGGTAATAACCTTTGAGACTTAAGATAGAAAATAAAGCTCCAGTTTCAAACAAAACTGCGTCATGAAACCAAATATGCAGCATAACGGAGCAACTGACGATTTAAACGACATCTCAACACAAAAACTGCATCACAGCAGGCTTTCCCTGTTTTATACCTGTTGGAACAGGCCATCACATTACCTCACACTGGCGGGAAAATACATCACCCCACCATCACAAGACCATTACATCATGCTCACCAGATACTCAATTACATCATGGTCATAAGACAGTCACAAGATACCCACGGGGTATGTAACAATTGATCCTGTTATAGTTATTATTCCACAGAATTGCAGAGCATGCCTGCAGGAAAATGAGTCTCAGGGTGACTGATATATGTACTTTGCTAACGCTGGACAACAAACATTTGGATATATCTTATGGATTTTGGGCTGTTCATCATGAAAATCACCATGGAATTTCCATATCACACACCATTTTTTAAAAAATCAGTTAATTTTTTTAATTTCAATTCATGATTCAGGTCAGAATAACTGATGCCAAGATTAAGGAAGGCATTTTTGTTTCTTTTTGCAGTACTTAATCTTTTGTTAAGTTACTGAAAGCACATTTGTTTTTGAATACAAAAAATGAACGTTTGACTCATGGGTACAATTTCAATTGTGGATTCACATAGCGACATGGTCAGACTAGATATCAATTGAATATAAATGCTGGTGCTCAGTTCATAAGCAGCATAAAAAAGTGAGAAGGGCCTTGCTAGCAATTGCTGGTGTGGCCCACAATGACCTTCAGCTGCTATTAAAGTGTCCTTTACACTGCTTACAAGATAGCAATAGTCTTTTACAACTTGCATGTGCACTTGTTGTCATAATTATTATTTGTGTAACTTGCAGCAGGCAAAAAATGAACAATCTTAAAAATAGTTAAAACTGTACATTGCTCCATTCCCCCCCCACTTAAAGACTCCGTGAGGTAGCCGTGATTCTTAACAAACACTGCAGCATTTGTCTTGCCTTTACAGCAAGTCAACTTCTCATTAAAGGGTCATTTCCGAAATGCAAGTTTTTTTAAAAAAGCAATAGTTCAAATCTTTAATAGAACACAAACACATTTAAATTTCCTTTTTCTTTAAAAGCATTCTCACTTCCCTCTGACACAGAGGCTATGGGAACAAAACATGGATGTTTTATCTACAAAAATATTCACATGAAAAAACTTCTAACTTACAAAAACAAAAAAACCAGGGAAAGTACAATGATAAGGGGGCATTAGACGACAATTAATCTTTTACAATGCTTAACAAGAGTACTTTTTGTAAATATTATATGTGTGTGTGTGTGTGTGTGGTCTGTTCCACGGCTTCACTTGTATTATCTTCTGGTGCTTGTTGATTTTGAGGTTTTCTTTGAAGGTGTTGGGATCTTTGAAGGTTTTGTGGAACCCCTTCGTGATCTTGCTTGGGATCCTTCTGTGCTGGATTCAGAAATATCAGAACACATTGATTGTGTCTCCAGGACATCAAAATTAGAAGCTTCACTGCCTCGCCGACTGTTCGCTCTGCTACCGGCATGACTTCCTGCCCGACTTATCAGCATTTTTGTTGGTAAAAACTCAAACAGGTCATCAATGATAGGCAATTTGAAGAACTTCTAGTGGGGCTGGAAAAAAATCACATGGAAGGCATTCAAGGATGTTGAAAAATTTCTTGGCAACTACAGACACCGAACTACATGCAGCTGGTTGACAACATGCTTCAAGCATACAAAACCATGAAGTACAACATATCCCTTAAGGTTCATTTTATACATTCCCATTTGGACTTCTCCCCTGCAAATCTTTAGTGCTGTCAGTGACAAGCACAGTGAAAGCTTTCACCAAGACATTGTGCTCCTGAAGAAATGGTCTCAGGCAACTGGAATCCATCAATGCTGGCTGATTAGTGTTGGACACTTAAGCAAGAAGCCTCAGATGCTGAACATAGAACGTAGAAATCTACAGCACATTACAGGTCCTTCAGCACACCATATAACTTGCTCTAGAAACTGCTAGAATTTCCCTACCACTTAGCCCTTTATTTTTCCAAGTTCCATGTACTCATCTTTTAAAAGACCCTATTGTGTCTGCTTCTACCACCCTTGCTGGCAGCACATACCTCGCACTCACCACACTCAGTGTGAAAAACTTACCTCTGACCTCCTTCGTGTACCTACTTCCAAGCACCTTAAAATCATGCCCCCTCGTGTTAGCTATTTCAGCCCTGGGGAAAAAGCCTCTGGCTATCCATGCGATACAAACAAAAGTCATCAACAAAACACTTTCAGCCTAGTTGAACTATTGCAAAGCATCAGCACCGTTATGCAATTGAACACATGATATCCAATAAAAGTTAATTTCTTGTTTCTCCAAATTCCTATGTGATACAAGTAGTCTGAAGTTACATTTGTGTTCAGCTTCACGCGATCTATCATAAACAAAAACCTATTTCTGAGAAACAACACCTGAGGGGACGTCACGTGATGAAGTAGGGTCGAGACGTTGGGAATCCAGCTCCCTCGTAAAAAGTAATGAAATAGGGTTTAAATGAAGAAGAATTAATAAATACCTACTAGAAACTATTTATAAGTAACTCAGGATTATTTTTGGATATGGCTCCTAAACCGAAACAGAAGAAAGCTACTACTTTGAAGACTGCGCAAATCGGTGGGGAAAAGGCCTAACCGTCTCGGCGAAGCCTTGGACTCAAGTTGGATCTTCTCCCGGCGAAGTGCATGGCACTTCTGATGATGCGGGACAGGAAGTTGCAGCAATGTCGGCGGTCTCTAAGAAGAAACGGCAAGAAAAACGCATGCGCGAAGAAACAAGTATGCACAAACAGATATTAACAAAACTACAAATCCCAACTACGGCTGGAAGTGAATCAGAAGTGGAATCAGACTCTTTGGGAGGATGAAGATGAGGAAAAGAAGAAAGAGATTAAAGGAGACATAAGAGATATCCTGATATATATGATGAATGAATTAAAAGCTATAAGAACAGATATAAGAAGGATGCAGAATACACTCGATAATGTGGTGGGAAAACAAAAGATGGATAATAAAGTTAAAGAGATGGAAGTAAAAATGGAAGAAAATACTGAAAGAATAGATAAGATGGAAGACAATAATCTTGCCTGAACAATAGAAAGAAAAAATGTTGGAAAAAATAGATGCGCTTGAAAACTCTAGTAGACGAAATAATATTAAAATTGTAGGTCTTATGGAAGGTACAGAGGGAGAAAATCCAATAAAATTCTTTCAAGAATGGATTCTGAAAATTTTGGAAATGAAAGAAGGAAGCCAAGTAATTGAAATTGAAAGAGCACACGGAGCTTTAAGACCAAGACCTCAACAAGATCAAAATCCAAGATCAATTTTGATAAAATGCTTAAGGTATTAAGATAAAGAAATGATCTTGAAGGCAGCTACTCA
Organism: Hypanus sabinus; assembly: GCF_030144855.1. Lineage (NCBI taxonomy): Eukaryota > Metazoa > Chordata > Chondrichthyes > Myliobatiformes > Dasyatidae > Hypanus > Hypanus sabinus. Next base: position 71,520,633 of record NC_082723.1, on the reverse strand, counting down.
AGGTGCTAAAAAGAGAAATGGGCCATTGATAATAGAAGGGAAAAGAGTTTTTTATCCAGGCATAAGTTACGATCTTCTGAAGAGGCAGAAGGAATTTAATCCAGTGAAAAAATCTTTATGGGAAAAGGGCTTTAAATTTTTATTGAGCTACCCAGCAAAATTGATAATTTTCCTGGATAACGAAGAAAGAAGATCTTTTGTTGATTACCGTAAAGTGGAGAAATTTGTACAAGAATTATTTGATGTCCACAAAGAGGACTAAAGAATTATAGAAATGAAGTGGACTAATGATGAAGACTGAAATAAGGTTGGACTTGATGGACATTTATAAGGAAAACAAAAATAGTTGAGGAGTATTAATTGGGAGTAGAGACATTAATTATTTTCTTTTTTTTCTTCACTAATATATTTTCTTTCTCTTTTTTTTTGCGGGGGAGCTGGAGGAGCTCCTGATCGATGGCTGCGAGTTTTGCATGTACACTCATGGCGATTGCCATGACCCATAAAATGGGGGGGGGGGTAATGTTGTGTTCTTTTTATTCACAACATTAGTGGGGGGGTATTTTGTTGTTTTTTTTCTTATATATTAGTTACCTTTTTTCTATTTTTCTTCTTTTTTGCCTGGATGGTTGGGGAGAGACTCATAGCAACATGGAGAATTTCAAAGAGTTCCCAAGGTATTATGAATGATTAATTTACTTAATTTTTTAAGTTTTAATGTTAATAGACTTAATGGACCTGTGAAAAGAAAAAGAGTTTTAACATATATTAAGAAAATGAAAGGAGATATAGCTTTTTTACAAGAAACACATTTAACAGAAACAGAACATAAGAAATTAAAGAGAGATTGGGTTGGAAATGTCATTGCAGCTTCATTTAATTCAAAATCGAGAGGAGTTGCAATTTGGTTAATAAAACTTTACCAATTAAAATATAAAATGTAGTAATTGATTCTGTGGGGAGTTATGTGATTATACATTGTCAAATTTTTTCAGAATTATGGACTTTTATGAACATTTATGCACCAAATGAAAATGATGTAAAATTCATACAAGAAGTTTTTTTGAATTTGGCTGATGCACATGATAAAATATTAATAGGTGGAGATTTTAATTTTTGTTTAGATCCAGTTTTGGATAGGTCAACTAAAGTTGCTACAAAATCAAAAGTAATAAAACTAACTTTATCATTAATGAAAGATTTAAACCTGATTGATATATGGAGAAAAATTAATTCAAGAGAAAGAGATTATTCATTTTATTCAAATAGACATAAAACTTACTCAAGGATTGATTTTTTTATTATCAAAAAATATTCAGGATAGAGTGAAAAGTGTGGAATATAAAGCAAGAATACTGTCAGATCATTCCCCCTTGATAATGACAATGATAATGATGGATAAGGAGGAATCGATCTATAGATGGAGATTTAATTCAATTTTATTAAAATGTCAAGATTTTTGTGATTTTATGAAAAAACAGATTCAATTTTTTTTGGATACAAATTTACATTCAGTTGAAGATAAAATTGTATTATGGGAAGCAATGAAAGCATATTTAAGGGGTCAGATTATAAGTTATACATCTAAAATTAAGAAGGAATACATGGCAGAAATAGATCAATTGGAAAAAGATATCATAAAGTTAGAAAAAGAATCTCAAAGATATATGACAGAAGAAAAATGAAGACAACTTGTTAATAAAAAATTACAATATTATACACTCCAGACATATCGTACAGAAAAAGTAATTATGAGAACTAAACAGAAATATTACGAATTAGGTGAAAGATCACATAAGATTCTTGCTTGGCAGTTGAAAACAGAACAGGCTTCTAAAACAATAAATGCAATTAGAACAAATGTAAATAAGGTTACTTACAAATCTTTAAAAATTAATGAAACTTTAAAAAAATTTTATACTGAACTATATCAATTAGAATCACAAAATAAGATTGTTGAGATAGATAGATTTTTATCACAAATAACCCTTCCAAAATTAAATTTGGAAGAACAGAAAGGATTAGATATGCCCTTCACATTAAAAGAGGTTGAAGAAGCTTTAGGATCACTTCAGAGTAATACATCCCCAGGAGAAGATGGTTTTCCTCCTGAATTTTATAAAAAATTTAAAGATTTATTAATTCCTCCTTTTTATGGAATTAATATATCAAGTGGAAAGAATGCATAAACTCCCACAATCTTTTTTAACAACGATCATAACTGTATTGCCAAAAAAAGATAGAGATCCTTTAAATCCAACATCATATAGACCTATATCTTTGTTGAATACATTATAAAATAAAGCAAAAATTTTATCTAATAGAATATCTAAATATTTACCAAAATTAATACATATGGATCAAACAGGTTTTATTAAAAACAGACAATCAATGGATAATATAACCTGATTACTTAGTATAATTCATTTGGCACAAAAAAGAGAGGAAATGAGTGTGGCAGTTGCTTTGGATGCAGAAAAAGCATTTGATAGATTGGAATGGGATTTTTTATTTAAGGTATTGGAAAAATATGAGTTAGGGAAATCTTTTATACAATGGATTAAAACTTTAAATACTAATCCTCAAGCTAAAGTAGTTACAAATGGTCACATTTCAACACCATTTTGCTTAACGAGGTCAACTAGACAAGGCTGCCCATTATCACCTGCTTTATTTGTATTGGCAATAGAACCATTAGCTGAATTAATTAGAACAGATTCAGACATTCAGACAGATTCAGGCTTTAGAGTTAATCAAGAAGAATATAAGATTCATTTATTTGCTGATGACGTTTTGATTTATTTAACAAACCCATTGCAATCTTTGCAAAGATTATCTTTTACATTGGAAGAATATGGGAAAGTATCAGGGTATAAAGTAAATTGGGATAAAAGTGAAATTTTACCCCTTAGCAAAGGAAATTATAATCAATGTCGATTAGTAACTCAATTTCGATGGTCAATAAATGGGATAAAATATTTAGGTATTAGAATTGATAATGATGTAAAAAATTCATATGAACAAAATTATTTGCCATTATTAAAAAATATAAAAGAGGATCTTGATAAATGGATGATGTTACCAATAACATTAATAGGTAGAGTTAATGCTGTAAAAATGAATATATTTCCTAGATCACAATATTTATTCCAAACTTTACCAATACAATTACCTCAGAAGTTTTTTCAAGAAGGAAATTTCTTTGGAAAGGAAAAATGTCAAGAATATGATTGGAAAAATTGACGTGTAAATTTGATTTAGGAGGGTTACAACTTCCAAATTTTAAGAATTATTATAAAGCAAATCAACTTAGATTTATTGCATCTTTTTTTGATGGAAAAAAAACCGGCATGGATTAGAATAGAATTAGATAAGATAGGAGAAAACATACCAGAAGATTTTATATATAAATGGGAATCCAAATGGATACGGGAAAAAAAGAATCTCCTATATTAAGACACTTGATTGATTTATGGAATAAGGTAAATATGGATGATGAGATAAAGAAATCTTTATTAGCAAAAAGAACTTTAATTCAAAATAAGCTTATTCCTTTTACAATGGATAATAAACTTTTACATAATTGGTTCCAAAAGGGGATTAAATATATAGGTGATTGTTTTGAAGGAGGTTTATTGATGTTGTTTGATCAATTAAAAACAAATATAATATATCAAACAATACTCTTTTCTGTTATTTTCAATTAAAGGCTTATTTATGAGTAAAGCTGGGTCAAACAATGTTGATGCCAAAACCTAGTGAAATAGAAATATTAATTCAAAAAGGAAAAATTAAAAAATTTACATCTTGTATGTACAATTTGATTCAAAAACAGACTATTGATTCTTGAATTCATAAATCAAGACAAAAATGGGAATCTGATTTGAATGTTAAAATTGATGGAAAAAGTTGGTCAAAATTATGTTCTGATAGGATGATAAATGCAATAAATGTTCGACTTAGATTAATACAATATAATTTTTTACATCAATTATATATAACACCACAGAAAATAAATAGATTAAATTCAAATATGTCTGACCAATGTTTTCGATGTAATCAAGAAATTGGTACTTTTTTACATTCTACTTGGTCTTGTTTTAAAATTCAACCATTTTGGATAAATTTAAGACTTTTATTGGAACAAATTACTGGAGTACAACTCCCACATAGTCCAATATTATTTTTATTAGGAGATATTGAAGGGACAATACTGAAACTTAAATTGAATAAGCATCAGAAAAAAATTTATAAAAATTGCATTGGCAGTAGCTAAAAAAGTTATCGCAGTTACTTGGAAATCTGATTTATATTTAACTATGGATCGTTGGAATAATGAAATACATAGTTGTATTCCACTTGAAAAAATTACATACAATCTAAGAAATGAATATGATATATTTTTGAAAATTTGGCTCTCATACCTACAAAAGATGGGATTAAATACATAGGTCCTTTGAAGATAAAATTATAAAATAATTGGGGAAAGTAAAAATAAATATTAAAATTATTTTGAACTCCATGGAGCATGTGGGGATCCTCCGATATCCAGGCAATCTTTCTCTTCTTTCTTTCTTTCTTTTTTTTTCTTTAGATAAGGGTTAAGGGGGGGAGGGTTAAGGGGAGGGGGAGGATCAATATTATTTTTCTTTTTTTTTCATTATGTTTATTCTTTGTAATTTTCTAATAAATAAATAAATAAATAAATAGAAAGAAACAGCACTTTTGAAAAATGTTGTTGTCCAGTTGAATTTTACTTTGAGCTTCGAGCAGTTGTCATACGAAGCCGTTACATATCCAGACAGATTCCTTTCGACTGTGTATTGCTGTTCGAGTCGATGGGGACGTGACAAATTTCTTCAGCTCACTGAGGAAGTAGATGTGTTGATGAGCTTTCTATGCTGTGACATCAATGTCGTTGGACCAGACCATTTCTTATTTTTATCCTTTTCTTTGACATTTTCCTGCAAAGGCAATAGTTCCCTTCCTTTCTCCCACTCGTCCTTTGAGAACGTAGTGGTGAGTCACCCTGTGGACCTAAAGATGGTGAGAGGGCAGGAGTACAAATGCAGAGAGACAAGTGAGGACAAAAGGTGGGGAGAGGTGTTGGCACGGAGGACAAAAGAGAGGGATCAAAGCCAGAAGTGAGTGGTAACTGAACACTACAGTACAGCTGCTGCCTCATGCCTCCTGAAATCCACGTTCACTCCTGACTTTAGGAATGCTGTCCGTGTGGAGTTTGCGCGCTTTATCTTTGATCCTGCAGGTTTACCCTCAATGCAGCATTCCCCCCCCCCCCACCATATCCCAAAGGGATGCAAGCTGTTAGATTAATTGTCCAATGTATAAATTTCCCCCTAATATGCAAATGAGTGGCAACATAAGATGTGCTGACATTAGAGATGGTTCAGAGGAAGTTCACAAGAATCAATCCGGGAAGGAAAGAATCACTGTATGAGAAATGTTTGATGGCTCTGGCCCTGTATTCTCTGGAATTTAAAAGAATGGAGGGGGGTGTAGGAGCCATGTATCTTTTTTTTGTCTGTAGTGTATTTTGTGTTGTACATTTACTCATTTAATTTATGTGTTTGTTTACATTTTTTTATCGATTGAGATACAGAGCAGAACAGATCATTCAGGCCCTTCGAGTGGTGCTGCCTAGCAACCCTCCAGTTTAACCCCAGCCTAATCACGGGAGAATTTACAATGACCAATTAACCTACCAACCAGTATGTCTTTAAACCAGAGCACCTGGAGGAAACCCACATGATCACAGGGAGAACAGACAAAGTCCTTACAGCGGCGGAAATTGAACCCGGGCCGTTGGTACTGTAAAGCATGCTGCTAACCACTACACGATGTTTATTATGGGTCATGTGGATTGGTGTGTGACAGAAGGGAAAAGTTTAGTTATGAATTCATGCTTTGTCTTTGGTTCAGTCTAGTTTGGGTAGAGGTAGGGGATCAGCTGTGCTGGACTGGGTGTTTTGCAATGATCCAGAAGTGATGGGGAGCTTAAGGTTAAGGAACCCTTAGGGAACAGTGATTACAATATGATCAAGTTCACTTTGAAATTTGAGAAGGAGAAACTAAATTCCAATGTGTCAATATTTTAATGGAATAAAGGAAATTACAATGGCATGAGAGGGGAACTGGCCAAAGTTGACTGGAAAGGGACACTAGCAGAAAGGACAGCAGAGCAGAAATGGCTGGATTTTCTGAGAAAAATGAGGGGAGTGCAAGACAGATATATTCCAATTAAGAAGAAATTTTCAAATAGAAGAAGGACACTACCGTGGCTGACAAATGAAGTCAGAGCCAAAGTTAAATCAAAAGAGAGGCCACACAAGGAAGCCAAAGCTAGTGGAAAGATAGAGGATTGGGAAGTTTATAAAAACTTGCAGAAGGAAACTAAGAAGGTCATTAGGAAGGAAGAGATGAATTATGAAAGGAAGCTGGCGACTAAAATCAAAGCAGATACTAAAAGCTTTTTTAAGTATATAAAGAGTAAAAGAGACTTGAGAGTAGATATAGGACCAATAGAAAATGACGCTGGCGATATTACAATGAGAGATGCAGAGATGGCAGAGGAACTAAGTGCGTATTTTGTATCAGTCTTCACAGTGTCAGGGAAGTGAAATAAGTGCAGTGAAAATTACGACTGAGAAGGTGCCCAGGAAGCTGAATGGTCTGAGGGTGGATAAATCTCCTGGACCTGATGGAATGCATCCTCGGGTTCTGGAGGAAGTAGCTGGAGAGATTGCTCTTGAGAAATTGATCTCAAGAATCAGTAGATTTTGGCATTGTACCAGATAACTGGAAAATTGCAAATGTTACTCCTCTACTTAAGAAGGGTGGGAGGCAGCAGAAAGGAAACTATAGACCTGTTAGCCTGATGTCAATGGTCGGGAAGTTGTTGGAATTGATTGTTAGGGATGAGATTACGGAGTATTTGGAGACACGTAACAAGATAGGCCAAAGCCAGCATGGTTTCCTGAAGGGAAAATCCTGCCTGACTAACCTACTACAATTTTTTGAGGAAATTACAAGCAGGGTAGACGAAGAAGATGCAGTCGATGTGCTGTACTTGGATTTTTAGATGGCCTTTGACAAGGTGCCGCACATGAGGCTGCTTAGAAATATGAGAGCCCATGGAATTACAGGAAAGTTACTAGCGTGGGTGGAGCATTGGCTGATCGGCAGAAAACAGAGAGTGGGAATAGAGGGATCCTATCCTAGCTGACTGCCGGTTACCAGTGCAGCTCCACAGGGGTTGACCATTGATTTTTACAATGTATATCAATGATTTGGACTATGGGATTAATGGATTTGTGGCTAAGTTTGCCAATGATACCAAGATAGGTGGAGGAGCGGGTAGTGTTGAGGAAACAGAGAGCCTGCAGAGAGACTTAGATAGTTTAGGCCAATAGGCAAAGAAGTGGCAAATGAATTACCTTGTTGGAAAACGTATTGTCATGCACTTTGGTGGACGAAATAAACAGGCAGATTATTATTTAGATGAGAAGAGAATTCAAAATGCAGAGATGCAAAGTGACTTGGGGGCCCTTGTGCAGGATACCCTAAGGGTTAAACTCCAGGTTGAGTTAGTGATGAAGAAGGTGATTGCAATGTTGGCATTCATTTCTATACATATAGAATATAACAGCAGGGATGTGATGTTGAGGCTCTATAAGTTACTTGTGAGGCCACACTTGGAGTATTGTGTGCAGTTTTGGGCACCATAGTTTAGACAGGATATACTGACATTGGAGATTCATGAGAATGATTTCAGGAATGAAAGAATGTCTATGAGGAACATCTGGCAGCTCTTGGGCTGTATTCCCTGGAGTTCAGGAGAATGAGTGGGGATCTCATAGAAATATTCTGAATGTTAAAAGATCTGAACAACTTAAATATGGCAAAGTTCTTTCCCATGGTAGGGAAGTCTAGGACAAGAGGGCATGACTTCAGGATTGTAGAACATCCATTTAGAACAGAGATGTGGAGAAATTACTTTAGTCAAAGGGTGGTAAATCTGTGGAATTTGTTGCCACGAGTGGCTGTGGAGGCCAAGTCATTGGGTGTATTTAAGGTAGAGATAGATAGTTCTTGATTAACCAGGGCATCAAAGAGTATGGGGAGAAGGCAGGGGAGTGGGGATGACTGGAAGAATTGGATCAGCCCATGATTGAATGGCAGAGCAGACTGATTAGGCTGAATGGCCTACTGCTCCTATATCTTATGGTCTTATGGTCTAACTGTTACATGCTTGTTCTTGCAGAAACGTGGCTCCAGGGCAATGTCCCACGCACCATCAGTCTACAGGAGTGTTGACACTCAAGGACGTGAGCTAGATTATTTTTGTGACAGTATGTTTTTCTGCTTTCATAATTATATGAGCTGTGTGTGACCGTTGGTACTGTGTTTTGCATCTTAGCCCCGGAGGAATGCTGTTTCATTTGCCTTACTTCATGTGTACGGTTGAATGACAATTAAAATTAAATTTGAATTTGATCTTGTAGTTACAAAATAAAAAATACAACACAATACAGGCCTTTCGACTCATGATGTTGTACCGACCTTATAACCAACTCCAAGATCAATCTAACCCTCACCTCCCACATAGCCCTCTAATTTTCTTTCATCCATGTGCCTAAGCATCTCTTAAATGTCTCTAAAGTATCTGTCTCAACCACCAGCCTGGCAGCATTTTCCATTTACCCACTACTCTGTGTAAAAACCTTACCTCTTACATCCCTCCTGTACTTTCTTCCACTCTGAGGAAAAGTCTGTGTTGTCCACTATCTGTATGCCTCTCTTTATCTTATGCCCCTCATTCAATTCACCTCTCATCCTCATTCGCTCCAAAAAGAAAAGCCCTAGCTCAGTCAACGTAAGCCATGCTCTGTAATCCAGGCAGTGTCCTGGTCAATCTCATTTCCAAAGCTTCCATATGCTTTGTACAATGAGGTGACCAGAACTGAACGTAAAGTGTGATCTAACCAGAGTTTTATCGAACTGCAATATTACCTCAACCCAACCCCTGACTAATGAAGGCCAACACAACATTTGCTATCTTAACCGCTCTGACAACATTGAGGGATCTATGAATGTGAAGCCCAAGATTCTTTGGTTCCTCCATATTGCCCAGGTTTGCTTACTTACTGCCCATTACACCACTGGCACTTACGGCAGCAATGAAGGTCCTCCATCTCTGTCTGTCCTTGGCCATCTTTCTCTGTTCTGCCTCAGGTGTGGCTCAGGGTCCTCATTTCTGTCTCTCCAGTATGAAGCCAAGTTGCCTTTGTTCTCCTGCATTTCCTCTACCCTTCAGTGCTGTCTCAAAGATGGAGCTGGCCTCTCTTCTCATCACGCATCTCCAACGTTTCCTCATGATGATTGTGGCCATGTCCTCTTGGTGACACTGAAGGAGTAGGGTGTGCTTGGAGATCTTTCTTTGTCAGAAAACATGGAGGATATTCCAGAGGCTCACAGTGTGGAATGACAACAGCTTGACAAGATCGCTCTCTATCATATGCCAGCATTCTGACTCGTACAAGAGTGTGGACAGATCACAGCTCTGGGTCACTGCGAAGAACTCTGTCTTCAAGTTGCAGAACATAGAACATATGAACACAGAAGAGTACAGCAGAGGGACAGGCCCTTTGGCCCAGAGAGCTGCAGTGAACCAGCTAAAAAATAAACCAGAAAATAATCCCTCCCACCTACACTATGCTCATATCCCTCCACCTTCCTCACATCCACGTACCTATCCAAACATCTCTTCAAAGCCTCTTAACGTCTCCTAAGAGAGGCAGGGCATTCTGAGTAAAAATTTGCCCCCTCACTTCCCCTTTGAACCTACCTCCATTCATCTTCAGTGCACGCCCTCTGGTATTAGACATTCCAACCATGGGAATCAGATACTCCCTGTCTACTCTATCTATCCCTTTCATAACCTTATAAACCTCTATCGGATCTCCCCTCAGCCTCCGGTGCTCCAGAGAAAACAACCCAAGTTTATCCAGCCTCTCCTGATAGCAGACGACCTTTAAACCAGGCAGCATCCTGGTAAATCTGACATGATGAACTATAGGCCCCAGTAAGAAATCTGCTGCTCCAGCCTATACTGTAATAATGAGTGGCCATGAACGTAGTTCTGCCTGAGTGACAGATCGAATGACAAGAATGCAGGGAATTGTCACTTTCCTAATACCCGTGTGAAGTGTCAGCGAGGAGTGGTGACTGAAGACACCTGGTTACTTCTTTTCAAGCAACAGAGTTGTGTTTAACACTGTGGTGCTCTGCGGTCAGGGTCAACAGCTTGTCCCCAGCATTCCTCCCGGCCAGCACTGCTCATTGTTCTTGTTTTAAAATACGTTTGTGGAATTACGGTGAGATATTCAAGTTGATTTATTGTTACATTCTAGCTCAGGTGAGACAGTTGTTTGCTTGTGTGTTTGTGGTTCACCATGACCGTAACCGAGGTGTGGAATAATTGTTATGTCAAAAAATACACCTAAAAACTTCTATAGATGTACCATGGAGAGCATTCTGACAGGCTGCATCACTGTCTGGTATGGAGGGGCTACTGCACAGAACTGAAAGAAGCTGCAGAAGGTTGTTAATTCAGTCAGTTCCATCTTGGGTACTAGCCTACAAAGTACCCAGGGCATCTTCAAGGAACGGTGTCTCACAAAGGCAGCGTCCATTATTAAGAACCTCCAGCACCCAGGGCATGCCCTTTTCTCACTGTTACCATCAGGGAGGAGGTACAGGAGTCTGAAGGCACACACTCAGTGATTCAGGAACAGCTTCTTCCCCTCTGCCATCAGGGAGGAGGTACAGGAGCCTGAAGACACACACTCAGCGATTCAGGAACAGCTTCTTCCCCTCTGCCATCAGATTTCTGAATGGATGTTGAACCCATGAACACTACCTCACTTTTTTAATACAGTATATATTATCTCTGTTTTTGCATGATTTTTAATCTATTCAATACACATACTGTAATTGATTTACTTATCTATTTACAATTTTTTCCTCTTCTGTGTTACGTGGTGCATTGAACTGTTGCTGCTAAGTTAATAAATTTCACGACACAATGCTGTGTGATAACAAACCTGATTCTGATTCTGACAATAATCACCTCCCCTGTCTGTAAATGGCTGAGTAGTTCTATCCCTGGGTCAAAGCGCTCGGTCAGTTTTTGTTCTTGTTGCAATAAAAATGGCAGCAGAGATGAATGAGCTTTTCTTGTCTGTCATCATAGACCGATACAATCATAGACTCGCTACAATATTTTAGTAGCATTTCAGTAATATTGTAAATCATTTGTTTGATTAAGCATTCTTGTTCATTTAAGTAATTCATTTCGGGTTATATGTAAATGTACGTGTTGCAGATGTCATGCTGGTACATGTCAATGAGTATGCCTCGCTTAAAGTTTTAAAAAAAACAAAGCACTGTCCACAGGTTTTCCTGGACTCCTGTCTTTTTGCTTTTGATTAATTTAATGTTTTGGAGTTACAAAATACAACAAACAGTATCACTTGCTCTTAATTAATAAACCACAGACAATTCTGGACAAGATTTACATGGATGGAGAGGAAGGGGTTTGAAAGAAAAAGTAGATATAATTTGCTTTAAGTCCCTTTTTAGACATTGTGCAATGTTTTGGAATTGGTGAAATGCTTTTTGCCAAAACATAAAACTGCTGGAAATCTGGTTTAGTTTCCTCGTTCTGTGCGAGTGCAGCTGTCAATGTATCAGAAACCGTTGTCAAATCTGTTAACAGGCACCAGCACAGTTCAAGACATAAATAATCACTGTAGGTTACAAAAGATAGAAAGAGAGAGGGAATGAAGGTGAGAAAGAGAGAAAGGAAGCAAGCAATAGAAAGAACAAGACAGGAAGAAAGAGAGGGAGAGAAAAGGAGAGAAATAAAGAGAGGGAGAAAATTAGAGAAAGAAAAAGGGAGAGAAGGGGAGAAAGAAAGAGAGGGAGAGAAAGTGAGGGAGAAAAAGAGGGAGAGAACAAAGAGAAAGAAGGAGATAGAAAAAGAGAAAGAGGTGAGGAAGAGAATGAGAGAAAGAAAGAGGCATAAAAAGAAAGAGATGGGGAGAAAGTGGGAGAGAAAGAGAGAGATAAAAAGAGAGAACAAAACAGACTGAGAGATTGTAAAGAGAGCAAGGTGTGAAATAGTGTTTAAACAACAGAAGAAAATCTAAAATGTGACAGCTGTAAGTGGGAAGGGACTGAGTTGGGGGATAAAGTCCTTTCTGATCTTTGAAAACAGTTGTACGAGAAGCAAAAATGAAATGAACATGTGCAGAAAAATCCAAAGAGAGCTCTGAGATGTACAAGTAGAGAGTCTGTTTCTGAAACATTATTCAAGAGAAGTACCTTGGAAACAATGCTCACTCGGAAAAAATTCTAGCATTTGAGCTTCAATCAGTCTTTGAAAATGTAAATGTTGGCAGGCACGTTGTGAAAATAGTAATGACTACAACATTGATCTGCCAACTGCACCAGACACTGGGCTGATTTCACATTACAGAGTTGACTTCTGGTCCAGTCATCACAGATCGGCTGGGAACAGAAATAGATTGTTACAACAGTTCAGGGAAGGGTCAAACAACAGAACCGTTGAAGACCAAGAACTACATAGAGCATCTCCACACAGTACAGGCCCTTCAGCCACTATGTAGTGCCAATATTTTAACCTACCCTAAGACCAATCTAACCCTTCCCTCCCACATAACCCTCCATTTTCTATCATCCATTTGTCTATCTAAGACATTAAATGTCCCTAATGTATCTGCCTCCACCACCAACCCTGGCAGAGCATTCCACACACCCACCACTCTGTGAAACTCTGATATCCCCCTATACTTACCTCCAATCACCTTTAAAATACGCCCCTTGTAATTACGATTGTCACCTTAGGACAAGGTCTCTGGCTGCCCACTTGATTTAATGTGAATAACTAATGTTGTTCTGCTGTTTAAGAAAGGCTCAAAGAAATAAATCAGGAAATTATAGGCTGGTGAGCCTGACATCAGTGGTGGGAAAGTACTCTAAGGGACCAGATATATGAGTACTTAGACAGATAGGGACTGATTAGGGATATTCAGCACGTCTAACCAACCTTACAGAGTTTTTCAAGGATGTTACCAGGAAAATTGTTGAAAACTAGGCAGTGAATGTTGTCTACATGGACTACAGTGAGGCATTTGACAAGGTCCTGCATGGGAGGCTGGTCAAGAAGTTCAGTAACTTGGCATTCAAGATGAGGTAGTAAATTGGATTAGACATTGGCTTTGTGGGAGAAGCCGGAGAGTGGTAGTAGATGGTTCCCTCCGACAGGAGGCCTGCGACTAGCGGAGTGCCACAGGGATCAGTGCTGGATCTGTTGTTGTTTATCATCCATATCAATGATCTGGATGATAATGTGGATCAGCAAATTTGTGGATGACACCAAGGTTAGGGGTGCAGTGGACAGTGAGGAAGATCATCAGAGCTGGCAGCGGGATCTGGTCCTGCTGGAAAAATGGACTGACAAATGGTAGATGGAATTTACTGCAGACAAGTGCAAGGTTTTGGACTTCGGTAGGATTTACACAGTGAACAGTAGGGCACTGAGAAGTATGGTAGAACAAAGGGATCTGGGAAAGCAGGTCCGTAGTTCACTGGAAGTGGTGGCACAGATAGATAGGATCATCGTGGAAGAAAATTAAATTTTGTTGTCAAGCTTGACTAGCTAAGTATTGCCCAAGACTTGGGTCATGGGGGAGACAGGATAGAATGTATGAGCTAACAGTGGGTCATGCCAATAATGAGGCATTGCTCACCTTTGCCTGAGTCCGTCTGGCTAATTGGGGAAGTGAACGTGGACGTGCTGTTGTAATTCTGTGTACTCTGCAGAAACGTGTGTAGACTGGCTGAAACCTAACAAGTGCTTCTTGAAAGCACTGACCAAGTATGTTTAGCTGTTGGCTATTGCTCAAAATTTACTGTATGAATTTAAGAGCCTTGGAACGGTTCTCCGTGATCGAGTATTGAAGGGTTAACCATATACCGAGGTCTGTGTCTTTATTTCTATTTGATACCGGGTTAAATCACATACAGAAAATTAGTGACGAGATTCTTCGACAACCATAAAGAAAGTCCTTGAGATTTTAGCTTTCACAAATCAAAGTACTGGGTATAGAAGTTGGGATGTTATGTTGAAGTTGTATAAGACATTGGCGAGGCCTAATTTGGAGTATTGTGTGCATTTTTGGTCACCTACCTGCAGGAAAGATATGGATAAGATTGAAAGAGTACAGAGAAAATGTACAAGGATTTTTGCTGAGTCTGGAGGACCTGAGTTACAGGGAAAGACTGAATAGGTTAGGACTTTATTCCTTGGAACATAGAAGATTGAGGGGAGATTTGATAGAGGTATACAGAATTATGAGGGTATAGACAGAGTAAATGGAAGCAGGCTTTTTCCACTGGGGTTGGGGGTGTGCCTACGACTAGAGGTCATGGGTCAAGGGTAAAAGATGAAAAGTTTAAAGGGAACATGAAGGGAAACGTCTTCATTCAGAGGGTGTTGAGAGTGTGAACAAGCTGCCAGAGCGAGTAGTGGATCTGATTTTGATTTCAACCTTTAAGAGACATTTGGACGGGTACATGGATGGGAGGGGTACGGAGGGTGCAGGTCGATGGGAGTAGGCAGTTTAAATGGTTCAGCGGAGGCCAGTTGGGCCGAAGGGCCTGTTTCTGTGCTGTACTCTTCTATGACTCCATCTATGCTTCTTATCATCTTGTACGCCACTACCAATTCACCCCCATTCCCTTTGCTCCAGAGAGAAAAGCCTTCTTCCAGACAGAAAACGAAAAGGCAAAGATTTCCTAACCCACTTGGAGCAGCAAGATTGGAACGTTCTCTTCTTTAGACTGCACAAAGTATTTTAGTAACTCTTATGGGAAGCACATTGGCTTGGTCTCACAGCATCCAAAACCAGGGTTCGATCCTAACCTTGGATGCTGTCCTTGTGGAGTTTGCATGCTTTCCATGTGACTGTGCTTGTGGACTTCAGAAAAGGTAAGATGAGGGAACGCACCAGTCCTCATAGAGGCATCTGGTGGACAGAGTGAGCAATTTCAAGTTCCTGGGTGTCAATATCTTTGAAGATCTACTGTATCTTGGGCTCAGCATATTAATGCAGCTACAAGGAAGACATGACAGTGGCTATATTTCATTTGGAGTTTGAGGCACTGAAGGCACTTGCTAATTTCTAAAGAGCATTCTAACTGGCTGCATCACCGTCTGGTGTGGGGATGGGGGGCCACTAGCCTCTGTAATATCCGGCACATCTTCAAAGAGCGATGCCTCAAAAAGGTGGCATCCATCGTTAAGGACCCCCATCACCCACACCCTCTTCTCAGTGCGACCATTAGAAAAAAGGTACTGGAGCCTGAATTCGATGATTCAGGAACAGCTTTTTCCACTTTGCCACCAGAATTCTGAATGGACATTGAACCCATGAACAAAACCTCACTACTTTTTTAATTCCATTTTGCACTATTTATTTAATTTAACTATTTAATATCTACATATACTTTCTGTAATTTCTGTTTTTTTCTATTATTATGTATTGCATTGTAGTGCTGCTACAAAGACAACAAATTTCACAACAGATGCTGGTGATATTAAACCTGATTCCTACTCCGTGCAGGTTCTCCTGGAAATCTCTTCTCACAACTGAATTTCGAGTATCTTCACCTGGAGTCCACTGTTGGGTATGCAAATGGTATGTCCTACCACCAGAAGGAGCTGATTGAGATTAATTGGGGCTTCAGTCCTGGAACTAGTGGCCTAGGTAAGAACACTGATGTTGGTTCAATTATCTTGTCAGTGGACTTAGAAATTATGTTGGTGGTACTGTATGTCTCAGCTTCTCAAAGCTGTACATCCCTGTCGTGAGAGGTGGGCATGGGGAAGGGCTCTGGTGAAGCTGTATGGACCAATCCCCTGTACAGTGGAGAGAACTGATGAACTCTGACCATACCATTGACTACAGAAGATGATGGAGATGGAAGGTCATCAATGACCCATGTTCTACTGCGAGCTAATGGCTCAAGAAGAAGAAGATTGTATCTCTGTAAAGTTGGAGTTAAGTTTATCACTGAAGTGTGTACATGTCACCATGTACAAACTTGAGATCCATTTTCTTGCAGGAATTCCCAGTAAGTACAAAGAAACATGATAAAAATCAATGAAAAACTACACACCAAGGCTGACAAACAGCAAAGTGTAACAGAGGACAAACCGCAGAAACGTTAAGTAAGTACAATATTGAGAATACGAGTTCGCGTCCTTGAAAGTGAGTCCATGGCTGGTAGACCACGAGCTTTATGGAAGTTTGTGGACTCAATCTTCAAAGTATGCAATGCGGAGGCTTTGTAAGCCATTGCTTGAGGTTCTGTGAGCAGTTTGGGCCCCATATCTAAGAAAGGAAGTGCTGACATTGGAATGGAAGGGTTTATATCTGAGGAGTGTTTGCTGCCTCCTGGCCTGTACTCGCTGAAGTTTAGATCTCAGTGAAAACATACCAACCAGTGAAATGCCTGGATAGAATGGACATGGAGAGGATATTTCCCTTAGTGGGGCAGTCTAGGACAAGAAGGCACAGCCTGGAATAGATATTAGAAAGTTAGATATGGCCCTTGTGGCTAAAGGGATCAGGGGGTATGGAGAGAAAGCAGGTACAGGGTTCTGAGTTGGATGATCAGCCATGATCATACTGAATGGCGGTGCAGGCTCGAAGGGCCGAATGGCCTACTCCTGCACCTATTTTCCATGTTTCTATGTTTCTAATATAAGGGTGTTTATTTAGAAAGGGGATGAAGTGGAAATTTTTTAGCCGCAGTGTGGTGAATCTCTGGAATTCATTGTCACAGATGGCTGTGGAGGCCATGTCATTGAGTGTATTTAAAGTGGAGGATCATTAGTAAGGGTGTCAAAGGTTATGGGAGAAGGCAGAAGAATGGGGCTGAGAGTAAATTCATCAGCCATGATGAAATGGCAGAGCAGACTTGATGGGCTGAATGGCCTAATTCTGCTCCTATGACTTATGGTCTTATCATCCTTTCCCCTGGTAGCTAATGATTGTACTGGTGCAGACTACTGGTCCATTTGGACTTGATTCTGAGTGGTGGGAAGGGTCTGACCATGGATTGGTTTGTAACTTCAAAACATTAAACTAATTCAAAGAAAGACACGAGGGTCTGAGAATGCAAGTCTCACTTCCTGTTTACATTAAGTGAGGCACACACGCATCACATGGTAGCATGATGACGTATGCAAGTCACATGTTTATACATATAACCCGTAATTAATTATTTAAGTAGACAGGAATACTTAATCAAACAAGATATGGGCTGCCAACAACAGTGGTGGAGGCATATACGATAGGGTCTTTTAAGAGGCTTTTAGATAGGTACATGGAGCTTAGTAAAATAGAGGGCTATAGGTAAGCCCAGTAATTTCTAAGGTAGGGACATGTTCGGCACTGAAGGTCCACATGTTGTGGACTGAAGGGCCTGTATTGTGCTGCAGGTTTTCTATGTTTCTAAGATATATACAAGATTACTCAAATATGAAATACATAGTATGGACCATTTCTGTCAGAGAGCATATTATTTAGCATTAATGGTAGGGGGTTGAATTCAGCTTGATAGATATTTTCACATATAGAAAGGACTTTGTTAAGTGGCATTACTGTAAATCTTATTCCTTCATTGTTTGAGAGACTGAGTTGATGGTGACTTGGCTTCCAAGTGCCTGTTGTTATGAGTGGTGAACAGACCTGATGGACAATGGAGTGCAGAGTTAACCATTTCCAAGCCCCCTCCTGAGAACCACGAACTATTGCTGCTGTTATGCTGCTCATGAGAGAGAGATAAAGCCCAGGCAAGAACATTTGCTACAGATAAGAGGGGGAGAGAGACTGTTGATTTACTGTATTATGACTCTTCCTGGATTATTTACTTTCTACTACAAGGACTGTACTTTGCTCATTAACATTCCTCAGGAGATAGCAGGAGTGGCCTGATTTGATGGACATGGTCATTCAGAGTTGATGGATAGCTGAGACCCCGTGAGTGGGGATAAAAAGACAGGTCTGGAGAGACACCCTTCAGACACACCAGTGGACACTGATAGAGTGTTGGGAACCCACAGAAAGATGGGGGCATCAGAGACCGAACCAGGAGATCGGTCAGTAAAGCTCACAGTGTCACAGCAGGGCTGATGGGGACTTGTGTGTGTGTCCACTCATGCCAGAGTGACGAGTCCACCATAGAACAATGGTCTAGCTGAAGACCAGAGGGGTCATAACTAAATGACCACAATTAAGAAAGCAAAGGAAGGTTTGGCTGCTGTAGCTGTTACCTCTCGCTCTCTCTCTCTCTCTCTCCAACGATTTCAATACAACAACCATAACTACTTCAGCATTTATGAACTGAACTCTATACTTTCCTATGACAATTCATTTACCCCTAGACATCGATACAGCTTGTTTATTATTGATTATTATTATTCCTACACTTTTAGGTTTATTACTGCTAACTTGTTTTATATGTATATTTGCATTTTTGATACTGTATTGTGTAGTTTACTAATAAACACCTTTAGTTTGGTACCACCAGACTCCAACGGATTCGTCTTTCTCTGCTGGTCAGACACCCAGTTACGGGGTACGTAACACTGTGTATGTGTACATTGGTGTTGCATTCAGGTGTAGAGTAGTGATTCATCTCAGAATTAGGTTTCACATCATCGCCCTACGTCTTGACGTTTGTTGTCTTTGTGGCAGCAATACATTGCAATAGATAATAGAAAAAATGTGATCACAGTAAGTATGTTTGTGTATATGTAAGTGTGTATATATAAATATATATAATAGTTATATAAGTAATGCAAAAATAGAAATAAAAGAGTGATCTTTTCACAAACAAGAGAAATCTGCAGAGGCTGGAAATCCAAGCAACACACTCAAAATGTTGAAGGAACTCAGCAGGCCGGGCAGCGTCAAGGAGAAGAGTCCAGGCAACATTTTGGAACCAGACCCTTCAGCTGGACCCTCCAACATTTTGTGTGTGTGTTGGTTAAAAAAGTAATGAGGTAGTGTTCATGGGTTCAAAGTTCATTCAGAAATTGGCTGGCAGAGAAGACGAATAGGTAGGCTGATTCAGAAAGTCAGAAGGCATGGGATCCAGGGAAGTTTGGCCAGGTGGATTCAGAATTGGCTTGCCTGCAGAAGGCAGAGGGTCATGGTGGAGGGAGTACATTCGGATTGGAGGGTTGTGACCAGTGGTGTCCCACAAGGATCTGTTCTGGGACCTCTACTTTTTGTGATTTTTATTAATGAACTGGATGTGGGGGTTGGCAAATTTGCAGAAGACACAAAGGTTGGTGGTGTTGTAGAGGATTGTCGAAGATTGCACAGAGACATTGATAGGATGCAGAAGTGGGCTGAGAAGTGGCAGATGGAGTTCAACCCGGAGAAGTGTGAGGTGGTACACTTTGGAAGGACAAACTCCAAGGCAGAGTACAAAGTAAATGGCTGAATACTTGGTAGTGTGGAGGAGCAGAGGGATCTGTGGGTACATGTCCACAGATCTCTGAAAGTTGCCTCACAGGTAGATAGGGTAGTTAAGAAAGCTTATGGGGTGTTAGCTTTCATAAGTCGAGGGATAGAGTTTAAGAGACGCAATGTAATGATGAAGCTCTATAAAACTCTGGTTAGGCCACACTTGGAGTACTGTGTCCAGTTCTGGTCACCTCACTATAGGAAGGATGTGGAAGCATTGGAAAGGGTACAGAGGAGGTTTACCAGGATGCTGCCTGGTTTAGAGAGTATGGATTATGATCAGAGATTAAGGGAGCTAGGGCTTTACTCTTTGGAGAGAAGGAGGATGAGAGGAGATATGATAGAGGTGTACAAGATATTAAGAGGAATAGACAGAGTGGACAGCCAGCGCCTCTTCCCCAGGGCACCACTGCTCAATACAAGAGGACATGGCTTTAAGGTTAGGGGTGAGAAGTTCGAGGGGGATATTAGAGGAAGGTTTTTCACTCAGAGAGTGGTTGGTGCGTGGAATGCACTGCCTGAATCAGTGGTGGAGGCAGATACACTAGTGAAGTTTAAGAGACTGTTAGACAGGTATATGGAGGAACTTAAAGTGGGGGGTTATATGAGAGGCAGGGTTTGAGGGTTGGCACGACATGATGGGCTGAAGGACCTGTAATGTCCTGTACTATTCTATGTTCTATGTTCTAATCATTGAGTGTGTGCCTTCGGGTTCCTGTATCTCCCTCCTGACAGTAGCAATGAAAACAAGGCATGTCCTGGGTGATGGGGGTCCTTAATGATGGATGTTGCCTTTTTGAGGTATCACTCCTTAAAACTCTTTTGCAGCTTATTTTGATCCTGATCAATAGCACCCTCCCCCCACCATCACCACCCCCATACCAGACGGCGATGTAGCCAGTTAGAATGCTCTCCATAGTATATCTGTAGACAGTTGCGAGTGTATTTGCTGACAAACCAAATCCCCAATGAAATATAGCTGCTGACTTGCCTTCCTTGGAACTGCATCAATGTGTTGTTTAGCTGTCCTATGCTTGCCTGTTTTTCATGTATTCACTCATATACATGTAATTGTTCAGTGAATTTTCCAGTTATTGTGGTATAGATGATTCTGTATTTTGTAGAAGTTCCTTAGTTTTCCTGTAGCAGGTGTCTCGCCCCTTGAACCTGGCTGTTTATTGTTATTTATTTAGCAATACAGCATGGAGTAGGCCCCTCCAGCCTTTCGAGCAATGGCACCACAGCAACTCCCAGCAAACCCAATAAACACTAACTTAATCACGGGACAATGTACAATGACCAACTAACTTACCATCCAGTACATCTATGGACCACGGGCAGAAACCGCAGTGCCCAGAAGAAACCCACGCCTTCCACAGCAAGGATGTACAGGCTCCTAACAGGTTAGGCCACATCTGGACTACTGCGTACTGATCTGGTTGCCCCACTACAGGAGGGATGTTGAGGCTTTGGAGACAGTGCAGGAGGTTTACCAGGATGCTGCCTGGTTTAGAGAACATGTGCTATCGCCAGATCTGGATAAACTTGGGTTGTTTTCTCTGGAGCGGTGGAGGCTGAGGGAGAATCTGATAGAGGTTTATAAGATTATGAAAGGGATAGATAGAGTAGACAGGGAGTAGCTTTTCCCCAGGGTTGACATGTCTAATATCAGAGGGCGTGCATTGACGGTGGGGGGGAGTGAGTTCAAAGGGGATGTTTTACTCAGAGTGGTGGATGCCTGGAATGCGCTGCCTGGTGCGCTGGTAGTGACAAATACTTTAGAGGCTTTTAAGAGATGTTTGGATGGGCACATGGATTTAAAGAAGATGGAGGAATATGGACATTGTGTAGGTAGGAGGGATTAGTGTTCGGTGTTTTTGATTCACTCTTCAGCTGGTTCAACTCAACTTTGTGGGCTGAATGGCCTGTTCCTGTGCTGTACTGTTCTATGTCTATGTTAGTGGCACCAGAATTGGACTCCAAACTCTGGAAAGCCCTGAGCTGTAATAATGTCACACTACGCGACTCTGTCACCCTTTTAGAGGGAGGTCGAGAGTCAATATTTCAGGATAAGGCCCTTTAGTCTGATCAGATGAAGGGTCTCAGCCTGAAACACCAATTGTCCATATTCCTCAGTCGCTGACACCATTCTCTTTAAGCTGCACAGTAACTGAAATGCACATAGCCTTTGCTGTCGCACAGCAACAAGAAAAAGTTTACAAAACATGGAAGATTTTCTTTGTTCTACTGTATTGCATATATTCTTTAATTAATAACATAAAAAGTATGCAACTTTTCAAGTTTCAGTCTAAATATTCATGCGTCCCTATACATTCAAGACGGCAAAAGCAAACAAAATGACCAATCGCAACAGTACTTCCTTTACTTCTTTGGTCGAACGTGATTCTACAACGAAGCTGTGTGTCATTGGGACCTGTGATTTACATGTCAATGGTGTACTTTGGGCCGATTGAGCAAACCGGAGCTTTGTGGCCTCTGAGGTTTAGAGGGAAGTGTACAGCCTGGCGGCCTGGAGACTGGGCATGAGCCCACGATCAACTCCATTGCTGCTCTCCGATTGAGGTGTTGAGGGCATGAGCCCACGATCAACTCCATTGCTTCTCTCCGATTGAGGTGTTGAGGGTGTGAGCCCACGATCAACTCCATTGCTTCTCTCCAATTGAGGTGTTGAGGGTGTGAGCCCACGATCAACTCCATTGCTTCTCTCCGATTGAGGTGTTGAAGGTGTGAGCCCATGATCAACTCCATTGCTTCTCTCCGATTGAGGTGTCGCGGGTGTGAGCCCACGATCGACTCCATTGCTTCTCTCCAATTGAGGTGTCGAGGGGGTGAGCCCATGATTAACTCCATTGCTTCCCTCCGATTGAGGTGTCAAGGACGCGAGCCCATGATCGACACAATTGCTTCTCTCTGATTGAGGTGCTGAGGGAGTGAGCCCGTGATCGACTCCATTGCTTCGCTCCGATTGAGGAGTCGAGGACACGATCCCATGATTAACTCCATTGCTTCCCTCCGATTGAGGTGTCGAGGACGCGAGCCCATGATTGACACAATTGCTTCTCTCTGATTGAGGTGCTGAGGGTGTGAGCCCGTAATCGACTCCATTGCTTCGCTCCGATTGAGGAGTCGAGGACACGATCCCATGATTAAGTCCATTGCTTCCCTCCGATTGAGGTGTTGAGGACGCGAGCCCATGATAGGCACCATTGCTTCTCTCCGATTGAGGTGCTGAGGGTGTGAGCCCATGATCGACTCCATTGCTTCTCTCCGATTGAGGTGTTGAGGGTGTGAGCCCGTGATCGACTCCATTGCTTCTCTCTGATTGAGGTGTTGAGGATATGAGCCCATGATCAACTCCATGGCTTCTCTCCGATTGAGGTGTTGAGGACAAGAGCCCATGATCAACTCCATTGCTTCTCTCAGATTTAGGTGCTGAGGGTGTGAGCCCACGATTGACTCAAATGCTTCTCTCCAATTGAGGTGTTGAGGACACGATCCCATGATTAACTCCATTGCTTCCCTCCGATTGAGGTGTCGAGGACGCGAGCCCATGATCGACACAATTGCTTCTCTCTGATTGAGGTGCTGAGGGTGTGAGCCCGTGATCGACTCCATTGCTTCGCTCCGATTGAGGAGTCGAGGACACGATCCCATGATTAACTCCATTGCTTCCCTCCGATTGAGGTGTCGAGGACGCGAGCCCATGATCGACACAATTGCTTCTCTCTGATTGAGGTGCTGAGGGTGTGAGCCCGTGATCGACTCCATTGCTTCGCTCCGATTGAGGAGTCGAGGACACGATCCCATGATTAAGTCCATTGCTTCCCTACGATTGAGGTGTTGAGGACGCGAGCCCATGATAGACACCATTGCTTCTCTCCGATTGAGGTGCTGAGGGTGTGAGCCCATGATCGACTCCATTGCTTCTCTCCGATTGAGGTGTTGAGGGTGTGAGCCCGTGATCGACTCCATTGCTTCTCTCTGATTGAGGTGTTGAGGATATGAGCCCATGATCAACTCCATGGCTTCTCTCCGATTGAGGTGTTGAGGACAAGAGCCCATGATCAACTCCATTGCTTCTCTCAGATTTAGGTGCTGAGGGTGTGAGCCCACGATTGACTCAAATGCTTCTCTCCAATTGAGGTGTTGAGGATGTGAGCCCATGATCGACTCCATTGCTTCTCTCCGATTGAGGTGTTGAGGGTGTGAGCCCGTGATCGACTCCATTGCTTCTCTCAGATTGAGATGTTGAGGGTGTGAGCCCACGATAGACTGCATTGCTTCTCTCCAATAGAGGTGTAGAGGACACGAGCCCATGATCGACTCCATTGCTTCTCTGCGATTAAGGTGTTGAGGGTGTGAGCCCACGATCAACTCCATTGCTTCTCTCCGATTGAGGTGTTGAAGGTGTGAGCCCATGATGAACTCCATTGCTTCTCTCCGATTGAGGTGTCGCGGGTGTGAGCCCATGATCGACTCCATTGCTTCTCTCCAATTGAGGTGTTGAGGACACGAGCCCATGATCGACTCCATTTCTTCTCTCTGATTGAGGTGTCGAGGGTGTGAGCCCATGATCGACTCCATTGCTTCTCTCTGATTGAGGTGTTGAGGACACGAGCCCATGATCGACTCCATTGCTTCTCTCCAATTGAGGTGTTGAGGGCGTGAGCCCATGATCGACTCCATTGCTTCTCTCCGATTGAGGTTTTGAGGGCGTTAGCCTGTGATTGACTCCATTGCTTCTCTCTGATTGAGGTGTTGAGGGCATGAGCCCATGATCGACTCCATTGCTTCTCTCCGATTGAGGTGTCGAGGGCGTGAGCCCATGATCGACACAATTGCTTCTCTCCCATTGAGGTGTTGAGGGTGTGAGCCCGTGATCGACTCCACTGTTTCTCTCTGATTGAGGTGTTGAGGGTGTGAGCCCATGATCGACTCCATTGCTTCTCTCGGATTGAGGTGTTGAGGGTGTGAGCCCATGATTGACTGCATTGCTTCTGTCCGATTGAGGTGTCGAGGGCACGAGCCCATGATCGACTCCATTGCTTTTCTCCAATTGAGGTGTTGAGGACACGAGCCCATGATCGACACCTTTGCTTCTCTCCGATTGAGGTGTTGAGGGTGTGAGCCCGTGATCGACTCCATTGCTTCTCTCCGATTGAGGTGTTGAGGACACGAGCCCATGATCGACTCCATTGCTTCTCTCCGATTGAGGTGTTGAGGGTGTGAGCCCATGATCGACTCCATTGCATCTCTCTGATTGAGGTGTTGAGGGTGGGCACTCATGATCGACTCCATTGCTTCTCTCCGATTGAGGTGTCGAGGACACGAGCCCATGATCAACACCATTGCTTCTCTCGGATTGAGGTGTTGAGGGTGTGAGCCCATGATTGACTGCATTGCTTCTCTCCGATTGAGGTGTCGAGGGCACGAGCCCATGATCGACTCCATTGCTTTTCTCCAATTGAGGTGTTGAGGACACGAGCCCATGATCGACACCTTTGCTTCTCTCCGATTGAGGTGTTGAGGGTGTGAGCCCATGATCGACTCCATTGCTTCTCTCCGATTGAGGTGTTGAGGACACGAGCCCATGATCGACTCCATTGCTTCTCTCCGATTGAGGTGTCGAGGAGACGAGCCCACTATCGACTCCATTGCTTCTCTCCGATTGAGGTGTTGAGGGTGTGAGCCCGTGATCGACTCCATTGCTTCTCTCTGATTGAGGTGTTGAGGGTGTGAGCCCGTGATCGGCTCCATTGCTTCTCTCTCAGGTGGCGAGGATGTGAGCCCATGATCGACTCCATTGCTTCTCTCCGATTGAGGTGTCGAGGACACGAGACCACGATCGACTCCATTGCTTCTCTCCAATTAAGGTGTTGAGGGTGTGAGCCCGTGGTCGACTCCATTGCTTCTCTCCAATTGAGGTGTTGAGGGTGTGAGCCCATGATCGACTCCATTGCTTCTCACCAATTGAGGTGTTGAGGACACGAGCCCATGATCGACTCCATTGCTTCTCTCCGATTGAGGTGTTGAGGGCGTGAGCCCATGATCGACTCCATTGCTTCTCTCAGATAGAGGTGCTGAGGACACGAGCCAATTATCGACTCCACTGTTTCTCTCTGATTGAGGTGTCGAGGGCGTGAGCCCATGATCGACTCCATTGTTTCTCTCCGATTGAGGTGATGAGGGCACGAGCCGATGATCGACTCCACTGTTTCTCTCTGATTGAGGTGTCGAGGGGGTGAGCCCATGATCGACTCCATTGCTTCTCTCCAATTAAGGTGTTGAGGGTGTGAGCCCGTGATCGACTCCATTGCTTCTCTCCAATTGAGGTGTTGAGGGTGTGAGCCCTTGATCGACTCCATTGCTTCTCTCTGATTGAGGTGTTGAGGGTGTGAGCCCGTGATCGACTCCATTGCTTCTCTCCAATTGAGGTGTTGAGGGTGTGAGCCCTTGATCGACTCCATTGCTTCTCTCTGATTGAGGTGTTGAGGGCACGAGCCAATGATCGACTCCACTGTTTCTCTCTGATTGAGGTGTTGAGGGCGTGAGCCCACGATCGACTCCATTGCTTCTCTCCGATTGAGGAGTCGAGGGCGTGAGCCCACGATCGACTCAATTGCATCTCTCCGATTGAGGTGTCGAGGACACAAGACCACGATCGACTCCATTGTTTCTATCCGAATGAGGTGTACGATTGACTCCAATGCTAACCCTACTGTGAGCCCATGATCGACTCCATTGCTTCTCTCTGATTTAGGTGTCGAGGACACAAGACCACGATCGACTCCATTGTTTCTATCCGAATGAGGTGTACGATCGACTCCATTGCTAAACCTACTGTGAGCCCATGATCGACTCCATTGCTTCTCTCTGATTGAGGTGTCGAGGGGGTGAGCCCATGATCGACTCCATTGCATCTCTCTGATTGAGGTGTTGAGGGTGGGAGCCCATGATCGACTCCATTGCTTCTCTCCGATTGAGGTGTCGAGGACACGAGACCACGATCGACTCCATTGCTTCTCTCCAATTAAGGTGTTGAGGGTGTGAGCCCGTGGTCGACTCCATTGCTTCTCTCCAATTGAGGTGTTGAGGGTGTGAGCCCTTGATCGACTCCATTGCATCTCTCCGATTGAGGTGTTGAGGGTGTGAGCCCATGATCGACTCCATTGCTTCTCTCCAATTGAGGTGTACGATCGACTCCATTGCTAAACCTACTGTGAGCCCATGATCGACTCCATTGCTTCTCTCTGATTTAGGTGTCGAGGGTGTGAGCCCATGCTCGACTCCATTGCTTCTCTCCGATTGAGGTGTTGAGGGTGTGAGCCCATGATCGACTCCATTGCTTCTCTCCGATTGAGGTGTTCTGGACACAAGCCCATGATCGACTCCATAGCTTCTCTCCAATTGACCTGTTGAGGGAGTGAGCCCATGATCGACACCATTGCTTCTCTCTGATTGAGGTGTTGAGGGCGTGAGCCCACGATCAACTCCATTGCTTCTCTCCAATTGAGGTGTTGAGGACACGAGCCCAAGATCAACTCCATTGCTTCTCTCCGATTGAGGTGTTGAGGGCGTGAGCCCATGATCGACTCCATTGCTTCTCTCCGATTGAGGTTTTGAGGGCGTTAGCCTGTGATTGACTCCATTGCTTCTCTCCGATTGAGATATTGAGGGCATGAGCCCACGATCGACTGCATTGCTTCTCTCTGATTGAGGTGTTGAGGGCTTGAGTCCATGATCGACTCCATTGCTTCTCTCCGATTGAGGTGTCCTGGACTCAAGCCCATGATCGACTCCATAGCTTCTCTCCAATTGAGGTGTTGAGGGGGTGAGCCGATGATCGACTCCATTGCTTCTCTCTGATTGAGGTGTTGAGGGTGTGAGCCCATGATCGACTCCATTGCTTCTCTCCGATTGAGGTGTTGAGGGTGTGAGCCCATGATCGACTGCATTGCTTCTCTCCGATTGAGGTGTAGAGGGCGTGAGCCCGTGATCGACTCCATTGCTTCTCTCCGATTGAGGTGTCGAGTGTGTGAGCCCATGATCGACTCAATGGCTTCTCTCTGAGGTGTCGAGGGTGTGAGCCCATGATCGACTCCATTACTTCTCTCCAATTGAGGTGTTGAGGACACGAGCCCATGATCGACTCCATTGCTTCTCTCCGATTGAGGTGTTGAGGGCGTGAGCCCATGATCGACTCCATTGCTTCTCTCGGATTGAGGTGTTGAGGACACGAGACCATGATCGACTCCAATGCTTCTCTCCGATTGAGGTGTTGAGGGCACGAGCCAATGATCGACTCCACTGTTTCTCTCTGATTGAGGTGTCGAGGGGGTGAGCCCATGATCGACACCATTTCTTCTCTCTGATTGAGGTGTCGAGGGGGTGAGCCCATGATCGACACCATTTCTTCTCTCTGATTGAGGTGTCGAGGGCGTGAGCCCATGATCGACTCCATTGTTTCTCTCCGATTGAGGTGTTGAGGGCACGAGCCGATGATCGACTCCACTGTTTCTCTCTGATTGAGGTGTCGAGGGGGTGAGCCCATGATCGACTCCATTGCATCTCTCTGATTGAGGTGTTGAGGGTGGGAGCCCATGATCGACTCCATTGCTTCTCTCCGATTGAGGTGTCGAGGACACGAGACCACGATCGACTCCATTGCTTCTCTCCAATTAAGGTTTTGAGGGCGTTAGCCTGTGATTGACTCCATTGCTTCTCTCCGATTGAGATATTGAGGGCATGAGCCCACGATCGACTGCATTGCTTCTCTCTGATTGAGGTGTTGAGGGCTTGAGTCCATGATCGACTCCATTGCTTCTCTCCGATTGAGGTGTCCTGGACACAAGCCCATGATCGACTCCATAGCTTCTCTCCAATTGAGGTGTTGAGGGGGTGAGCCCATGATCGACACCATTGCTCCTCTCTGATTGAGGTGTTGAGGGCGTGAGCCGATGATCGACACCATTGCTTCTCTCTGATTCAGGCGTTGAGGGTGTGAGCCCGTGATCGGCTCCATTGCATCTCTCCGATTGAGGTGTCGAGGGTGTGAGCCCATGATCGGCACCATTGCTTCTCTCTGAGGTGTCGAGGGTGTGAGCCCATGATCGACTACATTGCTTCTCTCCGATTGAGGTGTCGAGGGTGTGAGCCCATGATCGACTACATTGCTTCTCTCCGATTGAGGTGTCGAGTGTGTGAGCCCATGATCGACTCAATGGCTTCTCTCTGAGGTGTCGAGGGTGTGAGCCCATGATCGACTCCATTGCTTCTCTCCGATTGAGATATTGAGGGCATGAGCCCACGATCGACTGCATTGCTTCTCTCTGATTGAGGTGTTGAGGGCTTGAGCCCATGATCGACTCCATTGCTTCTCTCCGATTGAGGTGTCCTGGACACAAGCCCATGATCGACACCATTTCTTCTCTCTGATTCAGGCGTTGAGGGTGTGAGCCCATGATCGACTCCATTGCTTCTCTCTGAGGTGTTGAGAGGGTGAGCCCATGATCGACTCCATTGCTTCTCTCTGATTGAGGTGTTGAGGGTGGGCACTCATGATCGACTCCATTGCTTCTCTCCGATTGAGGTGTCGAGGACACGAGCCCCTGATCAACACCATTGCTTCTCTCTGATTGAGGTTTTGAGGGTGTGAGCCCGTGATCGGCTCCATTGCTTCTCTCCGATTGAGGTGTCGAGGGTGTGAGCCCATGATCGACACCATTGCTTCTCTCTGAGGTGTCGAGGGTGTGAGCCCATGATCGACTCCATTGCTTCTCTCTGATTGAGGTTTTGAGGGTGTGAGCCCATGATCGACTACATTGCTTCTCTCCGATTGAGGTGTCGAGTGTGTGAGCCCATGATCGACTCAATGGCTTCTCTCTGAGGTGTCGAGGGTGTGAGCCCATGATCGACTCCATTACTTCTCTCCAATTGAGGTGTTGAGGACAGGAGCCCGTGATCGACTCCATTGCTTCTCTCCGATTGTGGTGTTGAGGGGACGAGCCCACGATCGACTCCATTGCTTCTCTCCGATTGAGGTGTTGAGGGTGTGAGCCCGTGATCGACTCCATTGCTTCTCTCTGATTGAGGTGTTGAGGATATGAGCCCATGATCAACTCCATGGCTTCTCTCCGATTGAGGTGTTGAGGGTGTGAGCCCGTGATCAACTCCATTGCTTCTCTCAGATTTAGGTGCTGAGGGTGTGAGCCCACGATTGACTCCATTGCTTCTCTCCGATTGAGGTGTTGAGGGTGTGAGCCCATGATCGACTCCATTGCTTCTCTCCAATTGAGGTGTTGAGGGTGTGAGCCCTTGATCGACTCCATTGCATCTCTCCGATTGAGGTGTTGAGGGTGTGAGACCATGATCGACTCCATTGCTTCTCTCCAATTGAGGTGTACGATCGACTCCATTGCTAAACCTACTGTGAGCCCATGATCGACTCCATTGCTTCTCTCCAATTGAGGTGTACAATCGACTCCATTGCTAAACCTACTATGAGCCAGTGATCAACTCCATGGCTTCTCTCCGATTGAGGTGTCGAGGGGGTGAGCCCATGATCGACACCATTTCTTCTCTCTGATTGAGGTGTCGAGGGCGTGAGCCCATGATCGACTCCATTGTTTCTCTCCGATTGAGGTGTTGAGGGCACGAGCCGATGATCGACTCCACTGTTTCTCTCTGATTGAGGTGTCGAGGGGGTGAGCCCATGATCGACTCCATTGCATCTCTCTGATTGAGGTGTTGAGGGTGGGAGCCCATGATCGACTCCATTGCTTCTCTCCGATTGAGGTGTCGAGGACACGAGACCACGATCGACTCCATTGCTTCTCTCCAATTAAGGTGTTGAGGGTGTGAGCCCGTGGTCGACTCCATTGCTTCCCTCCAATTGAGGTGTTGAGGGTGTGAGCCCTTGATCGACTCCATTGCATCTCTCCGATTGAGGTGTTGAGGGTGTGAGCCCATGATCGACTCCATTGCTTCTCTCCAATTGAGGTGTACGATCGACTCCATTGCTAAACCTACTGTGAGCCCATGATCGACTCCATTGCTTCTCTCTGATTTAGGTGTCGAGGGTGTGAGCCCATGCTCGACTCCATTGCTTCTCTCCGATTGAGGTGTTGAGGGCGTGAGCCCATGATCGACTCCATTGCTTCTCTCCGATTGAGGTGTTCTGGACACAAGCCCATGATCGACTCCATAGCTTCTCTCTGATTGAGCTGTTGAGGGCGTGAGCCCACAATCAACTCCATTGCTTCTCTCCAATTGAGGTGTTGAGGACACGAGCCCAAGATCAACTCCATTGCTTCTCTCCGATTGAGGTGTTGAGGGCGTGAGCCCATGATCGACTCCATTGCTTCTCTCCGATTGAGGTTTTGAGGGCGTTAGCCTGTGATTGACTCCATTGCTTCTCTCCGATTGAGATATTGAGGGCATGAGCCCACGATCGACTGCATTGCTACTCTCTGATTGAGGTGTTGAGGGCTTGAGTCCATGATCGACTCCATTGCTTCTCTCCGATTGAGGTGTCCTGGACACAAGCCCATGATCGACTCCATAGCTTCTCTCCAATTGAGGTGTTGAGGGGGTGAGCCGATGATCGACTCCATTGCTTCTCTCTGATTGAGGTGTTGAGGGTGTGAGCCCATGATCGACTCCATTGCTTCTCTCCGATTGAGGTGTTGAGGGTGTGAGCCCATGATCGACTGCATTGCTTCTCTCCGATTGAGGTGTAGAGGGCGTGAGCCCGTGATCGACTCCATTGCTTCTCTCCGATTGAGGTGTCGAGTGTGTGAGCCCATGATCGACTCAATGGCTTCTCTCTGAGGTGTCAAGGGTGTGAGCCCATGATCGACTCCATTACTTCTCTCCAATTGAGGTGTTGAGGACACGAGCCCATGATCGACTCCATTGCTTCTCTCCGATTGAGGTGTTGAGGGCGTGAGCCCATGATCGACTCCATTGCTTCTCGCGGATTGAGGTGTTGAGGACACGAGACCATGATCGACTCCAATGCTTCTCTCCGATTGAGGTGTTGAGGGCACGAGCCAATGATCGACTCCACTGTTTCTCTCTGATTGAGGTGTCGAGGGGGTGAGCCCATGATCGACTCAATGACTTCTCTCTGAGGTGTCGAGGGTGTGAGCCCATGATTGACTCCATTGCTTCTCTCCGATTGAGATATTGAGGGCATGAGCCCACGATCGACTGCATTGCTTCTCTCTGATTGATGTGTTGAGGGCTTGAGCCCATGATCGACTCCATTGCTTCTCTCCGATTGAGGTGTCCTGGACACAAGCCCATGATCGACACCATTTCTTCTCTCTGATTCAGGCGTTGAGGGTGTGAGCCCATGATCGACTCCATTGCTTCTCTCTGAGGTGTTGAGAGGGTGAGCCCATGATTGACTCCATTGCTTCTCTCTGATTGAGGTGTTGAGGGTGGGCACTCATGATCGACTCCATTGCTTCTCTCCGATTGAGGTTTTGAGGGTGTGAGCCCGTGATCGGCTCCATTGCTTCTCTCCGATTGAGGTGTCGAGGGTGTGAGCCCATGATCGACACCATTGCTTCTCTCTGAGGTGTCGAGGGTGTGAGCCCATGATCGACTACATTGCTTCTCTCCGATTGAGGTGTCGAGTGTGTGAGCCCATGATCGACTCAATGGCTTCTCTCTGAGGTGTCGAGGGTGTGAGCCCATGATCGACTCCATTACTTCTCTCCAATTGAGGTGTTGAGGACAGGAGCCCGTGATCGACTCCATTGCTTCTCTCCGATTGTGGTGTTGAGGGGACGAGCCCACGATCGACTCCATTGCTTCTCTCCGATTGAGGTGTTGAGGGTGTGAGCCCGTGATCGACTCCATTGTTTCTCTCTGATTGAGGTGTTGAGGATATGAGCCCATGATCAACTCCATGGCTTCTCTCCGATTGAGGTGTTGAGGGTGTGAGCCCGTGATCAACTCCATTGCTTCTCTCAGATTTAGGTACTGAGGGTGTGAGCCCACGATTGACTCAATTGCGTCTCTCCAATTGAGGTGTTGAGGGTGTGAGCCCATAATCGACTCCATTGCTTCTCTCCGATTGAGGTGTTGAGGGTGTGAGCCCATGATCGACTCCATTGCTTCTCTCCGATTGAGGTGTAGAGGGTGTGAGCCCATGATCGACTCCATTGCTTCTCTCCAATTGAGGTGTTGAGGGTGTGAGCCCTTGATCGACTCCATTGCATCTCTCCGATTGAGGTGTTGAGGGTGTGAGCCCATGATCGACTCCATTGCTTCTCTCCAATTGAGGTGTACGATCGACTCCATTGCTAAACCTACTGTGAGCCCATGATCGACTCCATTGCTTCTCTCCAATTGAGGTGTACGATCGACTCCATTGCTAAACCTACTATGAGCCCATGAACAACTCCATGGCTTCTCTCCGATTGAGGTGTCGAGGGGGTGAGCCCATGATCAACACCATTTCTTCTCTCTGATTGAGGTGTCGAGGGCGTGAGCCCATGATCGACTCCATTGTTTCTCTCCGATTGAGGTGTTGAGGGCACGAGCCGATGATCGACTCCACTGTTTCTCTCTGATTGAGGTGTCGAGGGGGTGAGCCCATGATCGACTCCAATGCATCTCTCTGATTGAGGTGTTGAGGGTGGGAGCCCATGATCGACTCCATTGCTTCTCTCCGATTGAGGTGTCGAGGACACGAGACCACGATCGACTCCATTGCTTCTCTCCAATTAAGGTGTTGAGGGTGTGAGCCCGTGGTCGACTCCATTGCTTCTCTCCAATTGAGGTGTTGAGGGTGTGAGCCCTTGATCGACTCCATTGCATCTCTCCGATTGAGGTGTTGAGGGTGTGAGCCCATGATCGACTCCATTGCTTCTCTCCAATTGAGGTGTACGATCGACTCCATTGCTAAACCTACTGTGAGCCCATGATCGACTCCATTGCTTCTCTCTGATTTAGGTGTCGAGGGTGTGAGCCCATGCTCGACTCCATTGCTTCTCTCCGATTGAGGTGTTGAGGGCGTGAGCCCATGATCGACTCCATTGCTTCTCTCCGATTGAGGTGTTCTGGACACAAGCCCATGATCGACTCCATAGCTTCTCTCCAATTGACCTGTTGAGGGAGTGAGCCCATGATCGACACCATTGCTTCTCTCTGATTGAGGTGTCGAGGGGGTGAGCCCACGATCAACTCCATTGCTTCTCTCTGATTCAGGCGTTGAGGGTGTGAGCCCGTGATCGACTCCATTGCTTCTCTCTGAGGTGTTGAGAGGGTGAGCCCATGATCGACTCCATTGCTTCTCTCTGATTGAGGTGTTGAGGGTGGGCACTCATGATCGACTCCATTGCTTCTCTCCGATTGAGGAGTCGAGGACACGAGCCCATGATCAACACCATTGCTTCTCTCCGATTGAGGTCTTGAGGGTCTGAGCCCGTGATCGGCTCCATCGCTTCTCTCCGATTGAGGTGTCGAGGGTGTGAGCCCATGATCGACTCCATTGCTTCTCTCCGATTGAGGTTTTGAGGGCGTTAGCCTGTGATTGACTCCATTGCTTCTCTCCGATTGAGATATTGAGGGCATGAGCCCACGATCGACTGCATTGCTTCTCTCTGATTGAGGTGTTGAGGGCTTGAGTCCATGATCGACTCCATTGCTTCTCTCCGATTGAGGTGTCCTGGACACAAGCCCATGATCGACTCCATAGCTTCTCTCCAATTGAGGTGTTGAGGGGGTGAGCCGATGATCGACTCCATTGCTTCTCTCTGATTGAGGTGTTGAGGGTGTGAGCCCATGATCGACTCCATTGCTTCTCTCCGATTGAGGTGTTGAGGGTGTGAGCCCATGATCGACTGCATTGCTTCTCTCCGATTGAGGTGTAGAGGGCGTGAGCCCGTGATCGACTCCATTGCTTCTCTCCGATTGAGGTGTCGAGTGTGTGAGCCCATGATCGACTCAATGGCTTCTCTCTGAGGTGTCGAGGGTGTGAGCCCAAGATCGACTCCATTACTTCTCTCCAATTGAGGTGTTGAGGACACGAGCCCATGATCGACTCCATTGCTTCTCTCCGATTGAGGTGTTGAGGGCGTGAGCCCATGATCGACTCCATTGCTTCTCTTGGATTGAGGTGTTGAGGACACGAGACCATGATCGACTCCAATGCTTCTCTCCGATTGAGGTGTTGAGGGCACGAGCCAATGATCGACTCCACTGTTTCTCTCTGATTGAGATGTCGAGGGGGTGAGCCCATGATCGACACCATTTCTTCTCTCTGATTGAGGTGTCGAGGGCGTGAGCCCATGATCGACTCCATTGCATCTCTCTGATTGAGGTGTTGAGGGTGGGAGCCCATGATCGACTCCATTGCTTCTCTCCGATTGAGGTGTCGAGGACACGAGACCACGATCGACTCCATTGATTCTCTCCAATTAAGGTGTTGAGGGTGTGAGCCCGTGGTCGACTCCATTGCTTCTCTCCAATTGAGGTGTTGAGGGTGTGAGCCCTTGATCGACTCCATTGCATCTCTCCGATTGAGGTGTTGAGGGTGTGAGCCCATGATCGACTCCATTGCTTCTCTCCAATTGAGGTGTACGATCGACTCCATTGCTAAACCTACTGTGAGCCCATGATCGACTCCATTGCTTCTCTCTGATTTAGGTGTCGAGGGTGTGAGCCCATGCTCGACTCCATTGCTTCTCTCCGATTGAGGTGTTGAGGGCGTGAGCCCATGATCGACTCCATTGCTTCTCTCCGATTGAGGTGTTCTGGACACAAGCCCATGATCGACTCCATAGCTTCTCTCCAATTGACCTGTTGAGGGAGTGAGCCCATGATCGACACCATTGCTTCTCTCTGATTGAGGTGTTGAGGGCGTGAGCCCACGATCAACTCCATTGCTTCTCTCCAATTGAGGTGTTGAGGACACGAGCCCAAGATCAACTCCATTGCTTCTCTCCGATTGAGGTGTTGAGGGCGTGAGCCCATGATCGACTCCATTGCTTCTCTCCGATTGAGGTTTTGAGGGCGTTAGCCTGTGATTGACTCCATTGCTTCTCTCCGATTGAGATATTGAGGGCATGAGCCCACGATCGACTGCATTGCTTCTCTCTGATTGAGGTGTTGAGGGCTTGAGTCCATGATCGACTCCATTGCTTCTCTCCGATTGAGGTGTCCTGGACACAAGCCCATGATCGACTCCATAGCTTCTCTCCAATTGAGGTGTTGAGGGGGTGAGCCCATGATCGACACCATTGCTCCTCTCTGATTGAGGTGTTGAGGGCGTGAGCCGATGATCGACACCATTGCTTCTCTCTGATTCAGGCGTTGAGGGTGTGAGCCCGTGATCGGCTCCATTGCATCTCTCCGATTGAGGTGTCGAGGGTGTGAGCCCATGATCGACACCATTGCTTCTCTCTGAGGTGTCGAGGGTGTGAGCCCATGATCGACTACATTGCTTCTCTCCGATTGAGGTGTCGAGTGTGTGAGCCCATGATCGACTCAATGGCTTCTCTCTGAGGTGTCGAGGGTGTGAGCCCATGATCGACTCCATTACTTCTCTCCGATTGAGATATTGAGGGCATGAGCCCACGATCGACTGCATTGCTTCTCTCTGATTGAGGTGTTGAGGGCTTGAGCCCATGATCGACTCCATTGCTTCTCTCCGATTGAGGTGTCCTGGACACAAGCCCATGATCGACACCATTTCTTCTCTCTGATTCAGGCGTTGAGGGTGTGAGCCCATGATCGACTCCATTGCTTCTCTCTGAGGTGTTGAGAGGGTGAGCCCATGATCGACTCCATTGCTTCTCTCTGATTGAGGTGTTGAGGGTGGGCACTCATGATCGACTCCATTGCTTCTCTCCGATTGAGGTGTCGAGGACACGAGCCCCTGATCAACACCATTGCTTCTCTCTGATTGAGGTTTTGAGGGTGTGAGCCCGTGATCGGCTCCATTGCTTCTCTCCGATTGAGGTGTCGAGGGTGTGAGCCCATGATCGACACCATTGCTTCTCTCTGAGGTGTCGAGGGTGTGAGCCCATGATCGACTACATTGCTTCTCTCAGATTGAGATGTTGAGAGTGTGAGCCCACGATAGACTGCATTGCTTCTCTCCAATAGAGGTGTAGAGGACACGAGCCCATGATCGACTCCATTGCTTCTCTGCGATTAAGGTGTTGAGGGTGTGAGCCCACGATCAACTCCATTGCTTCTCTCCGATTGAGGTGTTGAAGGTGTGAGCCCATGATGAACTCCATTGCTTCTCTCCGATTGAGGTGTCGTGGGTGTGAGCCCATGATCGACTCCATTGCTTCTCTCCAATTGACGTGTTGAGGACACGAGCCCATGATCGACTCCATTTCTTCTCTCTGATTGAGGTGTCGAGGGTGTGAGCCCATGATCGACTCCATTGCTTCTCTCTGATTGAGGTGTTGAGGACACGAGCCCATGATCGACTCCATTGCTTCTCTCCAATTGAGGTGTTGAGGGCGTGAGCCCATGATCGACTCCATTGCTTCTCTCCGATTGAGGTTTTGAGGGCGTTAGCCTGTGATTGACTCCATTGCTTCTTTCTGATTGAGGTGTTGAGGGCATGAGCCCATGATCGACTCCATTGCTTCTCTCCGATTGAGGTGTCGAGGGCGTGAGCCCATGATCGACACAATTGCTTCTCTCCCATTGAGGTGTTGAGGGTGTGAGCCCATGATTGACTGCATTGCTTCTCTCCGATTGAGGTGTCGAGGGCACGAGCCCATGATCGACTCCATTGCTTTTCTCCAATTGAGGTGTTGAGGACACGAGCCCATGATCGACACCTTTGCTTCTCTCCGATTGAGGTGTTGAGGGTGTGAGCCCGTGATCGACTCCATTGCTTCTCTCCGATTGAGGTGTTGAGGACACGAGCCCATGATCGACTCCATTGCTTCTCTCCGATTGAGGTGTCGAGGAGACGAGCCCACTATCGACTCCATTGCTTCTCTCCGATTGAGGTGTTGAGGGTGTGAGCCCGTGATCGACTCCATTGCTTCTCTCTGATTGAGGTGTTGAGGGTGTGAGCCCGTGATCGGCTCCATTGCTTCTCTCTCAGGTGGCGAGGATGTGAGCCCATGATCGACTCCATTGCTTCTCTCCGATTGAGGTGTCGAGGACACGAGACCACGATCGACTCCATTGCTTCTCTCCAATTAAGGTGTTGAGGGTGTGAGCCCGTGGTCGACTCCATTGCTTCTCTCCAATTGAGGTGTTGAGGGTGTGAGCCCTTGATCGACTCCATTGCATCTCTCCGATTGAGGTGTTGAGGGTGTGAGCCCATGATCGACTCCATAGCTTCTCTCCAATTGAGGTGTACGATCGACTCCATTGCTAAACCTACTGTGAGCCCATGATCGACTCCATTGCTTCTCTCTGATTTAGGTGTCGAGGGTGTGAGCCCATGCTCGACTCCATTGCTTCTCTCCGATTGAGGTGTTGAGGGCGTGAGCCCATGATCGACTCCATTGCTTCTCTCCGATTGAGGTGTTCTGGACACAAGCCCATGATCGACTCCATAGCTTCTCTCCAATTGACCTGTTGAGGGAGTGAGCCCATGATCGACACCATTGCTTCTCTCTGATTGAGGTGTCGAGGGGGTGAGCCCACGATCAACTCCATTGCTTCTCTCTGATTCAGGCGTTGAGGGTGTGAGCCCGTGATCGACTCCATTGCTTCTCTCTGAGGTGTTGAGAGGGTGAGCCCATGATCGACTCCATTGCTTCTCTCTGATTGAGGTGTTGAGGGTGGGCACTCATGATCGACTCCATTGCTTCTCTCCGATTGAGGAGTCGAGGACACGAGCCCATGATCAACACCATTGCTTCTCTCCGATTGAGGTCTTGAGGGTCTGAGCCCGTGATCGGCTCCATCGCTTCTCTCCGATTGAGGTGTCGAGGGTGTGAGCCCATGATCGACTCCATTGCTTCTCTCCGATTGAGGTTTTGAGGGCGTTAGCCTGTGATTGACTCCATTGCTTCTCTCCGATTGAGATATTGAGGGCATGAGCCCACGATCGACTGCATTGCTTCTCTCTGATTGAGGTGTTGAGGGCTTGAGTCCATGATCGACTCCATTGCTTCTCTCCGATTGAGGTGTCCTGGACACAAGCCCATGATCGACTCCATAGCTTCTCTCCAATTGAGGTGTTGAGGGGGTGAGCCGATGATCGACTCCATTGCTTCTCTCTGATTGAGGTGTTGAGGGTGTGAGCCCATGATCGACTCCATTGCTTCTCTCCGATTGAGGTGTTGAGGGTGTGAGCCCATGATCGACTGCATTGCTTCTCTCCGATTGAGGTGTAGAGGGCGTGAGCCCGTGATCGACTCCATTGCTTCTCTCCGATTGAGGTGTCGAGTGTGTGAGCCCATGATCGACTCAATGGCTTCTCTCTGAGGTGTCGAGGGTGTGAGCCCAAGATCGACTCCATTACTTCTCTCCAATTGAGGTGTTGAGGACACGAGCCCATGATCGACTCCATTGCTTCTCTCCGATTGAGGTGTTGAGGGCGTGAGCCCATGATCGACTCCATTGCTTCTCTCGGATTGAGGTGTTGAGGACACGAGACCATGATCGACTCCAATGCTTCTCTCCGATTGAGGTGTTGAGGGCACGAGCCAATGATCGACTCCACTGTTTCTCTCTGATTGAGGTGTCGAGGGGGTGAGCCCATGATCGACACCATTTCTTCTCTCTGATTGAGGTGTCGAGGGCGTGAGCCCATGATCGACTCCATTGCATCTCTCTGATTGAGGTGTTGAGGGTGGGAGCCCATGATCGACTCCATTGCTTCTCTCCGATTGAGGTGTCGAGGACACGAGACCACGATCGACTCCATTGATTCTCTCCAATTAAGGTGTTGAGGGTGTGAGCCCGTGGTCGACTCCATTGCTTCTCTCCAATTGAGGTGTTGAGGGTGTGAGCCCTTGATCGACTCCATTGCATCTCTCCGATTGAGGTGTTGAGGGTGTGAGCCCATGATCGACTCCATTGCTTCTCTCCAATTGAGGTGTACGATCGACTCCATTGCTAAACCTACTGTGAGCCCATGATCGACTCCATTGCTTCTCTCTGATTTAGGTGTCGAGGGTGTGAGCCCATGCTCGACTCCATTGCTTCTCTCCGATTGAGGTGTTGAGGGCGTGAGCCCATGATCGACTCCATTGCTTCTCTCCGATTGAGGTGTTCTGGACACAAGCCCATGATCGACTCCATAGCTTCTCTCCAATTGACCTGTTGAGGGAGTGAGCCCATGATCGACACCATTGCTTCTCTCTGATTGAGGTGTTGAGGGCGTGAGCCCACGATCAACTCCATTGCTTCTCTCCAATTGAGGTGTTGAGGACACGAGCCCAAGATCAACTCCATTGCTTCTCTCCGATTGAGGTGTTGAGGGCGTGAGCCCATGATCGACTCCATTGCTTCTCTCCGATTGAGGTTTTGAGGGCGTTAGCCTGTGATTGACTCCATTGCTTCTCTCCGATTGAGATATTGAGGGCATGAGCCCACGATCGACTGCATTGCTTCTCTCTGATTGAGGTGTTGAGGGCTTGAGTCCATGATCGACTCCATTGCTTCTCTCCGATTGAGGTGTCCTGGACACAAGCCCATGATCGACTCCATAGCTTCTCTCCAATTGAGGTGTTGAGGGGGTGAGCCCATGATCGACACCATTGCTCCTCTCTGATTGATGTGTTGAGGGCGTGAGCCGATGATCGACACCATTGCTTCTCTCTGATTCAGGCGTTGAGGGTGTGAGCCCGTGATCGGCTCCATTGCATCTCTCCGATTGAGGTGTCGAGGGTGTGAGCCCAGGATCGACACCATTGCTTCTCTCTGAGGTGTCGAGGGTGTGAGCCCATGATCGACTACATTGCTTCTCTCCGATTGAGGTGTCGAGTGTGTGAGCCCATGATCGACTCAATGGCTTCTCTCTGAGGTGTCGAGGGTGTGAGCCCATGATCGACTCCATTACTTCTCTCCGATTGAGATATTGAGGGCATGAGCCCACGATCGACTGCATTGCTTCTCTCTGATTGAGGTGTTGAGGGCTTGAGCCCATGATCGACTCCATTGCTTCTCTCCGATTGAGGTGTCCTGGACACAAGCCCATGATCGACACCATTTCTTCTCTCTGATTCAGGCGTTGAGGGTGTGAGCCCATGATCGACTCCATTGCTTCTCTCTGAGGTGTTGAGAGGGTGAGCCCATGATCGACTCCATTGCTTCTCTCTGATTGAGGTGTTGAGGGTGGGCACTCATGATCGACTCCATTGCTTCTCTCCGATTGAGGTGTCGAGGACACGAGCCCCTGATCAACACCATTGCTTCTCTCTGATTGAGGTTTTGAGGGTGTGAGCCCGTGATCGGCTCCATTGCTTCTCTCCGATTGAGGTGTCGAGGGTGTGAGCCCATGATCGACACCATTGCTTCTCTCTGAGGTGTCGAGGGTGTGAGCCCATGATCGACTACATTGCTTCTCTCAGATTGAGATGTTGAGGGTGTGAGCCCACGATAGACTGCATTGCTTCTCTCCAATAGAGGTGTAGAGGACACGAGCCCATGATCGACTCCATTGCTTCTCTGCGATTAAGGTGTTGAGGGTGTGAGCCCACGATCAACTCCATTGCTTCTCTCCGATTGAGGTGTTGAAGGTGTGAGCCCATGATGAACTCCATTGCTTCTCTCCGATTGAGGTGTCGCGGGTGTGAGCCCATGATCGACTCCATTGCTTCTCTCCAATTGACGTGTTGAGGACACGAGCCCATGATCGACTCCATTTCTTCTCTCTGATTGAGGTGTCGAGGGTGTGAGCCCATGATCGACTCCATTGCTTCTCTCTGATTGAGGTGTTGAGGACACGAGCCCATGATCGACTCCATTGCTTCTCTCCAATTGAGGTGTTGAGGGCGTGAGCCCATGATCGACTCCATTGCTTCTCTCCGATTGAGGTTTTGAGGGCGTTAGCCTGTGATTGACTCCATTGCTTCTCTCTGATTGAGGTGTTGAGGGCATGAGCCCATGATCGACTCCATTGCTTCTCTCCGATTGAGGTGTCGAGGGCGTGAGCCCATGATCGACACAATTGCTTCTCTCCCATTGAGGTGTTGAGGGTGTGAGCCCATGATTGACTGCATTGCTTCTCTCCGATTGAGGTGTCGAGGGCACGAGCCCATGATCGACTCCATTGCTTTTCTCCAATTGAGGTGTTGAGGACACGAGCCCATGATCGACACCTTTGCTTCTCTCCGATTGAGGTGTTGAGGGTGTGAGCCCGTGATCGACTCCATTGCTTCTCTCCGATTGAGGTGTTGAGGACACGAGCCCATGATCGACTCCATTGCTTCTCTCCGATTGAGGTGTCGAGGAGACGAGCCCACTATCGACTCCATTGCTTCTCTCCGATTGAGGTGTTGAGGGTGTGAGCCCGTGATCGACTCCATTGCTTCTCTCTGATTGAGGTGTTGAGGGTGTGAGCCCGTGATCGGCTCCATTGCTTCTCTCTCAGGTGGCGAGGATGTGAGCCCATGATCGACTCCATTGCTTCTCTCCGATTGAGGTGTCGAGGACACGAGACCACGATCGACTCCATTGCTTCTCTCCAATTAAGGTGTTGAGGGTGTGAGCCCGTGGTCGACTCCATTGCTTCTCTCCAATTGAGGTGTTGAGGGTGTGAGCCCATGATCGACTCCATTGCTTCTCACCAATTGAGGTGTTGAGGACACGAGCCCATGATCGACTCCATTGCTTCTCTCCGATTGAGGTGTTGAGGGCGTGAGCCCATGATCGACTCCATTGCTTCTCTCGGATAGAGGTGCTGAGGACACGAGCCAATTATCGACTCCACTGTTTCTCTCTGATTGAGGTGTCGAGGGCGTGAGCCCATGATCGACTCCATTGTTTCTCTCCGATTGAGGTGATGAGGGCACGAGCCGATGATCGACTCCAC
Source organism: Hypanus sabinus (assembly GCF_030144855.1). Lineage (NCBI taxonomy): Eukaryota > Metazoa > Chordata > Chondrichthyes > Myliobatiformes > Dasyatidae > Hypanus > Hypanus sabinus. Next base: position 71,477,988 of record NC_082723.1, on the reverse strand, counting down.
TGTTTCTCTCTGATTGAGGTGTCGAGGGGGTGAGCCCATGATCGACTCCATTGCTTCTCTCTGATTGAGGTGTTGAGGGTGGGAGCCCATGATCGACTCCATTGCTTCTCTCCGATTGAGGTGTCGAGTACACGAGACTACGATCGACTCCATTGCTTCTCTCCAATTAAGGTGTTGAGGGTTTGAGCCCGTGATCGACTCCATTGCTTCTCTCCAATTGAGGTGTTGAGGGTGTGAGCCCTTGATCGACTCCATTGCTTCTCTCTGATTGAGGTGTTGAGGGCACGAGCCAATGATCGACTCCACTGTTTCTCTCTGATTGAGGTGTCGAGGGCGTGAGCCCACGATCGACTCCATTGCTTCTCTCCGATTGAGGAGTCGAGGGCGTGAGCCCACGATCGACTCAATTGCATCTCTCCGATTGAGGTGTCGAGGACACAAGACCACGATCAACTCCATTGCTTGTCTCCGATTGAGGTGTAGAGTACACAAGACCACGATCAACTCAATTGCTTCTCTCTGATTGAGGTGTCGAGGACACAAGACCACGATCGACTCCATTGTTTCTATCCGAATGAGGTGTACGATTGACTCCAATGCTAACCCTACTGTGAGCCCATGATCGACTCCATTGCTTCTCTCTGATTTAGGTGTCGAGGACACAAGACCACGATCGACTCCATTGTTTCTATCCGAATGAGGTGTACGATCGACTCCATTGCTAAACCTACTGTGAGCCCATGATCGACTCCATTGCTTCTCTCTGATTGAGGTGTCGAGGGGGTGAGCCCATGATCGACTCCATTGCATCTCTCTGATTGAGGTGTTGAGGGTGGGAGCCCATGATCGACTCCATTGCTTCTCTCCGATTGAGGTGTCGAGGACACGAGACCACGATCGACTCCATTGCTTCTCTCCAATTAAGGTGTTGAGGGTGTGAGCCCGTGGTCGACTCCATTGCTTCTCTCCAATTGAGGTGTTGAGGGTGTGAGCCCTTGATCGACTCCATTGCATCTCTCCGATTGAGGTGTTGAGGGTGTGAGCCCATGATCGACTCCATTGCTTCTCTCCAATTGAGGTGTACGATCGACTCCGTTGCTAAACCTACTGTGAGCCCATGATCGACTCCATTGCTTCTCTCTGATTTAGGTGTCGAGGGTGTGAGCCCATGCTCGACTCCATTGCTTCTCTCCGATTGAGGTGTTGAGGGCGTGAGCCCATGATCGACTCCATTGCTTCTCTCCGATTGAGGTGTTCTGGACACAAGCCCATGATCGACTCCATAGCTTCTCTCCAATTGACCTGTTGAGGGAGTGAGCCCATGATCGACACCATTGCTTCTCTCTGATTGAGGTGTTGAGGGCGTGAGCCCACGATCAACTCCATTGCTTCTCTCCAATTGAGGTGTTGAGGACACGAGCCCAAGATCAACTCCATTGCTTCTCTCCGATTGAGGTGTTGAGGGCGTGAGCCCATGATCGACTCCATTGCTTCTCTCCGATTGAGGTTTTGAGGGCGTTAGCCTGTGATTGACTCCATTGCTTCTCTCCGATTGAGATATTGAGGGCATGAGCCCACGATCGACTGCATTGCTTCTCTCTGATTGAGGTGTTGAGGGCTTGAGTCCATGATCGACTCCATTGCTTCTCTCCGATTGAGGTGTCCTGGACTCAAGCCCATGATCGACTCCATAGCTTCTCTCCAATTGAGGTGTTGAGGGGGTGAGCCGATGATCGACTCCATTGCTTCTCTCTGATTGAGGTGTTGAGGGTGTGAGCCCATGATCGACTCCATTGCTTCTCTCCGATTGAGGTGTTGAGGGCGTGAGCAAACGATCAACTCCATTGCTTCTCTCCAATTGAGGTGTTGAGGACACGAGCCCAAGATCAACTCCATTGCTTCTCTCCGATTGAGGTGTTGAGGGCGTGAGCCCATGATCGACTCCATTGCTTCTCTCCGATTGAGGTTTTGAGGGCGTTAGCCTGTGATTGACTCCATTGCTTCTCTCCGATTGAGATATTGAGGGCATGAGCCCACGATCGACTGCATTGCTTCTCTCTGATTGAGGTGTTGAGGGCTTGAGTCCATGATCGACTCCATTGCTTCTCTCCGATTGAGGTGTCCTGGACTCAAGCCCATGATCGACTCCATAGCTTCTCTCCAATTGAGGTGTTGAGGGGGTGAGCCGATGATCGACTCCATTGCTTCTCTCTGATTGAGGTGTTGAGGGTGTGAGCCCATGATCGACTCCATTGCTTCTCTCCGATTGAGGTGTTGAGGGTGTGAGCCCATGATCGACTGCATTGCTTCTCTCCGATTGAGGTGTAGAGGGCGTGAGCCCGTGATCGACTCCATTGCTTCTCTCCGATTGAGGTGTCGAGTGTGTGAGCCCATGATCGACTCAATGGCTTCTCTCTGAGGTGTCGAGGGTGTGAGCCCATGATCGACTCCATTACTTCTCTCCAATTGAGGTGTTGAGGACACGAGCCCATGATCGACTCCATTGCTTCTCTCCGATTGAGGTGTTGAGGGCGTGAGCCCATGATCGACTCCATTGCTTCTCTCGGATTGAGGTGTTGAGGACACGAGACCATGATCGACTCCAATGCTTCTCTCCGATTGAGGTGTTGAGGGCACGAGCCAATGATCGACTCCACTGTTTCTCTCTGATTGAGGTGTCGAGGGGGTGAGCCCATGATCGACACCATTTCTTCTCTCTGATTGAGGTGTCGAGGGGGTGAGCCCATGATCGACACCATTTCTTCTCTCTGATTGAGGTGTCGAGGGCGTGAGCCCATGATCGACTCCATTGTTTCTCTCCGATTGAGGTGTTGAGGGCACGAGCCGATGATCGACTCCACTGTTTCTCTCTGATTGAGGTGTCGAGGGGGTGAGCCCATGATCGACTCCATTGCATCTCTCTGATTGAGGTGTTGAGGGTGGGAGCCCATGATCGACTACATTGCTTCTCTCCGATTGAGGTGTCGAGGACACGAGACCACGATCGACTCCATTGCTTCTCTCCAATTAAGGTTTTGAGGGCGTTAGCCTGTGATTGACTCCATTGCTTCTCTCCGATTGAGATATTGAGGGCATGAGCCCACGATCGACTGCATTGCTTCTCTCTGATTGAGGTGTTGAGGGCTTGAGTCCATGATCGACTCCATAGCTTCTCTCCAATTGAGGTGTTGAGGGGGTGAGCCCATGATCGACACCATTGCTCCTCTCTGATTGAGGTGTTGAGGGCGTGAGCCGATGATCGACACCATTGCTTCTCTCTGATTCAGGCGATGAGGGTGTGAGCCCGTGATCGGCTCCATTGCATCTCTCCGATTGAGGTGTCGAGGGTGTGAGCCCATGATCGACACCATTGCTTCTCTCTGAGGTGTCGAGGGTGTGAGCCCATGATCGACTACATTGCTTCTCTCCGATTGAGGTGTCGAGGGTGTGAGCCCATGATCGACTACATTGCTTCTCTCCGATTGAGGTGTCGAGTGTGTGAGCCCATGATCGACTCAATGGCTTCTCTCTGAGGTGTCGAGGGTGTGAGCCCATGATCGACTCCATTGCTTCTCTCCGATTGAGATATTGAGGGCATGAGCCCACGATCGACTGCATTGCTTCTCTCTGATTGAGGTGTTGAGGGCTTGAGCCCATGATCGACTCCATTGCTTCTCTCCGATTGAGGTGTCCTGGACACAAGCCCATGATCGACACCATTTCTTCTCTCTGATTGAGGTGTTGAGGGTGGGCACTCATGATCGACTCCATTGCTTCTCTCCGATTGAGGTGTCGAGGACACGAGCCCCTGATCAACACCATTGCTTCTCTCTGATTGAGGTTTTGAGGGTGTGAGCCCGTGATCGGCTCCATTGCTTCTCTCCGATTGAGGTGTCGAGGGTGTGAGCCCATGATCGACACCATTGCTTCTCTCTGAGGTGTCGAGGGTGTGAGCCCATGATCGACTCCATTGCTTCTCTCTGATTGAGGTTTTGAGGGTGTGAGCCCATGATCGACTACATTGCTTCTCTCCGATTGAGGTGTCGAGTGTGTGAGCCCATGATCGACTCAATGGCTTCTCTCTGAGGTGTCGAGGGTGTGAGCCCATGATCGACTCCATTACTTCTCTCCAATTGAGGTGTTGAGGACAGGAGCCCGTGATCGACTCCATTGCTTCTCTCCGATTGTGGTGTTGAGGGGACGAGCCCACGATCGACTCCATTGCTTCTCTCCGATTGAGGTGTTGAGGGTGTGAGCCCGTGATCGACTCCATTGCTTCTCTCTGATTGAGGTGTTGAGGATATGAGCCCATGATCAACTCCATGGCTTCTCTCCGATTGAGGTGTTGAGGGTGTGAGCCCGTGATCAACTCCATTGCTTCTCTCAGATTTAGGTGCTGAGGGTGTGAGCCCACGATTGACTCCATTGCTTCTCTCCGATTGAGGTGTTGAGGGTGTGAGCCCATGATCGACTCCATTGCTTCTCTCCAATTGAGGTGTTGAGGGTGTGAGCCCTTGATCGACTCCATTGCATCTCTCCGATTGAGGTGTTGAGGGTGTGAGCCCATGATCGACTCCATTGCTTCTCTCCAATTGAGGTGTACGATCGACTCCATTGCTAAACCTACTGTGAGCCCATGATCGACTCCATTGCTTCTCTCCAATTGAGGTGTACAATCGACTCCATTGCTAAACCTACTATGAGCCAGTGATCAACTCCATGGCTTCTCTCCGATTGAGGTGTCGAGGGGGTGAGCCCATGATCGACACCATTTCTTCTCTCTGATTGAGGTGTCGAGGGCGTGAGCCCATGATCGACTCCATTGTTTCTCTCCGATTGAGGTGTTGAGGGCACGAGCCGATGATCGACTCCACTGTTTCACTCTGATTGAGGTGTCGAGGGGGTGAGCCCATGATCGACTCCATTGCATCTCTCTGATTGAGGTGTTGAGGGTGGGAGCCCATGATCGACTCCATTGCTTCTCTCCGATTGAGGTGTCGAGGACACGAGACCACGATCGACTCCATTGCTTCTCTCCAATTAAGGTGTTGAGGGTGTGAGCCCGTGGTCGACTCCATTGCTTCTCTCCAATTGAGGTGTTGAGGGTGTGAGCCCTTGATCGACTCCATTGCATCTCTCCGATTGAGGTGTTGAGGGTGTGAGCCCATGATCGACTCCATTGCTTCTCTCCAATTGAGGTGTACGATCGACTCCATTGCTAAACCTACTGTGAGCCCATGATCGACTCCATTGCTTCTCTCTGATTTAGGTGTCGAGGGTGTGAGCCCATGCTCGACTCCATTGCTTCTCTCCGATTGAGGTGTTGAGGGCGTGAGCCCATGATCGACTCCATTGCTTCTCTCCGATTGAGGTGTTCTGGACACAAGCCCATGATCGACTCCATAGCTTCTCTCTGCTTGAGCTGTTGAGGGCGTGAGCCCACAATCAACTCCATTGCTTCTCTCCAATTGAGGTGTTGAGGACACGAGCCCAAGATCAACTCCATTGCTTCTCTCCGATTGAGGTGTTGAGGGCGTGAGCCCATGATCGACTCCATTGCTTCTCTCCGATTGAGGTTTTGAGGGCGTTAGCCTGTGATTGACTCCATTGCTTCTCTCCGATTGAGATATTGAGGGCATGAGCCCACGATCGACTGCATTGCTTCTCTCTGATTGAGGTGTTGAGGGCTTGAGTCCATGATCGACTCCATTGCTTCTCTCCGATTGAGGTGTCCTGGACTCAAGCCCATGATCGACTCCATAGCTTCTCTCCAATTGAGGTGTTGAGGGGGTGAGCCGATGATCGACTCCATTGCTTCTCTCTGATTGAGGTGTTGAGGGTGTGAGCCCATGATCGACTCCATTGCTTCTCTCCGATTGAGGTGTTGAGGGTGTGAGCCCATGATCGACTGCATTGCTTCTCTCCGATTGAGGTGTAGAGGGCGTGAGCCCGTGATCGACTCCATTGCTTCTCTCCGATTGAGGTGTCGAGTGTGTGAGCCCATGATCGACTCAATGGCTTCTCTCTGAGGTGTCAAGGGTGTGAGCCCATGATCGACTCCATTACTTCTCTCCAATTGAGGTGTTGAGGACACGAGCCCATGATCGACTCCATTGCTTCTCTCCGATTGAGGTGTTGAGGGCGTGAGCCCATGATCGACTCCATTGCTTCTCGCGGATTGAGGTGTTGAGGACACGAGACCATGATCGACTCCAATGCTTCTCTCCGATTGAGGTGTTGAGGGCACGAGCCAATGATCGACTCCACTGTTTCTCTCTGATTGAGGTGTCGAGGGGGTGAGCCCATGATCGACTCAATGACTTCTCTCTGAGGTGTCGAGGGTGTGAGCCCATGATTGACTCCATTGCTTCTCTCCGATTGAGGTGTTGAGGGTGTGAGCCCGTGATCGGCTCCATTGCTTCTCTCCGATTGAGGTGTCGAGGGTGTGAGCCCATGATCGACACCATTGCTTCTCTCTGAGGTGTCGAGGGTGTGAGCCCATGATCGACTACATTGCTTCTCTCCGATTGAGGTGTCGAGTGTGTGAGCCCATGATCGACTCAATGGCTTCTCTCTGAGGTGTCGAGGGTGTGAGCCCATGATCGACTCCATTACTTCTCTCCAATTGAGGTGTTGAGGACAGGAGCCCGTGATCGACTCCATTGCTTCTCTCCGATTGTGGTGTTGAGGGGACGAGCCCACGATCGACTCCATTGCTTCTCTCCGATTGAGGTGTTGAGGGTGTGAGCCCGTGATCGACTCCATTGTTTCTCTCTGATTGAGGTGTTGAGGATATGAGCCCATGATCAACTCCATGGCTTCTCTCCGATTGAGGTGTTGAGGGTGTGAGCCCGTGATCAACTCCATTGCTTCTCTCAGATTTAGGTACTGAGGGTGTGAGCCCACGATTGACTCAATTGCTTCTCTCCAATTGAGGTGTTGAGGGTGTGAGCCCATAATCGACTCCATTGCTTCTCTCCGATTGAGGTGTTGAGGGTGTGAGCCCATGATCGACTCCATTGCTTCTCTCCGATTGAGGTGTTGAGGGTGTGAGCCCATGATCGACTCCATTGCTTCTCTCCAATTGAGGTGTTGAGGGTGTGAGCCCTTGATCGACTCCATTGCATCTCTCCGATTGAGGTGTTGAGGGTGTGAGCCCATGATCGACTCCATTGCTTCTCTCCAATTGAGGTGTACGATCGACTCCATTGCTAAACCTACTGTGAGCCCATGATCGACTCCATTGCTTCTCTCCAATTGAGGTGTACGATCGACTCCATTGCTAAACCTACTATGAGCCCATGAACAACTCCATGGCTTCTCTCCGATTGAGGTGTCGAGGGGGTGAGCCCATGATCAACACCATTTCTTCTCTCTGATTGAGGTGTCGAGGGCGTGAGCCCATGATCGACTCCATTGTTTCTCTCCGATTGAGGTGTTGAGGGCACGAGCCGATGATCGACTCCACTGTTTCTCTCTGATTGAGGTGTCGAGGGGGTGAGCCCATGATCGACTCCAATGCATCTCTCTGATTGAGGTGTTGAGGGTGGGAGCCCATGATCGACTCCATTGCTTCTCTCCGATTGAGGTGTCGAGGACACGAGACCACGATCGACTCCATTGCTTCTCTCCAATTAAGGTGTTGAGGGTGTGAGCCCGTGGTCGACTCCATTGCTTCTCTCCAATTGAGGTGTTGAGGGTGTGAGCCCTTGATCGACTCCATTGCATCTCTCCGATTGAGGTGTTGAGGGTGTGAGCCCATGATCGACTCCATTGCTTCTCTCCAATTGAGGTGTACGATCGACTCCATTGCTAAACCTACTGTGAGCCCATGATCGACTCCATTGCTTCTCTCTGATTTAGGTGTCGAGGGTGTGAGCCCATGCTCGACTCCATTGCTTCTCTCCGATTGAGGTGTTGAGGGCGTGAGCCCATGATCGACTCCATTGCTTCTCTCCGATTGAGGTGTTCTGGACACAAGCCCATGATCGACTCCATAGCTTCTCTCCAATTGACCTGTTGAGGGAGTGAGCCCATGATCGACACCATTGCTTCTCTCTGATTGAGGTGTCGAGGGGGTGAGCCCATGATCGACTCCATTGCTTCTCTCTGATTGAGGTGTTGAGGGTGGGCACTCATGATCGACTCCATTGCTTCTCTCCGATTGAGGAGTCGAGGACACGAGCCCATGATCAACACCATTGCTTCTCTCCGATTGAGGTCTTGAGGGTCTGAGCCCGTGATCGGCTCCATCGCTTCTCTCCGATTGAGGTGTCGATGGTGTGAGCCCATGATCGACTCCATTGCTTCTCTCCGATTGAGGTTTTGAGGGCGTTAGCCTGTGATTGACTCCATTGCTTCTCTCCGATTGAGATATTGAGGGCATGAGCCCACGATCGACTGCATTGCTTCTCTCTGATTGAGGTGTTGAGGGCTTGAGTCCATGATCGACTCCATTGCTTCTCTCCGATTGAGGTGTCCTGGACACAAGCCCATGATCGACTCCATAGCTTCTCTCCAATTGAGGTGTTGAGGGGGTGAGCCGATGATCGACTCCATTGCTTCTCTCTGATTGAGGTGTTGAGGGTGTGAGCCCATGATCGACTCCATTGCTTCTCTCCGATTGAGGTGTTGAGGGTGTGAGCCCATGATCGACTGCATTGCTTCTCTCCGATTGAGGTGTAGAGGGCGTGAGCCCGTGATCGACTCCATTGCTTCTCTCCGATTGAGGTGTCGAGTGTGTGAGCCCATGATCGACTCAATGGCTTCTCTCTGAGGTGTCGAGGGTGTGAGCCCAAGATCGACTCCATTACTTCTCTCCAATTGAGGTGTTGAGGACACGAGCCCATGATCGACTCCATTGCTTCTCTCCGATTGAGGTGTTGAGGGCGTGAGCCCATGATCGACTCCATTGCTTCTCTCGGATTGAGGTGTTGAGGACACGAGACCATGATCGACTCCAATGCTTCTCTCCGATTGAGGTGTTGAGGGCACGAGCCAATGATCGACTCCACTGTTTCTCTCTGATTGAGGTGTCGACGGGGTGAGCCCATGATCGACACCATTTCTTCTCTCTGATTGAGGTGTCGAGGGCGTGAGCCCATGATCGACTCCATTGTTTCTCTCCGATTGAGGTGTTGAGGGCACGAGCCGATGATCGACTCCACTGTTTCTCTCTGATTGAGGTGTCGAGGGGGTGAGCCCATGATCGACTCCATTGCATCTCTCTGATTGAGGTGTTGAGGGTGGGAGCCCATGATCGACTCCATTGCTTCTCTCCGATTGAGGTGTCGAGGACACGAGACCACGATCGACTCCATTGCTTCTCTCCAATTAAGGTGTTGAGGGTGTGAGCCCGTGGTCGACTCCATTGCTTCTCTCCAATTGAGGTGTTGAGGGTGTGAGCCCTTGATCGACTCCATTGCATCTCTCCGATTGAGGTGTTGAGGGTGTGAGCCCATGATCGACTCCATTGCTTCTCTCCAATTGAGGTGTACGATCGACTCCATTGCTAAACCTACTGTGAGCCCATGATCGACTCCATTGCTTCTCTCTGATTTAGGTGTCGAGGGTGTGAGCCCATGCTCGACTCCATTGCTTCTCTCCGATTGAGGTGTTGAGGGCGTGAGCCCATGATCGACTCCATTGCTTCTCTCCGATTGAGGTGTTCTGGACACAAGCCCATGATCGACTCCATAGCTTCTCTCCAATTGACCTGTTGAGGGAGTGAGCCCATGATCGACACCATTGCTTCTCTCTGATTGAGGTGTTGAGGGCGTGAGCCCACGATCAACTCCATTGCTTCTCTCCAATTGAGGTGTTGAGGACACGAGCCCAAGATCAACTCCATTGCTTCTCTCCGATTGAGGTGTTGAGGGCGTGAGCCCATGATCGACTCCATTGCTTCTCTCCGATTGAGGTTTTGAGGGCGTTAGCCTGTGATTGACTCCATTGCTTCTCTCCGATTGAGATATTGAGGGCATGAGCCCACGATCGACTGCATTGCTTCTCTCTGATTGAGGTGTTGAGGGCTTGAGTCCATGATCGACTCCATTGCTTCTCTCCGATTGAGGTGTCCTGGACACAAGCCCATGATCGACTCCATAGCTTCTCTCCAATTGAGGTGTTGAGGGGGTGAGCCCATGATCGACACCATTGCTCCTCTCTGATTGAGGTGTTGAGGGCGTGAGCCGATGATCGACACCATTGCTTCTCTCTGATTCAGGCGTTGAGGGTGTGAGCCCGTGATCGGCTCCATTGCATCTCTCCGATTGAGGTGTCGAGGGTGTGAGCCCACGATCGACACCATTGCTTCTCTCTGAGGTGTCGAGGGTGTGAGCCCATGATCGACTACATTGCTTCTCTCCGATTGAGGTGTCGAGTGTGTGAGCCCATGATCGACTCAATGGCTTCTCTCTGAGGTGTCGAGGGTGTGAGCCCATGATCGACTCCATTACTTCTCTCCGATTGAGATATTGAGGGCATGAGCCCACGATCGACTGCATTGCTTCTCTCTGATTGAGGTGTTGAGGGCTTGAGCCCATGATCGACTCCATTGCTTCTCTCCGATTGAGGTGTCCTGGACACAAGCCCATGATCGACACCATTTCTTCTCTCTGATTCAGGCGTTGAGGGTGTGAGCCCATGATCGACTCCATTGCTTCTCTCTGAGGTGTTGAGAGGGTGAGCCCATGATCGACTCCATTGCTTCTCTCTGATTGAGGTGTTGAGGGTGGGCACTCATGATCGACTCCATTGCTTCTCTCCGATTGAGGTGTCGAGGACACGAGCCCCTGATCAACACCATTGCTTCTCTCTGATTGAGGTTTTGAGGGTGTGAGCCCGTGATCGGCTCCATTGCTTCTCTCCGATTGAGGTGTCGAGGGTGTGAGCCCATGATCGACACCATTGCTTCTCTCTGAGGTGTCGAGGGTGTGAGCCCATGATCGACTCCATTGCTTCTCTCCGATTGAGGTGTCGAGTGTTTGAGCCCATGATCGACTCAATGGCTTCTCTCTGAGGTGTCGAGGGTGTGAGCCCATGATCGACTCCATTACTTCTCTCCAATTGAGGTGTTGAGGACAGGAGCCCGTGATCGACTCCATTGCTTCTCTCCGATTGTGGTGTTGAGGGGACGAGCCCACGATCGACTCCATTGCTTCTCTCCGATTGAGGTGTTGAGGGTGTGAGCCCGTGATCGACTCCATTGCTTCTCTCTGATTGAGGTGTTGAGGATATGAGCCCATGATCAACTCCATGGCTTCTCTCCGATTGAGGTGTTGAGGGTGTGAGCTCGTGATCAACTCCATTGCTTCTCTCAGATTTAGGTGCTGAGGGTGTGAGCCCACGATTGACTCAATTGCTTCTCTCCAATTGAGGTGTTGAGGGTGTGAGCCCATAATCGACTCCATTGCTTCTCTCCGATTGAGGTGTTGAGGGTGTGAGCCCATGATCGACTCCATTGCTTCTCTCCGATTGAGGTGTTGAGGGTGTGAGCCAATGATCGACTCCATTGCTTCTCTCCAATTGAGGTGTTGAGGGTGTGAGCCCTTGATCGACTCCATTGCATCTCTCCGATTGAGGTGTTGAGGGTGTGAGCCCATGATCGACTCCATTGCTTCTCTCCAATTGAGGTGTACGATCGACTACATTGCTAAACCTACTGTGAGCCCATGATCGACTCCATTGCTTCTCTCTGATTTAGGTGTCGAGGGTGTGAGCCCATGCTCGACTCCATTGCTTCTCTCCGATTGAGGTGTTGAGGGCGTGAGCCTATGATCGACTCCATTGCTTCTCTCCGATTGAGGTGTTCTGGACACAAGCCCATGATCGACTCCATAGCTTCTCTCCAATTGAGGTGTTGAGGGAGTGAGCCCATGATCGACACCATTGCTTCTCTCTGATTGAGGTGTCGAGGGGGTGAGCCCATGATCGACACCATTTCTTCTCTCTGATTCAGGAGTTGAGGGTGTGAGCCCATGATCGACTCCATTGCTTCTCTCTGAGGTGTTGAGAGGGTGAGCCCATGATCGACTCCATTGCATCTCTCTGATTGAGGTGTTGAGGGTGGGCACTCATGATCGACTCCATTGCTTCTCTCCGATTGAGGTGTCGAGGACACGAGCCCATGATCAACACCATTGCTTCTCTCTGATTGAGGTTTTGAGGGTGTGAGCCCGTGATCGGCTCCATTGCTTCTCTCCGATTGAGGTGTCGAGGGTGTGAGCCCATGATCGACACCATTGCTTCTCTCTGAGGTGTCGAGGGTGTGAGCCCATAATCGACTCCATTGCTTCTCTCCGATTGAGGTGTCGAGTGTGTGAGCCCATGATCGACTCAATGGCTTCTCTCTGAGGTGTCGAGGGTGTGAGCCCAAGATCGACTCCATTGCTTCTCTCCAATTGAGGTGTTGAGGACACGAGCCCATGATCGACTCCATTGCTTCTCTCTGATTGAGGTGTTGAGGGCGTGAGCCCATGATCGACTCCATTGTTTCTCTCTGATTGAGGTGTTGAGGGCACGAGCCGATGATCGACTCCACTGTTTCTCTCTGATTGAGGTGTCGAGGGGGTGAGCCCATGATCGACTCCATTGCTTCTCTCTGATTGAGGTGTTGAGGGTGGGAGCCCATGATCGACTCCATTGCTTCTCTCCGATTGAGGTGTCGAGGACACGAGACTACGATCGACTCCATTGCTTCTCTCCAATTAAGGTGTTGAGGGTGTGAGCCCGTGATCGACTCCATTGCTTCTCTCCAATTGAGGTGTTGAGGGTGTGAGCCCTTGATCGACTCCATTGCTTCTCTCTGATTGAGGTGTTGAGGGCACGAGCCAATGATCGACTGCACTGTTTCTCTCTGATTGAGGTGTCGAGGGCGTGAGCCCACGATCGACTCCATTGCTTCTCTCCGATTGAGGTGTCGAGGGCGTGAGCCCACGATCGACTCAATTGCATCTCTCCGATTGAGGTGTCGAGGACACAACACCACGATCAACTCCATTGCTTGTCTCCGATTGAGGTGTAGAGTACACAAGACCACGATCAACTCAATTGCTTCTCTCTGATTGAGGTGTCGAGGACACAAGACCACGATCGACTCCATTGTTTCTATCCGAATGAGATGTACGATTGACTCCAATGCTAACCCTACTGTGAGCCCATGATCGACTCCATTGCTTCTCTCTGATTTAGGTGTCGAGGACACAAGACCACGATCGACTCCATTGTTTCTATCCGAATGAGGTGTACGATCGACTCCATTGCTAAACCTACTGTGAGCCCATGATCGACTCCATTGCTTCTCTCTGATTTAGGTGTCGAGGGTGTGAGCCCATGCTCGACTCCATTGCTTCTCTCCGATTGAGATATTGAGGGCATGACCCACGATCGACTCCATTGCTTCTCTCCGATTGAGGTGTTGAGGGCGTGAGCCCATGATCGACTCCATTGCTTCTCTCCGATTGAGGTGTTCTGGACACAAGCCCATGATGGACTCCATTGCTTCTCTCTGATTGAGGTGTTGAGGGTGGGCACTCATGATCGACTCCATTGCTTCTCTCCGATTGAGGAGTCGAGGACACGAGCCCATGATCAACACCATTGCTTCTCTCCAATTGAGGTGTTGAGGGGTGAGCCCATGATCGACACCATTTCTTCTCTCTGATTGAGGTGTCGAGGGGGTGAGCCCATGATCGACACCATTGCTGCTCTCTGATTCAGGCGTTGAGGGTGTGATCCCGTGATCGACACCATTGCTTCTCTCTGAGGTGTCGAGAGGGTGAGCCCATGATCGACTCCATTGCTTCTCTCTGATTGAGGTGTAGATGACACGAGCCCATGATCGACTCCATTGCTTCTCTCTGATTGAGGTGTTGAGGGTGGGCACTCATGATCGACTCCATTGCTTCTCTCCGATTGAGGAGTCGAGGACACGAGCCCATGATCAACACCATTGCTTCTCTCCAATTGAGGTGTTGAGGGTGTGAGCCCTTGATCGACTCCATTGCTTCTCTCCAATTGAGGTGTTGAGGGTGTGAGCCCTTGATCGACTCCATTGCTTCTCTCTGATTGAGGTGTTGAGGGCACGAGCCAATGATCGACTCCACTGTTTCTCTCTGATTGAGGTGTCGAGGGCGTGAGCCCACGATCGACTCCATTGCTTCTCTCCGATTGAGGTGTCGAGGGCGTGAGCCCACGATCGACTCAATTGCATCTCTCCGATTGAGGTGTCGAGGACACAAGACCACGATCAACTCCATTGCTTGTCTCCGATTGAGGTGTAGAGTACACAAGACCACGATCAACTCAATTGCTTCTCTCTGATTGAGGTGTCGAGGACACAAGACCATGATCGACTCCATTGCTTCTCTCCAATTGAGGTGTTGAGGGTGTGAGCCCTTGATCGACTCCATTGCTTCTCTCCAATTGAGGTGTTGAGGGTGTGAGCCCTTGATCGACTCCATTGCTTCTCTCTGATTGAGGTGTTGAGGGCACGAGCCAATGATCGACTCCACTGTTTCTCTCTGATTGAGGTGTCGAGGGCGTGAGCCCACGATCGACTCCATTGCTTCTCTCCGATTGAGGTGTCGAGGGCGTGAGCCCACGATCGACTCAATTGCATCTCTCCGATTGAGGTGTCGAGGACACAAGACCACGATCAACTCCATTGCTTGTCTCCGATTGAGGTGTAGAGTACACAAGACCACGATCAACTCAATTGCTTCTCTCTGATTGAGGTGTCGAGGACACAAGACCATGATCGACTCCATTGCTTCTCTCTGATTTAGGTGTCGAGGGTGTGAGCCCATGCTCGACTCCATTGCTTCTCTCCGATTGAGATATTGAGGGCATGAGCCCACGATCGATTCCATTGCTTCTCTCCGATTGAGGTGTTGAGGGCGTGAGCCCATGATCGACTCCATTGCTTCTCTCCGATTGAGGTGTTCTGGACACAAGCCCATGATGGACTCCATAGCTTCTCTCCAATTGAGGTGTTGAGGGGGTGAGCCCATGATCGACACCATTTCTTCTCTCTGATTGAGGTGTCGAGGGGTGAGCCCATGATCGACACCATTTCTTCTCTCTGATTGAGGTGTCGAGGGGTGAGCCCATGATCGACACCATTTCTTCTCTCTGATTGAGGTGTCGAGGGGGTGAGCCCATGATCGACACCATTGCTGCTCTCTGATTCAGGCGTTGAGGGTGTGAGCCCGTGATCGACACCATTGCTTCTCTCTGAGGTGTCGAGGGTGTGATCCCATGATCGACTGCATTGCTTCTCTCCGATTGAGGTGTAGATGACACGAGCCCATGATCGACTCCATTGCTGCTCTCTGATTCAGGCGTTGAGGGTGTGAGCCCGTGATCGACTCCATTGCTTCTCTCTGAGGTGTTGAGAGGGTGAGCCCATGATCGACTCCATTGCTTCTCTCTGATTGAGGTGTTGAGGGTGGGCACTCATGATCGACTCCATTGCTTCTCTCCGATTGAGGAGTCGAGGACACGAGCCCATGATCAACACCATTGCTTCTCTCCGATTGAGGTCTTGAGGGTCTGAGCCCGTGATCGGCTCCATCGCTTCTCTCCGATTGAGGTGTCGAGGGTGTGAGCCCATGATCGACTCCATTGCTTCTCTCCGATTGAGGTTTTGAGGGCGTTAGCCTGTGATTGACTCCATTGCTTCTCTCCGATTGAGATATTGAGGGCATGAGCCCACGATCGACTGCATTGCTTCTCTCTGATTGAGGTGTTGAGGGCTTGAGTCCATGATCGACTCCATTGCTTCTCTCCGATTGAGGTGTCCTGGACACAAGCCCATGATCGACTCCATAGCTTCTCTCCAATTGAGGTGTTGAGGGGGTGAGCCGATGATCGACTCCATTGCTTCTCTCTGATTGAGGTGTTGAGGGTGTGAGCCCATGATCGACTCCATTGCTTCTCTCCGATTGAGGTGTTGAGGGTGTGAGCCCATGATCGACTGCATTGCTTCTCTCCGATTGAGGTGTAGAGGGCGTGAGCCCGTGATCGACTCCATTGCTTCTCTCCGATTGAGGTGTCGAGTGTGTGAGCCCATGATAGACTCAATGGCTTCTCTCTGAGGTGTCGAGGGTGTGAGCCCAAGATCGACTCCATTACTTCTCTCCAATTGAGGTGTTGAGGACACGAGCCCATGATCGACTCCATTGCTTCTCTCCGATTGAGGTGTTGAGGGCGTGAGCCCATGATCGACTCCATTGCTTCTCTCGGATTGAGGTGTTGAGGACACGAGACCATGATCGACTCCAATGCTTCTCTCCGATTGAGGTGTTGAGGGCACGAGCCAATGATCGACTCCACTGTTTCTCTCTGATTGAGGTGTCGAGGGGGTGAGCCCATGATCGACACCATTTCTTCTCTCTGATTGAGGTGTCGAGGGCGTGAGCCCATGATCGACTCCATTGTTTCTCTCCGATTGAGGTGTTGAGGGCACGAGCCGATGATCGACTCCACTGTTTCTCTCTGATTGAGGTGTCGAGGGGGTGAGCCCATGATCGACTCCATTGCATCTCTCTGATTGAGGTGTTGAGGGCGGGAGCCCATGATCGACTCCATTGCTTCTCTCCGATTGAGGTGTTGAGGGTGTGAGCCCATGATCGACTCCATTGCTTCTCTCCGATTGAGGTGTTGAGGGTGTGAGCCCATGATCGACTGCATTGCTTCTCTCCGATTGAGGTGTAGAGGGCGTGAGCCCGTGATCGACTCCATTGCTTCTCTCCGATTGAGGTGTCGAGTGTGTGAGCCCATGATCGACTCAATGGCTTCTCTCTGAGGTGTCGAGGGTGTGAGCCCAAGATCGACTCCATTACTTCTCTCCAATTGAGGTGTTGAGGACACGAGCCCATGATCGACTCCAATGCTTCTCTCGGATTGAGGTGTTGAGGACACGAGACCATGATCGACTCCAATGCTTCTCTCCGATTGAGGTGTTGAGGGCACGAGCCAATGATCGACTCCACTGTTTCTCTCTGATTGAGGTGTCGAGGGGGTGAGCCCATGATCGACACCATTTCTTCTCTCTGATTGAGGTGTCGAGGGCGTGAGCCCATGATCGACTCCATTGTTTCTCTCCGATTGAGGTGTTGAGGGCACGAGCCGATGATCGACTCCACTGTTTCTCTCTGATTGAGGTGTCGAGGGGGTGAGCCCATGATCGACTCCATTGCATCTCTCTGATTGAGGTGTTGAGGGTGGGAGCCCATGATCGACTCCATTGCTTCTCTCCGATTGAGGTGTCGAGGACACGAGACCACGATCGACTCCATTGCTTCTCTCCAATTAAGGTGTTGAGGGTGTGAGCCCGTGGTCGACTCCATTGCTTCTCTCCAATTGAGGTGTTGAGGGTGTGAGCCCTTGATCGACTCCATTGCATCTCTCCGATTGAGGTGTTGAGGGTGTGAGCCCATGATCGACTCCATTGCTTCTCTCCAATTGAGGTGTACGATCGACTCCATTGCTAAACCTACTGTGAGCCCATGATCGACTCCATTGCTTCTCTCTGATTTAGGTGTCGAGGGTGTGAGCCCATGCTCGACTCCATTGCTTCTCTCCGATTGAGGTGTTGAGGGCGTGAGCCCATGATCGACTCCATTGCTTCTCTCCGATTGAGGTGTTCTGGACACAAGCCCATGATCGACTCCATAGCTTCTCTCCAATTGACCTGTTGAGGGAGTGAGCCCATGATCGACACCATTGCTTCTCTCCAATTGAGGTGTTGAGGACACGAGCCCAAGATCAACTCCATTGCTTCTCTCCGATTGAGGTGTTGAGGGCGTGAGCCCATGATCGACTCCATTGCTTCTCTCCGATTGAGGTTTTGAGGGCGTTAGCCTGTGATTGACTCCATTGCTTCTCTCCGATTGAGATATTGAGGGCATGAGCCCACGATCGACTGCATTGCTTCTCTCTGATTGAGGTGTTGAGGGCTTGAGTCCATGATCGACTCCATTGCTTCTCTCCGATTGAGGTGTCCTGGACACAAGCCCATGATCGACTCCATAGCTTCTCTCCAATTGAGGTGTTGAGGGGGTGAGCCCATGATCGACACCATTGCTCCTCTCTGATTGAGGTGTTGAGGGCGTGAGCCGATGATCGACACCATTGCTTCTCTCTGATTCAGGCGTTGAGGGTGTGAGCCCGTGATCGGCTCCATTGCATCTCTCCGATTGAGGTGTCGAGGGTGTGAGCCCATGATCGACACCATTGCTTCTCTCTGAGGTGTCGAGGGTGTGAGCCCATGATCGACTACATTGCTTCTCTCCGATTGAGGTGTCGAGTGTGTGAGCCCATGATCGACTCAATGGCTTCTCTCTGAGGTGTCGAGGGTGTGAGCCCATGATCGACTCCATTACTTCACTCCGATTGAGATATTGAGGGCATGAGCCCACGATCGACTGCATTGCTTCTCTCTGATTGAGGTGCTGAGGGCTTGAGCCCATGATCGACTCCATTGCTTCTCTCCGATTGAGGTGTCCTGGACACAAGCCCATGATCGACACCATTTCTTCTCTCTGATTCAGGCGTTGAGGGTGTGAGCCCATGATCGACTCCATTGCTTCTCTCTGAGGTGTTGAGAGGGTGAGCCCATGATCGACTCCATTGCTTCACTCTGATTGAGGTGTTGAGGGTGGGCACTCATGATCGACTCCATTGCTTCTCTCCGATTGAGGTGTCGAGGACACGAGCCCCTGATCAACACCATTGCTTCTCTCTGATTGAGGTTTTGAGGGTGTGAGCCCGTGATCGGCTCCATTGCTTCTCTCCGATTGAGGTGTCGAGGGTGTGAGCCCATGATCGACACCATTGCTTCTCTCTGAGGTGTCGAGGGTGTGAGCCCATGATCGACTACATTGCTTCTCTCCGATTGAGGTGTCGAGTGTGTGAGCCCATGATCGACTCAATGGCTTCTCTCTGAGGTGTCGAGGGTGTGAGCCCATGATCGACTCCATTACTTCTCTCCAATTGAGGTGTTGAGGACAGGAGCCCGTGATCGACTCCATTGCTTCTCTCCGATTGTGGTGTTGAGGGGACGAGCCCACGATCGACTCCATTGCTTCTCTCCGATTGAGGTGTTGAGGGTGTGAGCCCGTGATCGACTCCATTGCTTCTCTCTGATTGAGGTGTTGAGGATATGAGCCCATGATCAACTCCATGGCTTCTCTCCGATTGAGGTGTTGAGGGTGTGAGCCCGTGATCAACTCCATTGCTTCTCTCAGATTTAGGTGCTGAGGGTGTGAGCCCACGATTGACTCAATTGCTTCTCTCCAATTGAGGTGTTGAGGGTGTGAGCCCATAATCGACTCCATTGCTTCTCTCCGATTGAGGTGTTGAGGGTGTGAGCCCATGATCGACTCCATTGCTTCTCTCCGATTGAGGTGTTGAGGGTGTGAGCCCATGATCGACTCCATTGCTTCTCTCCAATTGAGGTGTTGAGGGTGTGAGCCCTTGATCGACTCCATTGCATCTCTCCGATTGAGGTGTTGAGGGTGTGAGCCCATGATCGACTCCATTGCTTCTCTCCAATTGAGGTGTACGATCGACTCCATTGCTAAACCTACTGTGAGCCCATGTTCGACTCCATTGCTTCTCTCCGATTGAGGTGTTGAGGGCGTGAGCGTATGATCGACTCCATTGCTTCTCTCCGATTGAGGTGTTCTGGACACAAGCCCATGATCGACTCCATAGCTTCTCTCCAATTGAGGTGTTGAGGGAGTGAGCCCATGATCGACACCATTGCTTCTCTCTGATTGAGGTGTCGAGGGGGTGAGCCCATGATCGACACCATTTCTTCTCTCTGATTCAGGAGTTGAGGGTGTGAGCCCATGATCGACTCCATTGCTTCTCTCTGAGGTGTTGAGAGGGTGAGCCCATGATCGACTCCATTGCATCTCTCTGATTGAGGTGTTGAGGGTGGGCACTCATGATCGACTCCATTGCTTCTCTCCGATTGATGTGTCGAGGACACGAGCCCATGATCAACACCATTGCTTCTCTCTGATTGAGGTTTTGAGGGTGTGAGCCCGTGATCGGCTCCATTGCTTCTCTCCGATTGAGGTGTCGAGGGTGTGAGCCCATGATCGACACCATTGCTTCTCTCTGAGGTGTCGAGGGTGTGAGCCCATAATCGACTCCATTGCTTCTCTCCGATTGAGGTGTCGAGTGTGTGAGCCCATGATCGACTCAATGGCTTCTCTCTGAGGTGTCGAGGGTGTGAGCCCAAGATCGACTCCATTGCTTCTCTCCAATTGAGGTGTTGAGGACACGAGCCCATGATCGACTCCATTGCTTCTCTCTGATTGAGGTGTTGAGGGCGTGAGCCCATGATCGACTCCATTGCTTCTCTCGGATTGAGGTGTTGAGGACACGAGCCAATTATCGACTCCACTGTTTCTCTCTGATTGAGGTGTCGAGGGCGTGAGCCCATGATCGACTCCATTGTTTCTCTCCGATTGAGGTGTTGAGGGCACGAGCCGATGATCGACTCCACTGTTTCTCTCTGATTGAGGTGTCGAGGGGGTGAGCCCATGATCGACTCCATTGCTTCTCTCTGATTGAGGTGTTGAGGGTGGGAGCCCATGATTGACTCCATTGCTTCTCTCCGATTGAGGTGTCGAGGACACGAGACTACGATCGACTCCATTGCTTTTCTCCAATTAAGGTGTTGAGGGTGTGAGCCCGTGATAGACTCCATTGCTTCTCTCCAATTGAGGTGTTGAGGGTGTGAGCCCTTGATCGACTCCATTGCTTCTCTCTGATTGAGGTGTTGAGGGCACGAGCCAATGATCGACTGCACTGTTTCTCTCTGATTGTGGTGTCGAGGGCGTGAGCCCACGATCGACTCCATTGCTTCTCTCCGATTGAGGTGTCGAGGGCGTGAGCCCACGATCGACTCAATTGCATCTCTCCGATTGAGGTGTCGAGGACACAACACCACGATCAACTCCATTGCTTGTCTCCGATTGAGGTGTAGAGTACACAAGACCACGATCAACTCAATTGCTTCTCTCTGATTGAGGTATCGAGGACACAAGACCACGATCGACTCCATTGTTTCTATCCGAATGAGATGTACGATTGACTCCAATGCTAACCCTACTGTGAGCCCATGATCGACTCCATTGCTTCTCTCTGATTTAGGTGTCGAGGACACAAGACCACGATCGACTCCATTGTTTCTATCCGAATGAGGTGTACGATCGACTCCATTGCTAAACCTACTGTGAGCCCATGATCGACTCCATTGCTTCTCTCTGATTTAGGTGTCGAGGGTGTGAGCCCATGCTCGACTCCATTGCTTCTCTCCGATTGAGATATTGAGGGCATGAGCCCACGATCAACTCCATTGCTTCTCTCCGATTGAGGTGTTGAGGGCGTGAGCCCATGATCGACTCCATTGCTTCTCTCCGATTGAGGTGTTCTGGACACAAGCCCATGATGGACTCCATAGCTTCTCTCCAATTGAGGTGTTGAGGGGTGAGCCCATGATCGACACCATTTCTTCTCTCTGATTGAGGTGTCGAGGGGGTGAGCCCATGATCGACACCATTGCTGCTCTCTGATTCAGGCGTTGAGGGTGTGATCCCGTGATCGACACCATTGCTTCTCTCTGAGGTGTCGAGAGGGTGAGCCCATGATCGACTCCATTGCTTCTCTCTGATTGAGGTGTAGATGACACGAGCCCATGATCAACTCCATTGCTTCTCTCTGATTGAGGTGTTGAGGGTGGGCACTCATGATCGACTCCATTGCTTCTCTCCGATTGAGGAGTCGAGGACACGAGCCCATGATCAACACCATTGCTTCTCTCCAATTGAGGTGTTGAGGGTGTGAGCCCTTGATCGACTCCATTGCTTCTCTCCAATTGAGGTGTTGAGGATGTGAGCCCTTGATCGACTCCATTGCTTCTCTCTGATTGAGGTGTTGAGGGCACGAGCCAATGATCGACTCCACTGTTTCTCTCTGATTGAGGTGTAGAGTACACAAGACCACGATCAACTCCATTGTTTCTATCCGAATGAGGTGTACGATCGACTCCATTGCTAAACCTACTGTGAGCCCATGATCGACTCCATTGCTTCTCCCTGATTGAGGTGTCGAGGGCGTGAGCCCACGATCGACTCAATTGCATCTCTCCGATTGAGGTGTCGAGGACACAAGACCACGATCAACTCCATTGCTTGTCTCCGATTGAGGTGTAGAGTACACAAGACCACGATCAACTCAATTGCTTCTCTCTGATTGAGGTGTCGAGGACACAAGACCACGATCGACTCCATTGTTTCTATCCGAATGAGGTGTACGATTGACTCCAATGCTAACCCTACTGTGAGCCCATGATCGACTCCATTGCTTCTCTCTGATTTAGGTGTCGAGGACACAAGACCACGATCGACTCCATTGTTTCTATCCGAATGAGGTGTACGATCGACTCCATTGCTAAACCTACTGTGAGCCCATGATCGACTCCATTGCTTCTCTCTGATTGAGGTGTCGAGGGTGTGAGCCCATGCTCGACTCCATTGCTTCTCTCCGATTGAGATATTGAGGGCATGAGCCCACGATCGATTCCATTGCTTCTCTCCGATTGAGGTGTTGAGGGCGTGAGCCCATGATCGACTCCATTGCTTCTCTCCGATTGAGGTGTTCTGGACACAAGCCCATGATGGACTCCATAGCTTCTCTCCAATTGAGGTGTTGAGGGGGTGAGCCCATGATCGACACCATTTCTTCTCTCTGATTGAGGTGTCGAGGGGTGAGCCCATGATCGACACCATTTCTTCTCTCTGATTGAGGTGTCGAGGGTGTGAGCCCGTGATCGACTCCATTGCTTCTCTCTGAGGTGTCGAGGGTGTGAGCCCATGATCGACTACATTGCTTCTCTCTGATTGAGGTGTCGAGTGTGTGAGCCCATGATCGACTCCATTGCTTCTCTCCGATTGAGGTGTCGAAGGTGTGAGCCCGTGATCGACACCATTGCTTCTCTCTGAGGTGTCGAGAGGGTGAGCCCATGATCGACTGCATTGCTTCTCTCCGATTGAGGTGTAGATGACACGAGCCCATGATCGACTCCATTGCTTCTCTCTGATTGAGGTGTTGAGGGTGGGCACTCATGATCGACTCCATTGCTTCTCTCCGATTGAGGAGTCGAGGACACGAGCCCATGATCAACACCATTGCTTCTCTCCGATTGAGGTCTTGAGGGTCTGAGCCCGTGATCGGCTCCATCGCTTCTCTCCGATTGAGGTGTCGAGGGTGTGAGCCCATGATCGACTCCATTGCTTCTCTCCAATTGAGGTTTTGAGGGCGTTAGCCTGTGATTGACTCCATTGCTTCTCTCCGATTGAGATATTGAGGGCATGAGCCCACGATCGACTGCATTGCTTCTCTCTGATTGAGGTGTTGAGGGCTTGAGTCCATGATCGACTCCATTGCTTCTCTCCGATTGAGGTGTCCTGGACACAAGCCCATGATCGACTCCATAGCTTCTCTCCAATTGAGGTGTTGAGGGCGTGAGCCGATGATCGACACCATTGCTTCTCTCTGATTCAGGCGTTGAGGGTGTGAGCCCGTGATCGGCTCCATTGCATCTCTCCGATTGAGGTGTCGAGGGTGTGAGCCCATGATCGACACCATTGCTTCTCTCTGAGGTGTCGAGGGTGTGAGCCCATGATCGACTACATTGCTTCTCTCCGATTGAGGTGTCGAGTGTGTGAGCCCATGATCGACTCAATGGCTTCTCTCTGAGGTGTCGAGGGTGTGAGCCCATGATCGACTCCATTGCTTCTCTCCGATTGAGATATTGAGGGCATGAGCCCACGATCGACTGCATTGCTTCTCTCTGATTGAGGTGTTGAGGGCTTGAGCCCATGATCGACTCCATTGCTTCTCTCCGATTGAGGTGTCCTGGACACAAGCCCATGATCGACACCATTTCTTCTCTCTGATTCAGGCGTTGAGGGTGTGAGCCCATGATCGACTCCATTGCTTCTCTCTGAGGTGTTGAGAGGGTGAGCCCATGATCGACTCCATTGCTTCTCTCTGATTGAGGTGTTGAGGGTGGGCACTCATGATCAACTCCATTGCTTCTCTCCGATTGAGGTGTCGAGGACACGAGCCCCTGATCAACACCATTGCTTCTCTCTGATTGAGGTTTTGAGGGTGTGAGCCCGTGATCGGCTCCATTGCTTCTCTCCGATTGAGGTGTCGAGGGTGTGAGCCCATGATCGACACCATTGCTTCTCTCTGAGGTGTCGAGGGTGTGAGCCCATGATCGACTCCATTGCTTCTCTCCGATTGAGGTGTCGAGTGTGTGAGCCCATGATCGACTCAATGGCTTCTCTCTGAGGTGTCGAGGGTGTGAGCCCATGATCGACTCCATTACTTCTCTCCGATGGAGGTGTTCTGGACACAAGCTCATGATCGACTCCATAGCTTCTCTCCAATTGAGGTGTTGAGGGAGTGAGCCCATGATCGACACCATTGCTTCTCTCTGATTGAGGTGTCGAGGGGGTGAGCCCATGATCGACACCATTTCTTCTCTCTGATTCAGGCGTTGAGGGTGTGAGCCCATGATCGACTCCATTGCTTCTCTCTGAGGTGTTGAGAGGGTGAGCCCATGATCGACTCCATTGCTTCTCTCTGATTGAGGTGTTGAGGGTGGGCACTCATGATCGACTCCATTGCTTCTCTCCGATTGAGGTGTCGAGGACACGAGCCCCTGATCAACACCATTGCTTCTCTCTGATTGAGGTTTTGAGGGTGTGAGCCCGTGATCGGCTCCATTGCTTCTCTCCGATTGAGGTGTCGAGGGTGTGATCCCATGATCGACACCATTGCTTCTCTCTGAGGTGTCGAGGGTGTGAGCCCATGATCGACTCCATTGCTTCTCTCCGATTGAGGTGTCGAGTGTGTGAGCCCATGATCGACTCCACTGTTTCTCTCTGATTGAGGTGTCGAGGGCGTGAGCCCATGATCGACTCCATTGTTTCTCTCCGATTGAGGTGTTGAGGGCACGAGCCGATGATCGACTCCACTGTTTCTCTCTGATTGAGGTGTCGAGGGGGTGAGCCCATGATCGACTCCATTGCTTCTCTCTGATTGAGGTGTTGAGGGTGGGAGCCCATGATCGACTCCATTGCTTCTCTCCGATTGAGGTGTCGAGGACACGAGACCATGATCGACTCCATTGCTTCTCTCCAATTAAGGTGTTGAGGGTGTGAGCCCGTGATCGACTCCATTGCTTCTCTCCAATTGAGGTGTTGAGGGTGTGAGCCCTTGATCGACTCCATTGCTTCTCTCTGATTGAGGTGTTGAGGGCACGAGCCAATGATCGACTCCACTGTTTCTCTCTGATTGAGGTGTCGAGGGCGTGAGCCCATGATCGACTCCATTGCTTCTCTCCGATTGAGGTGTAGAGTACACAAGACCACGATCAACTCAATTGCGTCTCTCTGATTGAGGTGTCGAGGACACAAGACCACGATCGACTCCATTGTTTCTATCCGAATGAGGTGTACGATTGACTCCATTGCTAACCCTACTGTGAGCCCATGATCGACTCCATTGCTTCTCTCTGATTTAGGTGTTGAGGGTGTGAGCCCATGATCGACTCCATTGCTTCTCTCCGATTGAGGTGTTGAGGGTGTGAGCCCATGATCGACTCCATTGCTTCTCTCAGATTGAGGTGTCGAGGACACAAGACCATGATCAACTCCATTGCTTGTCTCCGATTGAGGTGTCGAAGGTGTGAGCCCATGATCGACTACATTGCTTCTCTCCGATTGAGGTGTCGAGGGTGTGAGCCCATGATCGACACCATTGCTTCTCTCTGAGGTGTCGAGGGTGTGAGCCCATGATCGACTACATTGCTTCTCTCCGATTGAGGTGTCGAGTGTGTGAGCCCATGATCGACTCAATGGCTTCTCTCTGAGGTGTCGACGGTGTGAGCCCATGATCGACTCCATTGCTTCTCTCCGATTGAGATATTGAGGGCATGAGCCCACGATCGACTCCATTGCTTCTCTCCGATTGAGGTGTCCTGGACACAAGCCCATGATTGACACCATTTCTTCTCTCTGATTCAGGCGTTGAGGGTGTGAGCCCATGATCGACTCCATTGCTTCTCTCTGAGGTGTTGAGAGGGTGAGCCCATGATCGACTCCATTGCTTCTCTCTGATTGAGGTGTTGAATGTGGGCACTCATGATCGACTCCATTGCTTCTCTCCGATTGAGGTGTCGAGGACACGAGCCCCTGATCAACACCATTGCTTCTCCCTGATTGAGGTTTTGAGGGTGTGAGCCCATGATCGACACCATTGCTTCTCTCTGAGGTGTCGAGGGTGTGAGCCCATGATCGACTACATTGCTTCTCTCCGATTGAGGTGTCGAGTGTGTGAGCCCATGATCGACTCAATGGCTTCTCTCTGAGGTGTCGAGGGTGTGAGCCCATGATCGACTCCATTACTTCTCTCCAATTGAGGTGTTGAGGACAGGAGCCCGTGATCGACTCCATTGCTTCTCTCCGATTGTGGTGTTGAGGGGACGAGCCCACGATCGACTCCATTGCTTCTCTCCGATTGAGGTGTTGAGGGTGTGAGCCCATGATCGACTCCATTGCTTCTCTCAGATTGAGGTGTCGAGAACACAAGACCATGATCAACTCCATTGCTTGTCTCCGATTGAGGTGTCGAAGGTGTGAGCCCATGATCGACTACATTGCTTCTCTCCGATTGAGGTGTCGAGGGTGTGAGCCCATGATCGACACCATTGCTTCTCTCTGAGGTGTCGAGGGTGTGAGCCCATGATCGACTACATTGCTTCTCTCCGATTGAGGTGTCGAGTGTGTGAGCCCATGATCGACTCAATGGCTTCTCTCTGAGGTGTCGACGGTGTGAGCCCATGATCGACTCCATTGCTTCTCTCCGATTGAGATATTGAGGGCATGAGCCCACGATCGACTCCATTGCTTCTCTCCGATTGAGGTGTCCTGGACACAAGCCCATGATTGACACCATTTCTTCTCTCTGATTCAGGCGTTGAGGGTGTGAGCCCATGATCGACTCCATTGCTTCTCTCTGAGGTGTTGAGAGGGTGAGCCCATGATCGACTCCATTGCTTCTCTCTGATTGAGGTGTTGAATGTGGGCACTCATGATCGACTCCATTGCTTCTCTCCGATTGAGGTGTCGAGGACACGAGCCCCTGATCAACACCATTGCTTCTCCCTGATTGAGGTTTTGAGGGTGTGAGCCCATGATCGACACCATTGCTTCTCTCTGAGGTGTCGAGGGTGTGAGCCCATGATCGACTACATTGCTTCTCTCCGATTGAGGTGTTGAGTGTGTGAGCCCATGATCGACTCAATGGCTTCTCTCTGAGGTGTCGAGGGTGTGAGCCCATGATCGACTCCATTACTTCTCTCCAATTGAGGTGTTGAGGACAGGAGCCCGTGATCGACTCCATTGCTTCTCTCCGATTGTGGTGTTGAGGGGACGAGCCCACGATCGACTCCATTGCTTCTCTCCGATTGAGGTGTTGAGGGTGTGAGCGCGTGATCGACTCCATTGCTTCTCTCTGATTGAGGTGTTGAGGATATGAGCCCATGATCAACTCCATGGCTTCTCTCCGATTGAGGTGTTGAGGGTGTGAGCCCGTGATCAACTCCATTGCTTCTCTCAGATTTAGGTGCTGAGGGTGTGAGCCCACGATTGACTCAATTGCTCCTCTCCAATTGAGGTGTTGAGGGTGTGAGCCCATGATCGACTCCATTGCTTCTCTCTGATTGAGGTGTCGAGGACACAAGACCACGATTAACTCCATTGCCTCTCGCTGATTGAGGTGTCGATGACACAAGACCACGATTGACTCCATTGTTTCTCTCCAAATGAGGTGTACGATCGACACCATTGCTGACCCTAATGTGAGCCCATGACCGACTCCATTGCTTCTCTCTGATTGAGGTGTTGAGGATGTGAGCCCATGATCAACTCCATTGCTTCTCTCCGATTGAGGTGTCCAGGACACAAGCCCATGATCGACTCCATTGCTTCTCTCCACTTGATGTGTTGAGGGCATGAGCCCACGATCGACTCCATTGCTTCTCCCCGATGGAGGTGTCGAGGACACGAGCCCATGATCGACTCCATTGCTTCAGTCCGATTATGGTGAGGAGGCCGTGAGCCAATGATCGACTCCATTGCTTCTCTCGGATTGAGGTGTCGAGGGTGTGAGCCCATGATAGACTCCATTGCTTCTGTCCGATTGAGGTGTTAAGGGCACGAGCCAATGATCGACTCCATTGCTTCTCTCGGATTGAGGTGTCGAGGCCGTGAGCCAATGATCGACTGCACTGCTTCTCTCGGATTGAGGTGTCGAGGGTGTGAGCCCATGATAGACTCCATTGCTTCTCTCCGATGGAGGTGTTCTGGACACAAGCTCATGATCGACTCCATAGCTTCTCTCCAATTGAGGTGTTGAGGGAGTGAGCCCATGATCGACACCATTGCTTCTCTCTGATTGAGGTGTCGAGGCGGTGAGCCCATGATCGACACCATTTCTTCTCTCTGATTCAGGCGTTGAGGGTGTGAGACCATGATCGACTCCATTGCTTCTCTCTGAGGTGTTGAGAGGGTGAGCCCATGATCGACTCCATTGCTTCTCTCTGATTGAGGTGTTGAGGGTGGGCACTCATGATCGACTCCATTGCTTCTCTCCGATTGAGGTGTCGAGGACACGAGCCCCTGATCAACACCATTGCTTCTCTCTGATTGAGGTTTTGAGGGTGTGAGCCCGTGATCGGCTCCATTGCTTCTCTCCGATTGAGGTGTCGAGGGTGTGAGCCCATGATCGACACCATTGCTTCTCTCTGAGGTGTCGAGGGTGTGAGCCCATGATCGACTCCATTGCTTCTCTCCGATTGAGGTGTCGAGTGTGTGAGCCCATGTTCGACTCCACTGTTTCTCTCTGATTGAGGTGTCGAGGGCGTGAGCCCATGATCGACTCCATTGTTTCTCTCCGATTGAGGTGTCGAGGGGGTGAGCCCATGATCGACTCCATTGCTTCTCTCTGATTGAGGTGTTGAGGGTGGGAGCCCATGATCGACTCCATTGCTTCTCTCCGATTGAGGTGTCGAGGACACGAGACCATGATCGACTCCATTGCTTCTCTCCAATTAAGGTGTTGAGGGTGTGAGCCCGTGATCGACTCCATTGCTTCTCTCCAATTGAGGTGTTGAGGGTGTGAGCCCTTGATCGACTCCATTGCTACTCTCTGATTGAGGTGTTCAGGGCACGAGCCAATGATCGACTCCACTGTTTCTCTCTGATTGAGGTGTCGAGGGCGTGAGCCCATGATCGACTCAATTGCGTCTCTCTGATTGAGGTGTCGAGGACACAAGACCACGATCGACTCCATTGTTTCTATCCGAATGAGGTGTACGATTGACTCCATTGCTAACCCTACTGTGAGCCCATGATCGACTCCATTGCTTCTCTCTGATTTAGGTGTCGAGGGTGTGAGCCCATGTTCGACTCCATTGCTTCTCTCCGATTGAGGTTTTGAGGGCGTTAGCCTGTGATTGACTCCATTGCTTCTCTCCGATTGAGATATTGAGGGCATGAGCCCACGATCGACTGCATTGCTTCTCTCTGATTGAGGTGTTGAGGGCTTGAGCCCATGATCGACTCCATTGCTTCTCTCCGATTGAGGTGTCCTGGACACAAGCCCATGATCGACTCCATAGCTTCTCTCCAATTGAGGTGTTGAGGGGGTGAGCCCATGATCGACACCATTGCTTCTCTCTGATTGAGGTGTTGAGGGCGTGAGGCCATGATCGACACCATTGCTTCTCTCTGATTCAGGCGTCGAGGGTGTGAGCCCGTGATCGGCTCCATTGCTTCTCTCAGATTGAGGTGTCGAGGGTGTGAGCCCATGATCGACACCATTGCTTCTCTCTGAGGTGTCGAGGGTGTGAGCCCATGATCGACTACATTGCTTCTCTCCGATTGAGGTGTCGAGGGTGTGAGCCCATGATCGACTCAATGGCTTCTCTCTGAGGTGTCGAGGGTGTGATCCCATGATCGACTCCATTACTTCTCTCCGATTGAGATATTGAGGGCATGAGCCCACGATCGACTGCATTGCTTCTCTCTGATTGAGGTGTTGAGGGCTTGAGCCCATGATCGACTCCATTGCTTCTCTCCGATTGAGGTGTCCTGGACACAAGCCCATGATCGACACCATTTCTTCTCTCTGATTCAGGCGTTGAGGGTGTGAGCCCGTGATCGGCTCCATTGCTTCTCTCCGATTGAGGTGTCGAGGGTGTGAGCCCATGATCGACACCATTGCTTCTCTCTGAGGTGTCGAGGGTGTGAGCCCATGATCGACTCCATTGCTTCTCTCCGATTGAGGTGTCGAGTGTGTGAGCCCATGATCGACTCCACTGTTTCTCTCTGATTGAGGTGTCGAGGGCGTGAGCCCATGATCGACTCCATTGTTTCTCTCCGATTGAGGTGTTGAGGGCACGAGCCGATGATCGACTCCACTGTTTCTCTCTGATTGAGGTGTCGAGGGGGTGAGCCCATGATCGACTCCATTGCTTCTCTCTGATTGAGGTGTTGAGGGTGGGAGCCCATGATCGACTCCATTGCTTCTCTCCGATTGAGGTGTCGAGGACACGAGACCATGATCGACTCCATTGCTTCTCTCCAATTAAGGTGTTGAGGGTGTGAGCCCGTGATCGACTCCATTGCTTCTCTCCAATTGAGGTGTTGAGGGTGTGAGCCCTTGATCGACTCCATTGCTTCTCTCTGATTGAGGTGTTGAGGGCACGAGCCAATGATCGACTCCACTGTTTCTCTCTGATTGAGGTGTTGAGGGCGTGAGCCCATGATCGACTCCATTGCTTCTCTCCGATTGAGGTGTAGAGTACACAAGACCACGATCAACTCAATTGCGTCTCTCTGATTGAGCTGTCGAGGACACAAGACCACGATCGACTCCATTGTTTCTATCCGAATGAGGTGTACGATTGACTCCATTGCTAACCCTACTGTGAGCCCATGATCGACTCCATTGCTTCTCTCTGATTTAGGTGTCGAGGGTGTGAGCCCATGTTCGACTCCATTGCTTCTCTCCGATTGAGGTTTTGAGGGCGTTAGCCTGTGATTGACTCCATTGCTTCTCTCCGATTGAGATATTGAGGGCATGAGCCCACGATCGACTGCATTGCTTCTCTCTGATTGAGGTGTTGAGGGCTTGAGCCCATGATCGACTCCATTGCTTCTCTCCGATTGAGGTGTCCTGGACACAAGCCCATGATCGACTCCATAGCTTCTCTCCAATTGAGGTGTTGAGGGGGTGAGCCCATGATCGACACCGTTGCTTCTCTCTGATTGAGGTGTTGAGGGCGTGAGGCCATGATCGACACCATTGCTTCTCTCTGATTCAGGCGTCGAGGGTGTGAGCCCGTGATCGGCTCCATTGCTTCTCTCAGATTGATGTGTCGAGGGTGTGAGCCCATGATCGACACCATTGCTTCTCTCTGAGGTGTCGAGGGTGTGAGCCCATGATCGACTACATTGCTTCTCTCCGATTGAGGTGTCGAGGGTGTGAGCCCATGATCGACTCAATGGCTTCTCTCTGAGGTGTCGAGGGTGTGAGCCCATGATCGACTCCATTACTTCTCTCCGATTGAGATATTGAGGGCATGAGCCCACGATCGACTGCATTGCTTCTCTCTGATTGAGGTGTTGAGGGCTTGAGCCCATGATCGACTCCATTGCTTCTCTCCGATTGAGGTGTCCTGGACACAAGCCCATGATCGACACCATTTCTTCTCTCTGATTCAGGCGTTGAGGGTGTGAGCCCGTGATCGACTCCATTGCTTCTCTCTGAGGTGTTGAGAGGGTGAGCCCATGATCGACTCCATTGCTTCTCTCTGATTGAGGTGTTGAGGGTGGGCACTCATGATCGACTCCATTGCTTCTCTCCGTTTGAGGTGTCGAGGACACGAGCCCCTGATCAACACCATTGCTTCTCTCTGATTGAGGTTTTGAGGGTGTGAGCCCGTGATCGGCTCCATTGCTTCTCTCCGATTGAGGTGTCGAGGGTGTGAGCCCATGATCGACACCATTGCTTCTCTCTGAGGTGTCGAGGGTGTGAGCCCATGATCGACTCCATTACTTCTCTCCAATTGAGGTGTTGAGGACACGAGCCCATGATCGACTCCATTGCTTCTCTCCGATTCAGGTGTTGAGGGCGTGAGCCCATGATCGACTCCATTGCTTCTCTCGGATTGAGGTGTCGAGGGCGTGAGCCCATGATCGACTCCATTGCTTCTCTCCGATTGAGATATTGAGGGCATGAGCCCACGATCGACTGCATTGCTTCTCTCTGATTGAGGTGTTGAGGGCTTGAGCCCATGATCGACTCCATTGCTTCTCTCCGATTGAGGTGTCCTGGACACAAGCCCATGATCGACACCATTTCTTCTCTCTGATTCAGGCGTTGAGGGTGTGAGCCCGTGATCGACTCCATTGCTTCTCTCTGAGGTGTTGAGAGGGTGAGCCCATGATCGACTCCATTGCTTCTCTCTGATTGAGGTGTTGAGGGTGGGCACTCATGATCGACTCCATTGCTTCTCTCCGATTGAGGTGTCGAGGACACGAGCCCCTGATCAACACCATTGCTTCTCTCTGATTGAGGTTTTGAGGGTGTGAGCCCGTGATCGGCTCCATTGCTTCTCTCCGATTGAGGTGTCGAGGGTGTGAGCCCATGATCGACACCATTGCTTCTCTCTGAGGTGTCGAGGGTGTGAGCCCATGATCGACTCCATTACTTCTCTCCAATTGAGGTGTTGAGGACACGAGCCCATGATCGACTCCATTGCTTCTCTCCGATTCAGGTGTTGAGGGCGTGAGCCCATGATCGACTCCATTGCTTCTCTCGGATTGAGGTGTCGAGGGCGTGAGCCCATGATCGACTCCATTGCTTCTCTCCGATTGAGGTGTTGAGGGCACGAGCCCATGATCGACACCATTTCTTCTCTCTGATTGAGGTGTCGAGGGTGTGAGCCCATGATCGACTACATTGCTTCTCTCCGATTGAGGTGTCGAGGACACGAGACCATGATCGACTCCATTGCTTCTCTCCAATTAAGGTGTTGAGGGTGTGAGCCCGTGATCGACTCCATTGCTTCTCTCCAATTGAGGTGTTGAGGGTGTGAGCCCTTGATCGACTCCATTGCTTCTCTCTGATTGAGGTGTTGAGGGCACGAGCCAATGATCGACTCCACTGTTTCTCTCTGATTGAGGTGTCGAGGGCGTGAGCCCATGATCGACTCCATTGCTTCTCTCCGATTGAGGTGTAGAGTACACAAGACCACGATCAACTCAATTGCGTCTCTCTGATTGAGCTGTCGAGGACACAAGACCACGATCGACTCCATTGTTTCTATCCGAATGAGGTGTACGATTGACTCCATTGCTAACCCTACTGTGAGCCCATGATCGACTCCATTGCTTCTCTCCGATTGAGGTGTTGAGGGCACGAGCCCATGATCGACACCATTTCTTCTCTCTGATTGAGGTGTTGAGGGCACGAGCCCATGATCGACACCATTGCTTCTCTCTGAGGTGTCGAGGGTGTGAGCCCATGATCGACTACATTGCTTCTCTCCGATTGAGGTGTCGAGGGTGTGAGCCCATGATCGACTCAATGGCTTCTCTCTGAGGTGTCGAGGGTGTGATCCCATGATCGACTCCATTACTTCTCTCCGATTGAGATATTGAGGGCATGAGCCCACGATCGACTGCATTGCTTCTCTCTGATTGAGGTGTTGAGGGCTTGAGCCCATGATCGACTCCATTGCTTCTCTCCGATTGAGGTGTCCTGGACACAAGCCCATGATCGACACCATTTCTTCTCTCTGATTCAGGCGTTGAGGGTGTGAGCCCGCGATCGGCTCCATTGCTTCTCTCCGATTGAGGTGTCGAGGGTGTGAGCCCATGATCGACACCATTGCTTCTCTCTGAGGTGTCGAGGGTGTGAGCCCATGATCGACTCCATTGCTTCTCTCCGATTGAGGTGTCGAGTGTGTGAGCCCATGATCGACTCCACTGTTTCTCTCTGATTGAGGTGTCGAGGGCGTGAGCCCATGATCGACTCCATTGTTTCTCTCCGATTGAGGTGTTGAGGGCACGAGCCGATGATCGACTCCACTGTTTCTCTCTGATTGAGGTGTCGAGGGGGTGAGCCCATGATCGACTCCATTGCTTCTCTCTGATTGAGGTGTTGAGGGTGGGAGCCCATGATCGACTCCATTGCTTCTCTCCGATTGAGGTGTCGAGGACACGAGACCATGATCGACTCCATTGCTTCTCTCCAATTAAGGTTTTGAGGGTGTGAGCCCGTGATCGACTCCATTGCTTCTCTCCAATTGAGGTGTTGAGGGTGTGAGCCCTTGATCGACTCCATTGCTTCTCTCTGATTGAGGTGTTGAGGGCACGAGCCAATGATCGACTCCACTGTTTCTCTCTGATTGAGGTGTTGAGGGCGTGAGCCCATGATCGACTCCATTGCTTCTCTCCGATTGAGGTGTAGAGTACACAAGACCACGATCAACTCAATTGCGTCTCTCTGATTGAGCTGTCGAGGACACAAGACCACGATCGACTCCATTGTTTCTATCCGAATGAGGTGTACGATTGACTCCATTGCTAACCCTACTGTGAGCCCATGATCGACTCCATTGCTTCTCTCTGATTTAGGTGTCGAGGGTGTGAGCCCATGTTCGACTCCATTGCTTCTCTCCGATTGAGGTTTTGAGGGCGTTAGCCTGTGATTGACTCCATTGCTTCTCTCCGATTGAGATATTGAGGGCATGAGCCCACGATCGACTGCATTGCTTCTCTCTGATTGAGGTGTTGAGGGCTTGAGCCCATGATCGACTCCATTGCTTCTCTCCGATTGAGGTGTCCTGGACACAAGCCCATGATCGACTCCATAGCTTCTCTCCAATTGAGGTGTTGAGGGGGTGAGCCCATGATCGACACCGTTGCTTCTCTCTGATTGAGGTGTTGAGGGCGTGAGGCCATGATCGACACCATTGCTTCTCTCTGATTCAGGCGTCGAGGGTGTGAGCCCGTGATCGGCTCCATTGCTTCTCTCAGATTGATGTGTCGAGGGTGTGAGCCCATGATCGACACCATTGCTTCTCTCTGAGGTGTCGAGGGTGTGAGCCCATGATCGACTACATTGCTTCTCTCCGATTGAGGTGTCGAGGGTGTGAGCCCATGATCGACTCAATGGCTTCTCTCTGAGGTGTCGAGGGTGTGAGCCCATGATCGACTCCATTACTTCTCTCCGATTGAGATATTGAGGGCATGAGCCCACGATCGACTGCATTGCTTCTCTCTGATTGAGGTGTTGAGGGCTTGAGCCCATGATCGACTCCATTGCTTCTCTCCGATTGAGGTGTCCTGGACACAAGCCCATGATCGACACCATTTCTTCTCTCTGATTCAGGCGTTGAGGGTGTGAGCCCGTGATCGACTCCATTGCTTCTCTCTGAGGTGTTGAGAGGGTGAGCCCATGATCGACTCCATTGCTTCTCTCTGATTGAGGTGTTGAGGGTGGGCACTCATGATCGACTCCATTGCTTCTCTCCGTTTGAGGTGTCGAGGACACGAGCCCCTGATCAACACCATTGCTTCTCTCTGATTGAGGTTTTGAGGGTGTGAGCCCGTGATCGGCTCCATTGCTTCTCTCCGATTGAGGTGTCGAGGGTGTGAGCCCATGATCGACACCATTGCTTCTCTCTGAGGTGTCGAGGGTGTGAGCCCATGATCGACTCCATTACTTCTCTCCAATTGAGGTGTTGAGGACACGAGCCCATGATCGACTCCATTGCTTCTCTCCGATTCAGGTGTTGAGGGCGTGAGCCCATGATCGACTCCATTGCTTCTCTCGGATTGAGGTGTCGAGGGCGTGAGCCCATGATCGACTCCATTGCTTCTCTCCGATTGAGGTGTTGAGGGCACGAGCCCATGATCGACACCATTTCTTCTCTCTGATTGAGGTGTCGAGGGTGTGAGCCCATGATCGACCCCATTACTTCTCTCCAATTGAGGTGTTGAGGACACGAGCCCATGATCGACTCCATTGTTTCTCTCCGATTGAGGTGTCGAGGGGGTGAGCCCATGATCGACTCCATTGCTTCTCTCTGATTGAGGTGTTGAGGGTGGGAGCCCATGATCGACTCCATTGCTTCTCTCCGATTGAGGTGTCGAGGACACGAGACCATGATCGACTCCATTGCTTCTCTCCAATTAAGGTGTTGAGGGTGTGAGCCCGTGATCGACTCCATTGCTTCTCTCCAATTGAGGTGTTGAGGGTGTGAGCCCTTGATCGACTCCATTGCTACTCTCTGATTGAGGTGTTGAGGGCACGAGCCAATGATCGACTCCACTGTTTCTCTCTGATTGAGGTGTCGAGGGCGTGAGCCCATGATCGACTCCATTGCTTCTCTCCGATTGAGGTGTAGAGTACACAAGACCACGATCAACTCAATTGCGTCTCTCTGATTGAGGTGTCGAGGACACAAGACCACGATCGACTCCATTGTTTCTATCCGAATGAGGTGTACGATTGACTCCATTGCTAACCCTACTGTGAGCCCATGATCGACTCCATTGCTTCTCTCTGATTTAGGTGTCGAGGGTGTGAGCCCATGTTCGACTCCATTGCTTCTCTCCGATTGAGGTTTTGAGGGCGTTAGCCTGTGATTGACTCCATTGCTTCTCTCCGATTGAGATATTGAGGGCATGAGCCCACGATCGACTGCATTGCTTCTCTCTGATTGAGGTGTTGAGGGCTTGAGCCCATGATCGACTCCATTGCTTCTCTCCGATTGAGGTGTCCTGGACACAAGCCCATGATCGACACCATTTCTTCTCTCTGATTCAGGCGTTGAGGGTGTGAGCCCGTGATCGACTCCATTGCTTCTCTCTGAGGTGTTGAGAGGGTGAGCCCATGATCGACTCCATTGCTTCTCTCTGATTGAGGTGTTGAGGGTGGGCACTCATGATCGACTCCATTGCTTCTCTCCGATTGAGGTGTCGAGGACACGAGCCCCTGATCAACACCATTGCTTCTCTCTGATTGAGGTTTTGAGGGTGTGAGCCCGTGATCGGCTCCATTGCTTCTCTCCGATTGAGGTGTCGAGGGTGTGAGCCCATGATCGACACCATTGCTTCTCTCTGAGGTGTCGAGGGTGTGAGCCCATGATCGACTCCATTACTTCTCTCCAATTGAGGTGTTGAGGACACGAGCCCATGATCGACTCCATTGCTTCTCTCCGATTCAGGTGTTGAGGGCGTGAGCCCATGATCGACTCCATTGCTTCTCTCGGATTGAGGTGTCGAGGGCGTGAGCCCATGATCGACTCCATTGCTTCTCTCCGATTGAGGTGTTGAGGGCACGAGCCCATGATCGACACCATTTCTTCTCTCTGATTGAGGTGTCGAGGGTGTGAGCCCATGATCGACCCCATTACTTCTCTCCAATTGAGGTGTTGAGGACACGAGCCCATGATCGACTCCATTGTTTCTCTCCGATTGAGGTGTCGAGGGGGTGAGCCCATGATCGACTCCATTGCTTCTCTCTGATTGAGGTGTTGAGGGTGGGAGCCCATGATCGACTCCATTGCTTCTCTCCGATTGAGGTGTCGAGGACACGAGACCATGATCGACTCCATTGCTTCTCTCCAATTAAGGTGTTGAGGGTGTGAGCCCGTGATCGACTCCATTGCTTCTCTCCAATTGAGGTGTTGAGGGTGTGAGCCCTTGATCGACTCCATTGCTACTCTCTGATTGAGGTGTTGAGGGCACGAGCCAATGATCGACTCCACTGTTTCTCTCTGATTGAGGTGTCGAGGGCGTGAGCCCATGATCGACTCCATTGCTTCTCTCCGATTGAGGTGTAGAGTACACAAGACCACGATCAACTCAATTGCGTCTCTCTGATTGAGGTGTCGAGGACACAAGACCACGATCGACTCCATTGTTTCTATCCGAATGAGGTGTACGATTGACTCCATTGCTAACCCTACTGTGAGCCCATGATCGACTCCATTGCTTCTCTCTGATTTAGGTGTCGAGGGTGTGAGCCCATGTTCGACTCCATTGCTTCTCTCCGATTGAGGTTTTGAGGGCGTTAGCCTGTGATTGACTCCATTGCTTCTCTCCGATTGAGATATTGAGGGCATGAGCCCACGATCGACTGCATTGCTTCTCTCTGATTGAGGTGTTGAGGGCTTGAGCCCATGATCGACTCCATTGCTTCTCTCCGATTGAGGTGTCCTGGACACAAGCCCATGATCGACTCCATAGCTTCTCTCCAATTGAGGTGTTGAGGGGGTGAGCCCATGATCGACACCATTGCTTCTCTCTGATTGAGGTGTTGAGGGCGTGAGGCCATGATCGACACCATTGCTTCTCTCTGATTCAGGCGTCGAGGGTGTGAGCCCGTGATCGGCTCCATTGCTTCTCTCAGATTGAGGTGTCGAGGGTGTGAGCCCATGATCGACACCATTGCTTCTCTCTGAGGTGTCGAGGGTGTGAGCCCATGATCGACTACATTGCTTCTCTCCGATTGAGGTGTCGAGGGTGTGAGCCCATGATCGACTCAATGGCTTCTCTCTGAGGTGTCGAGGGTGTGAGCCCATGATCGACTCCATTACTTCTCTCCGATTGAGATATTGAGGGCATGAGCCCACGATCGACTGCATTGCTTCTCTCTGATTGAGGTGTTGAGGGCTTGAGCCCATGATCGACTCCATTGCTTCTCTCCGATTGAGGTGTCCTGGACACAAGCCCATGATCGACACCATTTCTTCTCTCTGATTCAGGCGTTGAGGGTGTGAGCCCGTGATCGGCTCCATTGCTTCTCTCCGATTGAGGTGTCGAGGGTGTGAGCCCATGATCGACACCATTGCTTCTCTCTGAGGTGTCGAGGGTGTGAGCCCATGATCGACTCCATTGCTTCTCTCCGATTGAGGTGTCGAGTGTGTGAGCCCATGATCGACTCCACTGTTTCTCTCTGATTGAGGTGTCGAGGGCGTGAGCCCATGATCGACTCCATTGTTTCTCTCCGATTGAGGTGTTGAGGGCACGAGCCGATGATCGACTCCACTGTTTCTCTCTGATTGAGGTGTCGAGGGGGTGAGCCCATGATCGACTCCATTGCTTCTCTCTGATTGAGGTGTTGAGGGTGGGAGCCCATGATCGACTCCATTGCTTCTCTCCGATTGAGGTGTCGAGGACACGAGACCATGATCGACTCCATTGCTTCTCTCCAATTAAGGTGTTGAGGGTGTGAGCCCGTGATCGACTCCATTGCTTCTCTCCAATTGAGGTGTTGAGGGTGTGAGCCCTTGATCGACTCCATTGCTTCTCTCTGATTGAGGTGTTGAGGGCACGAGCCAATGATCGACTCCACTGTTTCTCTCTGATTGAGGTGTCGAGGGCGTGAGCCCATGATCGACTCCATTGCTTCTCTCCGATTGAGGTGTAGAGTACACAAGACCACGATCAACTCAATTGCGTCTCTCTGATTGAGCTGTCGAGGACACAAGACCACGATCGACTCCATTGTTTCTATCCGAATGAGGTGTACGATTGACTCCATTGCTAACCCTACTGTGAGCCCATGATCGACTCCATTGCTTCTCTCTGATTTAGGTGTCGAGGGTGTGAGCCCATGTTCGACTCCATTGCTTCTCTCCGATTGAGGTTTTGAGGGCGTTAGCCTGTGATTGACTCCATTGCTTCTCTCCGATTGAGATATTGAGGGCATGAGCCCACGATCGACTGCATTGCTTCTCTCTGATTGAGGTGTTGAGGGCTTGAGCCCATGATCGACTCCATTGCTTCTCTCCGATTGAGGTGTCCTGGACACAAGCCCATGATCGACTCCATAGCTTCTCTCCAATTGAGGTGTTGAGGGGGTGAGCCCATGATCGACACCGTTGCTTCTCTCTGATTGAGGTGTTGAGGGCGTGAGGCCATGATCGACACCATTGCTTCTCTCTGATTCAGGCGTCGAGGGTGTGAGCCCGTGATCGGCTCCATTGCTTCTCTCAGATTGATGTGTCGAGGGTGTGAGCCCATGATCGACACCATTGCTTCTCTCTGAGGTGTCGAGGGTGTGAGCCCATGATCGACTACATTGCTTCTCTCCGATTGAGGTGTCGAGGGTGTGAGCCCATGATCGACTCAATGGCTTCTCTCTGAGGTGTCGAGGGTGTGAGCCCATGATCGACTCCATTACTTCTCTCCGATTGAGATATTGAGGGCATGAGCCCACGATCGACTGCATTGCTTCTCTCTGATTGAGGTGTTGAGGGCTTGAGCCCATGATCGACTCCATTGCTTCTCTCCGATTGAGGTGTCCTGGACACAAGCCCATGATCGACACCATTTCTTCTCTCTGATTCAGGCGTTGAGGGTGTGAGCCCGTGATCGACTCCATTGCTTCTCTCTGAGGTGTTGAGAGGGTGAGCCCATGATCGACTCCATTGCTTCTCTCTGATTGAGGTGTTGAGGGTGGGCACTCATGATCGACTCCATTGCTTCTCTCCGATTGAGGTGTCGAGGACACGAGCCCCTGATCAACACCATTGCTTCTCTCTGATTGAGGTTTTGAGGGTGTGAGCCCGTGATCGGCTCCATTGCTTCTCTCCGATTGAGGTGTCGAGGGTGTGAGCCCATGATCAACACCATTGCTTCTCTCTGAGGTGTCGAGGGTGTGAGCCCATGATCGACTCCATTACTTCTCTCCAATTGAGGTGTTGAGGACACGAGCCCATGATCGACTCCATTGCTTCTCTCCGATTCAGGTGTT
This sequence comes from Hypanus sabinus, assembly GCF_030144855.1. Taxonomy (NCBI): domain Eukaryota; kingdom Metazoa; phylum Chordata; class Chondrichthyes; order Myliobatiformes; family Dasyatidae; genus Hypanus; species Hypanus sabinus. The sequence continues at coordinate 71,437,056 of NC_082723.1, read as the reverse complement.
GAGGGCGTGAGCCCATGATCGACTCCATTGCTTCTCTCGGATTGAGGTGTCGAGGGCGTGAGCCCATGATCGACTCCATTGCTTCTCTCCGATTGAGGTGTTGAGGGCACGAGCCCATGATCGACACCATTTCTTCTCTCTGATTGAGGTGTCGAGGGTGTGAGCCCATGATCGACCCCATTACTTCTCTCCAATTGAGGTGTTGAGGACACGAGCCCATGATTGACTCCATTGCTTCTCTCCGATTGTGGTGTTGAGGGGACGAGCCCACGATCGACTCCATTGCTTCTCTCCGATTGAGGTGTCGAGGGTGTGAGCCCGTGATCGACTCCATTGCTTCTCTCTGATTGAGGTGTTGAGGATATGAGCCTATGATCGACTCCATTGCTTCTCTCAGATTTAGGTGCTGAGGGTGTGAGCCCACGATTGACTCAATTGCTTCTCTCCAATTGAGGTGTTGAGGGTGTGAGCCCATAATCGACTCCATTGCTTCTCTCCGATTGAGGTGTTGAGGGTGTGAGCCCATGATCGACTCCATTGCTTCTCTCAGATTGAGGTGTCGAGGACACAAGACCACGATCAACTCCATTGCTTCTCTCTGATTGAGGTGTCGAGGACACAAGACCACGATTAACTCCATTGCCTCTCGCTGATTGAGGTGTCGATGACACAAGACCACGATTGACTCCATTGTTTCTCTCCAAATGAGGTGTACGATCGACACCATTGCTGACCCTAATGTGAGCCCATGACCGACTCCATTGCTTCTCTCTGATTGAGGTGTTGAGGATGTGAGCCCATGATCAACTCCATTGCTTCTCTCCGATTGAGGTGTCCAGGACACAAGCCCATGATCGACTCCATTGCTTCTCTCCACTTGATGTGTTGAGGGCATGAGCCCACGATCGACTCCATTGCTTCTCCCCGATGGAGGTGTCGAGGACACGAGCCCATGATCGACTCCATTGCTTCAGTCCGATTATGGTGAGGAGGCCGTGAGCCAATGATCGACTCCATTGCTTCTCTCGGATTGAGGTGTCGAGGTTGTGAGCCCATGATAGACTCCATTGCTTCTCTCCGATGGAGGTGTTCTGGACACAAGCTCATGATCGACTCCATAGCTTCTCTCCAATTGAGGTGTTGAGGGAGTGAGCCCATGATCGACACCATTGCTTCTCTCTGATTGAGGTGTCGAGGGGGTGAGCCCATGATCGACACCATTTCTTCTCACTGATTCAGGCGTTGAGGGTGTGAGCCCATGATCGACTCCATTGCTTCTCTCTGAGGTGTTGAGAGGGTGAGCCCATGATCGACTCCATTGCTTCTCTCTGATTGAGGTGTTGAGGGTGGGCACTCATGATCGACTCCATTGCTTCTCTCCGATTGAGGTGTCGAGGACACGAGCCCCTGATCAACACCATTGCTTCTCTCTGATTGAGGTTTTGAGGGTGTGAGCCCGTGATCGGCTCCATTGCTTCTCTCCGATTGAGGTGTCGAGGGTGTGAGCCCATGATCGACACCATTGCTTCTCTCTGAATTGTCGAGGGTGTGAGCCCATGATCGACTCCATTGCTTCTCTCCGATTGAGGTGTCGAGTGTGTGAGCCCATGATCGACTCAATGGCTTCTCTCTGAGGTGTCGAGGGTGTGAGCCCATGATCGACTCCATTACTTCTCTCCAATTGAGGTGTTGAGGACAGGAGCCCATGATCGACTCCATTGCTTCTCTCCGATTGAGGTGTTGAGGGCGTGAGCCCATGATCGACTCCATTGCTTCTCTCGGATTGAGGTTTTGAGGACACGAGACCATGATCGACTCCATTGCTTCTCTCTGATTGAGGTGTTGAGGGCACGAGCCAATTATCGACTCCACTGTTTCTCTCTGATTGAGGTGTCGAGGGCGTGAGCCCATGATCGACTCCATTGTTTCTCTCCGATTGAGGTGTTGAGGGCACGAGCCGATGATCGACTCCACTGTTTCTCTCTGATTGAGGTGTTGAGGGGGTGAGCCCATGATCGACTCCATTGCTTCTCTCTGATTGAGGTGTTGAGGGTGGGAGCCCATGATCGACTCCATTGCTTCTCTCCGATTGAGGTGTCGAGGACACGAGACCACGATCGACTCCATTGCTTCTCTCCAATTAAGGTGCTGAGGGTGTGAGCCCGTGATCGACTCCATTGCTTCTCTCCAATTGAGGTGTCGAGGGTGTGAGCCCATGATCGACACCATTGCTGCTCTCTGATTCAGGCGTTGAGGGTGTGAGCCCTTGATCGACACCATTGCTTCTCTCTGAGTTGTAGAGAGGGTGAGCCCATGATAGACTGCATTGCTTCTCTCCGATTGAGGTGTAGATGACACGAGCCCATTATCGACTCCATTGCTTCTCTCTGATTGAGGTTTTGAGTGTGTGAGCCCGTGATCGGCTCCATTGCTTCTCTCCGATTGAGGTGTCGAGGGTGTGAGCCAATGATCGACACCATTGCTTCTCTCTGAGGTGTCGAGGGTGTGAGCCCATGATCGACTCCATTGCTTCTCTCCGATTGAGGTGTCGAGTGTGTGAGCCCATGATCGACTCAATGGCTTCTCTCTGAGGTGTCGAGGGTGTGAGCCCATGATCGACTCCATTACTTCTCTCCAATTGAGGTGTTGAGGACACGAGCCCATGATCGACTCCATTGCTTCTCTCCGATTGAGGTGTTGAGGGCGTGAGCCCATGATCGACTCCATTGCTTCTCTCGGATTGAGGTGTTGAGGACACGAGACCATGATCGACTCCATTGCTTCTCTCCGATTGAGGTGTTGAGGGCACGAGCCAATTATCGACTCCACTGTTTCTCTCTGATTGAGGTGTCGAGGGCGTGAGCCCATGATCGACTCCATTGTTTCTCTCCGATTGAGGTGTTGAGGGCACGAGCCGATGATCGACTCCACTGTTTCTCTCTGATTGAGGTGTCGAGGGGGTGAGCCCATGATCGACTCCATTGCTTCTCTCTGATTGAGGTGTTGAGGGTGGGAGCCCATGATCGACTCCATTGCTTCTCTCCGATTGAGGTGTCGAGGACACGAGACCATGATCGACTCCATTGCTTCTCTCCAATTAAGGTGATGAGGGTGTGAGCCCGTGATCGACTCCATTGCTTCTCTCCAATTGAGGTGTTGAGGGTGTGAGCCCTTGATCGACTCCATTGCTTCTCTCTGATTGAGGTGTTGAGGGCACAAGCCAATGATCGACTCCACTGTTTCTCTCTGATTGAGGTGTCGAGGGCGTGAGCCCATGATCGACTCCATTGCTTCTCTCCGATTGAGGTGTAGAGTACACAAGACCACGATCAACTCAATTGCTTCTCTCTGATTGAGGTGTCGAGGACACAAGACCACGATCGACTCCATTGTTTCTATCCGAATGAGGTGTACGATTGACTCCATTGCTAACCCTACTGTGAGCCCATGATCGACTCCATTGCTTCTCTCTGATTTAGGTGTCGAGGGTGTGAGCCCATGTTCGACTCCATTGCTTCTGTCCGATTGAGGTTTTGAGGGCGTTAGCCTGTGATTGATTCCATTGCTTCTCTCCGATTGAGATATTGAGGGCATGAGCCCACGATCGACTGCATTGCTTCTCTCTGATTGAGGTGTTGAGGGCTTGAGCCCATGATCGACTCCATTGCTTCTCTCCGATTGAGGTGTCCTGGACACAAGCCCATGATCGACTCCATAGCTTCTCTCCAATTGAGGTGTTGAGGGGGTGAGCCCATGATCGACACCATTGCTTCTCTCTGATTGAGGTGTTGAGGGTGTGAGCCCATGATCGACTCCATTACTTCTCTCCGATTGAGATATTGAGGGCATGAGCCCGTGATCGACTGCATTGCTTCTCTCTGATTGAGGTGTTGAGGGCTTGAGCCCATGATCGACTCCATTGCTTCTCTCCGATTGAGGTGTCCTGGACACAAGCCCATGATCGACACCATTTCTTCTCTCTGATTCAGGCGTTGAGGGTGTGAGCCCATGATCGACTCCATTGCTTCTCTCTGAGGTGTTGAGAGGGTGAGCCCATGATCGACTCCATTGCTTCTCTCTGATTGAGGTGTTGAGGGTGGGCACTCATGATCGACTCCATTGCTGCTCTCCGATTGAGGTGTCGAGGACACGAGCCCCTGATCAACACCATTGCTTCTCTCCGATTGAGGTGTCGAGGGTGTCAGCCCATGATCGACACCATTGCTTCTCTCTGAGGTGTCGAGGGTGTGAGCCCATGATCGACTCCATTACTTCTCTCCAATTGAGGTGTTGAGGACACGAGCCCATGATCGACTCCATTGCTTCTCTCCGATTGAGGTGTCGAGGACACGAGCCCCTGATCAACACCATTGCTTCTCTCTGATTGAGGTTTTGAGGGTGTGAGCCCGTGATCGGCTCCATTGCTTCTCTCCGATTGAGGTGTCGAGGGTGTGAGCCCATGATCGACACCATTGCTTCTCTCTGAGGTGTCGAGGGTGTGAGCCCATGATCGACTCCATTACTTCTCTCCAATTGAGGTGTTGAGGACACGAGCCCATGATCGACTCCATTGCTTCTCTCCGATTCAGGTGTTGAGGGCGTGAGCCCATGATCAACTCCATTGCTTCTCTCGGATTGAGGTGTCGAGGGCGTGAGCCCATGATCGACTCCATTGCTTCTCTCCGATTGAGGTGTTGAGGGCACGAGCCCATGATCGACACCATTTCTTCTCTCTGATTGAGGTGTCGAGGGTGTGAGCCCATGATCGACCCCATTACTTCTCTCCAATTGAGGTGTTGAGGACACGAGCCCATGATTGACTCCATTGCTTCTCTCCGATTGTGGTGTTGAGGGGACGAGCCCACGATCGACTCCATTGCTTCTCTCCGATTGAGGTGTCGAGGGTGTGAGCCCGTGATCGACTCCATTGCTTCTCTCTGATTGAGGTGTTGAGGATATGAGCCTATGATCGACTCCATTGCTTCTCTCAGATTTAGGTGCTGAGGGTGTGAGCCCACGATTGACTCAATTGCTTCTCTCCAATTGAGGTGTTGAGGGTGTGAGCCCATAATCGACTCCATTGCTTCTCTCCGATTGAGGTGTTGAGGGAGTGAGCCCATGATCGACTCCATTGCCTCTCTCAGATTGAGGTGTCGAGGACACAAGACCACGATCAACTCCATTGCTTCTCTCTGATTGAGGTGTCGAGGACACAAGACCACGATTAACTCCATTGCCTCTCGCTGATTGAGGTGTCGATGACACAAGACCACGATTGACTCCATTGTTTCTCTCCAAATGAGGTGTACGATCGACACCATTGCTGACCCTAATGTGAGCCCATGACCGACTCCATTGCTTCTCTCTGATTGAGGTGTTGAGGATGTGAGCCCATGATCAACTCCATTGCTTCTCTCCGATTGAGGTGTCCAGGACACAAGCCCATGATCGACTCCATTGCTTCTCTCCACTTGATGTGTTGAGGGCATGAGCCCACGATCGACTCCATTGCTTCTCCCCGATGGAGGTGTCGAGGACACGAGCCCATGATCGACTCCATTGCTTCAGTCCGATTATGGTGAGGAGGCCGTGAGCCAATGATCGACTCCATTGCTTCTCTCTGATTCAGGCGTCGAGGGTGTGAGCCCGTGATCGGCTCCATTGCTTCTCTCAGATTGAGGTGTCGAGGGTGTGAGCCCATGATCGACACCATTGCTTCTCTCTGAGGTGTCGAGGGTGTGAGCCCATGATCGACTACATTGCTTCTCTCTGATTGAGGTGTCGAGGGTGTGAGCCCATGATCGACTCAATGGCTTCTCTCTGAGGTGTCGAGGGTGTGAGCCCATGATCGACTACATTGCTTCTCTCCGATTGAGGTGTCGAGGGTGTGAGCCCATGATCGACTCAATGGCTTCTCTCTGAGGTGTCGAGGGTGTGAGCCCATGATCGACTCCATTACTTCTCTCCGATTGAGATATTGAGGGCATGAGCCCACGATCGACTGCATTGCTTCTCTCTGATTGAGGTGTTGAGGGCTTGAGCCCATGATCGACTCCATTGCTTCTCTCCGATTGAGGTGTCCTGGACACAAGCCCATGATCGACACCATTTCTTCTCTCTGATTCAGGCGTTGAGGGTGTGAGCCCGTGATCGACTCCATTGCTTCTCTCTGAGGTGTTGAGAGGGTGAGCCCATGATCGACTCCATTGCTTCTCTCTGATTGAGGTGTTGAGGGTGGGCACTCATGATCGACTCCATTGCTTCTCTCCGATTGAGGTGTCGAGGACACGAGCCCCTGATCAACACCATTGCTTCTCTCTGATTGAGGTTTTGAGGGTGTGAGCCCGTGATCGGCTCCATTGCTTCTCTCCGATTGAGGTGTCGAGGGTGTGAGCCCATGATCGACACCATTGCTTCTCTCTGAGGTGTCGAGGGTGTGAGCCCATGATCGACTCCATTACTTCTCTCCAATTGAGGTGTTGAGGACACGAGCCCATGATCGACTCCATTGCTTCTCTCCGATTCAGGTGTTGAGGGCGTGAGCCCATGATCGACTCCATTGCTTCTCTCGGATTGAGGTGTCGAGGGCGTGAGCCCATGATCGACTCCATTGCTTCTCTCCGATTGAGGTGTTGAGGGCACGAGCCCATGATCGACACCATTTCTTCTCTCTGATTGAGGTGTCGAGGGTGTGAGCCCATGATCGACCCCATTACTTCTCTCCAATTGAGGTGTTGAGGACACGAGCCCATGATTGACTCCATTGCTTCTCTCCGATTGTGGTGTTGAGGGGACGAGCCCACGATCGACTCCATTGCTTCTCTCCGATTGAGGTGTCGAGGGTGTGAGCCCGTGATCGACTCCATTGCTTCTCTCTGATTGAGGTGTTGAGGATATGAGCCTATGATCGACTCCATTGCTTCTCTCAGATTGAGGTGTCGAGGGTGTGAGCCCATGATCGACACCATTGCTTCTCTAGGAGGTGTCGAGGGTGTGAGCCCATGATCGACTACATTGCTTCTCTCCGATTGAGGTGTCGAGGGTGTGAGCCCATGATCGACTCAATGGCTTCTCTCTGAGGTGTCGAGGGTGTGAGCCCATGATCGACTCCATTACTTCTCTCCGATTGAGATATTGAGGGCATGAGCCCACGATCGACTGCATTGCTTCTCTCTGATTGAGGTGTTGAGGGCTTGAGCCCATGATCGACTCCATTGCTTCTCTCCGATTGAGGTGTCCTGGACACAAGCCCATGATCGACACCATTTCTTCTCTCTGATTCAGGCGTTGAGGGTGTGAGCCCGTGATCGACTCCATTGCTTCTCTCTGAGGTGTTGAGAGGGTGAGCCCATGATCGACTCCATTGCTTCTCTCTGATTGAGGTGTTGAGGGTGGGCACTCATGATCGACTCCATTGCTTCTCTCCGATTGAGGTGTCGAGGACACGAGCCCCTGATCAACACCATTGCTTCTCTCTGATTGAGGTTTTGAGGGTGTGAGCCCGTGATCGGCTCCATTGCTTCTCTCCGATTGAGGTGTCGAGGGTGTGAGCCCATGATCGACACCATTGCTTCTCTCTGAGGTGTCGAGGGTGTGAGCCCATGATCGACTCCATTACTTCTCTCCAATTGAGGTGTTGAGGACACGAGCCCATGATCGACTCCATTGCTTCTCTCCGATTCAGGTGTTGAGGGCGTGAGCCCATGATCGACTCCATTGCTTCTCTCGGATTGAGGTGTCGAGGGCGTGAGCCCATGATCGACTCCATTGCTTCTCTCCGATTGAGGTGTTGAGGGCACGAGCCCATGATCGACACCATTTCTTCTCTCTGATTGAGGTGTCGAGGGTGTGAGCCCATGATCGACCCCATTACTTCTCTCCAATTGAGGTGTTGAGGACACGAGCCCATGATTGACTCCATTGCTTCTCTCCGATTGTGGTGTTGAGGGGACGAGCCCACGATCGACTCCATTGCTTCTCTCCGATTGAGGTGTCGAGGGTGTGAGCCCGTGATCGACTCCATTGCTTCTCTCTGATTGAGGTGTTGAGGATATGAGCCTATGATCGACTCCATTGCTTCTCTCAGATTTAGGTGCTGAGGGTGTGAGCCCACGATTGACTCAATTGCTTCTCTCCAATTGAGGTGTTGAGGGTGTGAGCCCATAATCGACTCCATTGCTTCTCTCCGATTGAGGTGTTGAGGGTGTGAGCCCATGATCGACTCCATTGCTTCTCTCAGATTGAGGTGTCGAGGACACAAGACCACGATCAACTCCATTGCTTCTCTCTGATTGAGGTGTCGAGGACACAAGACCACGATTAACTCCATTGCCTCTCGCTGATTGAGGTGTCGATGACACAAGACCACGATTGACTCCATTGTTTCTCTCCAAATGAGGTGTACGATCGACACCATTGCTGACCCTAATGTGAGCCCATGACCGACTCCATTGCTTCTCTCTGATTGAGGTGTTGAGGATGTGAGCCCATGATCAACTCCATTGCTTCTCTCCGATTGAGGTGTCCAGGACACAAGCCCATGATCGACTCCATTGCTTCTCTCCACTTGATGTGTTGAGGGCATGAGCCCACGATCGACTCCATTGCTTCTCCCCGATGGAGGTGTCGAGGACACGAGCCCATGATCGACTCCATTGCTTCAGTCCGATTATGGTGAGGAGGCCGTGAGGCAATGATCGACTCCATTGCTTCTCTCGGATTGAGGTGTCGAGGGTGTGAGCCCATGATAGACTCCATTGCTTCTGTCCGATTGAGGTGTTAAGGGCACGAGCCAATGATCGACTCCATTGCTTCTCTCTGATTGAGGTGTTGAGGGCACGAGCCAATGATCGACTCCACTGTTTCTCTCTGATTGAGGTGTCGAGGGCGTGAGCCCACGATCGACTCCATTGCTTCTCTCCGATTGAGGTGTCGAGGGTGTGAGCCCGTGATCGACTCCATTGCTTCTCTCTGATTGAGGTGTTGAGGATATGAGCCTATGATCGACTCCATTGCTTCTCTCAGATTAAGGTGTTGAGGGTGTGAGCCCACGATTGACTCAATTGCTTCTCTCCAATTGAGGTGTTGAGGGTGTGAGCCCATAATCGACTCCATTGCTTCTCTCCGATTGAGGTGTTGAGGGTGTGAGCCCATGATCGACTCCATTGCTTCTCTCCGATTGAGGTGTTGAGGGTGTGAGCCCATGATCGACTCCATTGCTTCTCTCAGATTGAGGTGTCGAGGACACAAGACCACGATCAACTCCATTGCTTCTCTCTGATTGAGGTGTCGAGGACACAAGACCACGATTGACTCCATTGTTTCTCTCCAAATGAGGTGTACGATCGACACCATTGCTGACCCTAATGTGAGCCCATGACCGACTCCATTGCTTCTCTCTGATTGAGGTGTTGAGGATGTGAGCCCATGATCGACTCCATTGCTTCTCTCTGATTGAGGTGTTGAGGGTGGGAGCCCATGATCGACTCCATTGCTTCTCTCCGATTGAGGTGTCGAGGACACGAGCCCATGATCGACTCCATTGCTTCTCTCCGATTGAGGTGTCCTGGACACAAGCCCATGATCGACTCCATAGCTTCTCTCCAATTGAGGTGTTGAGGGGGTGAGCCCATGATCGACACCATTGCTTCTCTCTGATTGAGGTGTTGAGGGCGTGAGCCCATGATCGACACCATTGCTTCTCTCAGATTGAGGTGTCGAGGGTGTGAGCCCATGATCGACACCATTGCTTCTCTCTGAGGTGTCGAGGGTGTGAGCCCATGATCGACTACATTGCCTCTCTCCGATTGAGGTGTCGAGGGTGTGAGCCCATGATCGACTCAATGGCTTCTCTCTGAGGTGTCGAGGGTGTGAGCCCATGATCGACTCCATTACTTCTCTCCGATTGAGATATTGAGGGCATGAGCCCACGATCGACTGCATTGCTTCTCTCCGATTGAGGTGTCCTGGACACAAGCCCATGATCGACACCATTTCTTCTCTCTGATTCAGGCGTTGAGGGTGTGAGCCCGTGATCGACTCCATTGCTTCTCTCTGAGGTGTTGAGAGGGTGAGCCCATGATCGACTCCATTGCTTCTCTCTGATTGAGGTGTTGAGGGTGGGCACTCATGATCGACTCCATTGCTTCTCTCCGATTGAGGTGTCGAGGACACGAGCCCCTGATCAACACCATTGCTTCTCTCTGATTGAGGTTTTGAGGGTGTGAGCCCGTGATCGGCTCCATTGCTTCTCTCCGATTGAGGTGTCGAGGGTGTGAGCCCATGATCGACACCATTGCTTCTCTCTGAGGTGTCGAGGGTGTGAGCCCATGATCGACTCCATTACTTCTCTCCAATTGAGGTGTTGAGGACACGAGCCCATGATCGACTCCATTGCTTCTCTCCGATTCAGGTGTTGAGGGCGTGAGCCCATGATCGACTCCATTGCTTCTCTCGGATTGAGGTGTCGAGGGCGTGAGCCCATGATCGACTCCATTGCTTCTCTCCGATTGAGGTGTTGAGGGCACGAGCCCATGATCGACACCATTTCTTCTCTCTGATTGAGGTGTCGAGGGTGTGAGCCCATGATCGACCCCATTACTTCTCTCCAATTGAGGTGTTGAGGACACGAGCCCATGATTGACTCCATTGCTTCTCTCCGATTGTGGTGTTGAGGGGACGAGCCCACGATCGACTCCATTGCTTCTCTCCGATTGAGGTGTCGAGGGTGTGAGCCCGTGATCGACTCCATTGCTTCTCTCTGATTGAGGTGTTGAGGATATGAGCCTATGATCGACTCCATTGCTTCTCTCAGATTTAGGTGCTGAGGGTGTGAGCCCACGATTGACTCAATTGCTTCTCTCCAATTGAGGTGTTGAGGGTGTGAGCCCATAATCGACTCCATTGCTTCTCTCCGATTGAGGTGTTGAGGGAGTGAGCCCATGATCGACTCCATTGCCTCTCTCAGATTGAGGTGTCGAGGACACAAGACCACGATCAACTCCATTGCTTCTCTCTGATTGAGGTGTCGAGGACACAAGACCACGATTAACTCCATTGCCTCTCGCTGATTGAGGTGTCGATGACACAAGACCACGATTGACTCCATTGTTTCTCTCCAAATGAGGTGTACGATCGACACCATTGCTGACCCTAATGTGAGCCCATGACCGACTCCATTGCTTCTCTCTGATTGAGGTGTTGAGGATGTGAGCCCATGATCAACTCCATTGCTTCTCTCCGATTGAGGTGTCCAGGACACAAGCCCATGATCGACTCCATTGCTTCTCTCCACTTGATGTGTTGAGGGCATGAGCCCACGATCGACTCCATTGCTTCTCCCCGATGGAGGTGTCGAGGACACGAGCCCATGATCGACTCCATTGCTTCAGTCCGATTATGGTGAGGAGGCCGTGAGCCAATGATCGACTCCATTGCTTCTCTCTGATTCAGGCGTCGAGGGTGTGAGCCCGTGATCGGCTCCATTGCTTCTCTCAGATTGAGGTGTCGAGGGTGTGAGCCCATGATCGACACCATTGCTTCTCTCTGAGGTGTCGAGGGTGTGAGCCCATGATCGACTACATTGCTTCTCTCTGATTGAGGTGTCGAGGGTGTGAGCCCATGATCGACTCAATGGCTTCTCTCTGAGGTGTCGAGGGTGTGAGCCCATGATCGACTACATTGCTTCTCTCCGATTGAGGTGTCGAGGGTGTGAGCCCATGATCGACTCAATGGCTTCTCTCTGAGGTGTCGAGGGTGTGAGCCCATGATCGACTCCATTACTTCTCTCCGATTGAGATATTGAGGGCATGAGCCCACGATCGACTGCATTGCTTCTCTCTGATTGAGGTGTTGAGGGCTTGAGCCCATGATCGACTCCATTGCTTCTCTCCGATTGAGGTGTCCTGGACACAAGCCCATGATCGACACCATTTCTTCTCTCTGATTCAGGCGTTGAGGGTGTGAGCCCGTGATCGACTCCATTGCTTCTCTCTGAGGTGTTGAGAGGGTGAGCCCATGATCGACTCCATTGCTTCTCTCTGATTGAGGTGTTGAGGGTGGGCACTCATGATCGACTCCATTGCTTCTCTCCGATTGAGGTGTCGAGGACACGAGCCCCTGATCAACACCATTGCTTCTCTCTGATTGAGGTTTTGAGGGTGTGAGCCCGTGATCGGCTCCATTGCTTCTCTCCGATTGAGGTGTCGAGGGTGTGAGCCCATGATCGACACCATTGCTTCTCTCTGAGGTGTCGAGGGTGTGAGCCCATGATCGACTCCATTACTTCTCTCCAATTGAGGTGTTGAGGACACGAGCCCATGATCGACTCCATTGCTTCTCTCCGATTCAGGTGTTGAGGGCGTGAGCCCATGATCGACTCCATTGCTTCTCTCGGATTGAGGTGTCGAGGGCGTGAGCCCATGATCGACTCCATTGCTTCTCTCCGATTGAGGTGTTGAGGGCACGAGCCCATGATCGACACCATTTCTTCTCTCTGATTGAGGTGTCGAGGGTGTGAGCCCATGATCGACCCCATTACTTCTCTCCAATTGAGGTGTTGAGGACACGAGCCCATGATTGACTCCATTGCTTCTCTCCGATTGTGGTGTTGAGGGGACGAGCCCACGATCGACTCCATTGCTTCTCTCCGATTGAGGTGTCGAGGGTGTGAGCCCGTGATCGACTCCATTGCTTCTCTCTGATTGAGGTGTTGAGGATATGAGCCTATGATCGACTCCATTGCTTCTCTCAGATTGAGGTGTCGAGGGTGTGAGCCCATGATCGACACCATTGCTTCTCTCTGAGGTGTCGAGGGTGTGAGCCCATGATCGACTACATTGCTTCTCTCCGATTGAGGTGTCGAGGGTGTGAGCCCATGATCGACTCAATGGCTTCTCTCTGAGGTGTCGAGGGTGTGAGCCCATGATCGACTCCATTACTTCTCTCCGATTGAGATATTGAGGGCATGAGCCCACGATCGACTGCATTGCTTCTCTCTGATTGAGGTGTTGAGGGCTTGAGCCCATGATCGACTCCATTGCTTCTCTCCGATTGAGGTGTCCTGGACACAAGCCCATGATCGACACCATTTCTTCTCTCTGATTCAGGCGTTGAGGGTGTGAGCCCGTGATCGACTCCATTGCTTCTCTCTGAGGTGTTGAGAGGGTGAGCCCATGATCGACTCCATTGCTTCTCTCTGATTGAGGTGTTGAGGGTGGGCACTCATGATCGACTCCATTGCTTCTCTCCGATTGAGGTGTCGAGGACACGAGCCCCTGATCAACACCATTGCTTCTCTCTGATTGAGGTTTTGAGGGTGTGAGCCCGTGATCGGCTCCATTGCTTCTCTCCGATTGAGGTGTCGAGGGTGTGAGCCCATGATCGACACCATTGCTTCTCTCTGAGGTGTCGAGGGTGTGAGCCCATGATCGACTCCATTACTTCTCTCCAATTGAGGTGTTGAGGACACGAGCCCATGATCGACTCCATTGCTTCTCTCCGATTCAGGTGTTGAGGGCGTGAGCCCATGATCGACTCCATTGCTTCTCTCGGATTGAGGTGTCGAGGGCGTGAGCCCATGATCGACTCCATTGCTTCTCTCCGATTGAGGTGTTGAGGGCACGAGCCCATGATCGACACCATTTCTTCTCTCTGATTGAGGTGTCGAGGGTGTGAGCCCATGATCGACCCCATTACTTCTCTCCAATTGAGGTGTTGAGGACACGAGCCCATGATTGACTCCATTGCTTCTCTCCGATTGTGGTGTTGAGGGGACGAGCCCACGATCGACTCCATTGCTTCTCTCCGATTGAGGTGTCGAGGGTGTGAGCCCGTGATCGACTCCATTGCTTCTCTCTGATTGAGGTGTTGAGGATATGAGCCTATGATCGACTCCATTGCTTCTCTCAGATTTAGGTGCTGAGGGTGTGAGCCCACGATTGACTCAATTGCTTCTCTCCAATTGAGGTGTTGAGGGTGTGAGCCCATAATCGACTCCATTGCTTCTCTCCGATTGAGGTGTTGAGGGTGTGAGCCCATGATCGACTCCATTGCTTCTCTCAGATTGAGGTGTCGAGGACACAAGACCACGATCAACTCCATTGCTTCTCTCTGATTGAGGTGTCGAGGACACAAGACCACGATTAACTCCATTGCCTCTCGCTGATTGAGGTGTCGATGACACAAGACCACGATTGACTCCATTGTTTCTCTCCAAATGAGGTGTACGTTCGACACCATTGCTGACCCTAATGTGAGCCCATGACCGACTCCATTGCTTCTCTCTGATTGAGGTGTTGAGGATGTGAGCCCATGATCAACTCCATTGCTTCTCTCCGATTGAAGTGTCCAGGACACAAGCCCATGATCGACTCCATTGCTTCTCTCCAATTGAGGTGTTGAGGACACGAGCCCATGATCGACTCCATTGCTTCTCTCCGATTCAGGTGTTGAGGGCGTGAGCCCATGATCGACTCCATTGCTTCTCTCGGATTGAGGTGTCGAGGGCGTGAGCCCATGATCGACTCCATTGCTTCTCTCCGATTGAGGTGTTGAGGGCACGAGCCCATGATCGACACCATTTCTTCTCTCTGATTGAGGTGTCGAGGGTGTGAGCCCATGATCGACCCCATTACTTCTCTCCAATTGAGGTGTTGAGGACACGAGCCCATGATTGACTCCATTGCTTCTCTCCGATTGTGGTGTTGAGGGGACGAGCCCACGATCGACTCCATTGCTTCTCTCCGATTGAGGTGTCGAGGGTGTGAGCCCGTGATCGACTCCATTGCTTCTCTCTGATTGAGGTGTTGAGGATATGAGCCTATGATCGACTCCATTGCTTCTCTCAGATTTAGGTGCTGAGGGTGTGAGCCCACGATTGACTCAATTGCTTCTCTCCAATTGAGGTGTTGAGGGTGTGAGCCCATAATCGACTCCATTGCTTCTCTCCGATTGAGGTGTTGAGGGTGTGAGCCCATGATCGACTCCATTGCTTCTCTCAGATTGAGGTGTCGAGGACACAAGACCACGATCAACTCCATTGCTTCTCTCTGATTGAGGTGTCGAGGACACAAGACCACGATTAACTCCATTGCCTCTCGCTGATTGAGGTGTCGATGACACAAGACCACGATTGACTCCATTGTTTCTCTCCAAATGAGGTGTACGTTCGACACCATTGCTGACCCTAATGTGAGCCCATGACCGACTCCATTGCTTCTCTCTGATTGAGGTGTTGAGGATGTGAGCCCATGATCAACTCCATTGCTTCTCTCCGATTGAAGTGTCCAGGACACAAGCCCATGATCGACTCCATTGCTTCTCTCCACTTGATGTGTTGAGGGCATGAGCCCACGATCGACTCCATTGCTTCTCCCCGATGGAGGTGTCGAGGACACGAGCCCATGATCGACTCCATTGCTTCAGTCCGATTATGGTGAGGAGGCCGTGACGCAATGATCGACTCCATTGCTTCTCTCGGATTGAGGTGTCGAGGGTGTGAGCCCATGATAGACTCCATTGCTTCTGTCCGATTGAGGTGTTAAGGGCACGAGCCAATGATCGACTCCATTGCTTCTCTCTGATTGAGGTGTTGAGGGCACGAGCCAATGATCGACTCCACTGTTTCTCTCTGATTGAGGTGTCGAGGGCGTGAGCCCATGATCGACTCCATTGCTTCTCTCCGATTGAGGTGTAGAGTACACAAGACCACGATCAACTCAATTGCTTCTCTCTGATTGAGGTGTCGAGGACACAAGACCACGATCGACTCCATTATTTCTATCCGAATGAGGTGTACGATTGACTCCATTGCTAACCCTACTGTGAGCCCATGATCGACTCCATTGCTTCTCTCTGATTTAGGTGTCGAGGGTGTGAGCCCATGTTCGACTCCATTGCTTCTCTCCGATTGAGGTTTTGAGGGCGTTAGCCTGTGATTGACTCCATTGCTTCTCTCCGATTGAGATATTGAGGGCATGAGCCCACGATCGACTGCATTGCTTCTCTCTGATTGAGGTGTTGAGGGCTTGAGCCCATGATCGACTCCATTGCTTCTCTCCGATTGAGGTGTCCTGGACACAAGCCCATGATCGACTCCATAGCTTCTCTCCAATTGAGGTGTTGAGGGGGTGAGGCCATGATCGACACCATTGCTTCTCTCTGATTGAGGTGTTGAGGGCGTGAGCCCATGATCGACACCATTGCTTCTCTCAGATTGAGGTGTCGAGGGTGTGAGCCCATGATCGACACCATTGCTTCTCTCTGAGGTGTCGAGGGTGTGAGCCCATGATCGACTACATTGCTTCTCTCCGATTGAGGTGTCGAGGGTGTGAGCCCATGATCGACTCAATGGCTTCTCTCTGAGGTGTCGAGGGTGTGAGCCCATGATCGACTCCATTACTTCTCTCCGATTGAGATATTGAGGGCATGAGCCCACGATCGACTGCATTGCTTCTCTCTGATTGAGGTGTTGAGGGCTTGAGCCCATGATCGACTCCATTGCTTCTCTCCGATTGAGGTGTCCTGGACACAAGCCCATGATCGACACCATTTCTTCTCTCTGATTCAGGCGTTGAGGGTGTGAGCCCGTGATCGACTCCATTGCTTCTCTCTGAGGTGTTGAGAGGGTGAGCCCATGATCGACTCCATTGCTTCTCTCTGATTGAGGTGTTGAGGGTGGGCACTCATGATCGACTCCATTGCTTCTCTCCGATTGAGGTGTCGAGGACACGAGCCCCTGATCAACACCATTGCTTCTCTCTGATTGAGGTTTTGAGGGTGTGAGCCCGTGATCGGCTCCATTGCTTCTCTCCGATTGAGGTGTCGAGGGTGTGAGCCCATGATCGACACCATTGCTTCTCTCTGAGGTGTCGAGGGTGTGAGCCCATGATCGACTCCATTACTTCTCTCCAATTGAGGTGTTGAGGACACGAGCCCATGATCGACTCCATTGCTTCTCTCCGATTCAGGTGTTGAGGGCGTGAGCCCATGATCGACTCCATTGCTTCTCTCGGATTGAGGTGTCGAGGGCGTGAGCCCATGATCGACTCCATTGCTTCTCTCCGATTGAGGTGTTGAGGGCACGAGCCCATGATCGACACCATTTCTTCTCTCTGATTGAGGTGTCGAGGGTGTGAGCCCATGATCGACCCCATTACTTCTCTCCAATTGAGGTGTTGAGGACACGAGCCCATGATTGACTCCATTGCTTCTCTCCGATTGTGGTGTTGAGGGGACGAGCCCACGATCGACTCCATTGCTTCTCTCCGATTGAGGTGTCGAGGGTGTGAGCCCGTGATCGACTCCATTGCTTCTCTCTGATTGAGGTGTTGAGGATATGAGCCTATGATCGACTCCATTGCTTCTCTCAGATTTAGGTGCTGAGGGTGTGAGCCCACGATTGACTCAATTGCTTCTCTCCAATTGAGGTGTTGAGGGTGTGAGCCCATAATCGACTCCATTGCTTCTCTCCGATTGAGGTGTTGAGGGTGTGAGCCCATGATCGACTCCATTGCCTCTCTCAGATTGAGGTGTCGAGGACACAAGACCACGATCAACTCCATTGCTTCTCTCTGATTGAGGTGTCGAGGACACAAGACCACGATTAACTCCATTGCCTCTCGCTGATTGAGGTGTCGATGACACAAGACCACGATTGACTCCATTGTTTCTCTCCAAATGAGGTGTACGATCGACACCATTGCTGACCCTAATGTGAGCCCATGACCGACTCCATTGCTTCTCTCTGATTGAGGTGTTGAGGATGTGAGCCCATGATCAACTCCATTGCTTCTCTCCGATTGAGGTGTCCAGGACACAAGCCCATGATCGACTCCATTGCTTCTCTCCACTTGATGTGTTGAGGGCATGAGCCCACGATCGACTCCATTGCTTCTCCCCGATGGAGGTGTCGAGGACACGAGCCCATGATCGACTCCATTGCTTCAGTCCGATTATGGTGAGGAGGCCGTGAGCCAATGATCGACTCCATTGCTTCTCTCTGATTCAGGCGTCGAGGGTGTGAGCCCGTGATCGGCTCCATTGCTTCTCTCAGATTGAGGTGTCGAGGGTGTGAGCCCATGATCGACACCATTGCTTCTCTCTGAGGTGTCGAGGGTGTGAGCCCATGATCGACTACATTGCTTCTCTCTGATTGAGGTGTCGAGGGTGTGAGCCCATGATCGACTCAATGGCTTCTCTCTGAGGTGTCGAGGGTGTGAGCCCATGATCGACTACATTGCTTCTCTCCGATTGAGGTGTCGAGGGTGTGAGCCCATGATCGACTCAATGGCTTCTCTCTGAGGTGTCGAGGGTGTGAGCCCATGATCGACTCCATTACTTCTCTCCGATTGAGATATTGAGGGCATGAGCCCACGATCGACTGCATTGCTTCTCTCTGATTGAGGTGTTGAGGGCTTGAGCCCATGATCGACTCCATTGCTTCTCTCCGATTGAGGTGTCCTGGACACAAGCCCATGATCGACACCATTTCTTCTCTCTGATTCAGGCGTTGAGGGTGTGAGCCCGTGATCGACTCCATTGCTTCTCTCTGAGGTGTTGAGAGGGTGAGCCCATGATCGACTCCATTGCTTCTCTCTGATTGAGGTGTTGAGGGTGGGCACTCATGATCGACTCCATTGCTTCTCTCCGATTGAGGTGTCGAGGACACGAGCCCCTGATCAACACCATTGCTTCTCTCTGATTGAGGTTTTGAGGGTGTGAGCCCGTGATCGGCTCCATTGCTTCTCTCCGATTGAGGTGTCGAGGGTGTGAGCCCATGATCGACACCATTGCTTCTCTCTGAGGTGTCGAGGGTGTGAGCCCATGATCGACTCCATTACTTCTCTCCAATTGAGGTGTTGAGGACACGAGCCCATGATCGACTCCATTGCTTCTCTCCGATTCAGGTGTTGAGGGCGTGAGCCCATGATCGACTCCATTGCTTCTCTCGGATTGAGGTGTCGAGGGCGTGAGCCCATGATCGACTCCATTGCTTCTCTCCGATTGAGGTGTTGAGGGCACGAGCCCATGATCGACACCATTTCTTCTCTCTGATTGAGGTGTCGAGGGTGTGAGCCCATGATCGACCCCATTACTTCTCTCCAATTGAGGTGTTGAGGACACGAGCCCATGATTGACTCCATTGCTTCTCTCCGATTGTGGTGTTGAGGGGACGAGCCCACGATCGACTCCATTGCTTCTCTCCGATTGAGGTGTCGAGGGTGTGAGCCCGTGATCGACTCCATTGCTTCTCTCTGATTGAGGTGTTGAGGATATGAGCCTATGATCGACTCCATTGCTTCTCTCAGATTGAGGTGTCGAGGGTGTGAGCCCATGATCGACACCATTGCTTCTCTCTGAGGTGTCGAGGGTGTGAGCCCATGATCGACTACATTGCTTCTCTCCGATTGAGGTGTCGAGGGTGTGAGCCCATGATCGACTCAATGGCTTCTCTCTGAGGTGTCGAGGGTGTGAGCCCATGATCGACTCCATTACTTCTCTCCGATTGAGATATTGAGGGCATGAGCCCACGATCGACTGCATTGCTTCTCTCTGATTGAGGTGTTGAGGGCTTGAGCCCATGATCGACTCCATTGCTTCTCTCCGATTGAGGTGTCCTGGACACAAGCCCATGATCGACACCATTTCTTCTCTCTGATTCAGGCGTTGAGGGTGTGAGCCCGTGATCGACTCCATTGCTTCTCTCTGAGGTGTTGAGAGGGTGAGCCCATGATCGACTCCATTGCTTCTCTCTGATTGAGGTGTTGAGGGTGGGCACTCATGATCGACTCCATTGCTTCTCTCCGATTGAGGTGTCGAGGACACGAGCCCCTGATCAACACCATTGCTTCTCTCTGATTGAGGTTTTGAGGGTGTGAGCCCGTGATCGGCTCCATTGCTTCTCTCCGATTGAGGTGTCGAGGGTGTGAGCCCATGATCGACACCATTGCTTCTCTCTGAGGTGTCGAGGGTGTGAGCCCATGATCGACTCCATTACTTCTCTCCAATTGAGGTGTTGAGGACACGAGCCCATGATCGACTCCATTGCTTCTCTCCGATTCAGGTGTTGAGGGCGTGAGCCCATGATCGACCCCATTACTTCTCTCCAATTGAGGTGTTGAGGACACGAGCCCATGATTGACTCCATTGCTTCTCTCGGATTGAGGTGTCGAGGGCGTGAGCCCATGATCGACTCCATTGCTTCTCTCCGATTGAGGTGTTGAGGGCACGAGCCCATGATCGACACCATTTCTTCTCTCTGATTGAGGTGTCGAGGGTGTGAGCCCATGATCGACCCCATTACTTCTCTCCAATTGAGGTGTTGAGGACACGAGCCCATGATTGACTCCATTGCTTCTCTCCGATTGTGGTGTTGAGGGGACGAGCCCACGATCGACTCCATTGCTTCTCTCCGATTGAGGTGTCGAGGGTGTGAGCCCGTGATCGACTCCATTGCTTCTCTCTGATTGAGGTGTTGAGGATATGAGCCTATGATCGACTCCATTGCTTCTCTCAGATTGAGGTGTCGAGGGTGTGAGCCCATGATCGACACCATTGCTTCTCTCTGAGGTGTCGAGGGTGTGAGCCCATGATCGACTACATTGCTTCTCTCCGATTGAGGTGTCGAGGGTGTGAGCCCATGATCGACTCAATGGCTTCTCTCTGAGGTGTCGAGGGTGTGAGCCCATGATCGACTCCATTACTTCTCTCCGATTGAGATATTGAGGGCATGAGCCCACGATCGACTGCATTGCTTCTCTCTGATTGAGGTGTTGAGGGCTTGAGCCCATGATCGACTCCATTGCTTCTCTCCGATTGAGGTGTCCTGGACACAAGCCCATGATCGACACCATTTCTTCTCTCTGATTCAGGCGTTGAGGGTGTGAGCCCGTGATCGACTCCATTGCTTCTCTCTGAGGTGTTGAGAGGGTGAGCCCATGATCGACTCCATTGCTTCTCTCTGATTGAGGTGTTGAGGGTGGGCACTCATGATCGACTCCATTGCTTCTCTCCGATTGAGGTGTCGAGGACACGAGCCCCTGATCAACACCATTGCTTCTCTCTGATTGAGGTTTTGAGGGTGTGAGCCCGTGATCGGCTCCATTGCTTCTCTCCGATTGAGGTGTCGAGGGTGTGAGCCCATGATCGACACCATTGCTTCTCTCTGAGGTGTCGAGGGTGTGAGCCCATGATCGACTCCATTACTTCTCTCCAATTGAGGTGTTGAGGACACGAGCCCATGATCGACTCCATTGCTTCTCTCCGATTCAGGTGTTGAGGGCGTGAGCCCATGATCGACTCCATTGCTTCTCTCGGATTGAGGTGTCGAGGGCGTGAGCCCATGATCGACTCCATTGCTTCTCTCCGATTGAGGTGTTGAGGGCACGAGCCCATGATCGACACCATTTCTTCTCTCTGATTGAGGTGTCGAGGGTGTGAGCCCATGATCGACCCCATTACTTCTC
Organism: Hypanus sabinus; assembly: GCF_030144855.1. Taxonomy (NCBI): domain Eukaryota; kingdom Metazoa; phylum Chordata; class Chondrichthyes; order Myliobatiformes; family Dasyatidae; genus Hypanus; species Hypanus sabinus. The sequence goes on along the minus strand of NC_082723.1, from coordinate 71,415,592 downwards.
TCCAATTGAGGTGTTGAGGACACGAGCCCATGATTGACTCCATTGCTTCTCTCCGATTGTGGTGTTGAGGGGACGAGCCCACGATCGACTCCATTGCTTCTCTCCGATTGAGGTGTCGAGGGTGTGAGCCCGTGATCGACTCCATTGCTTCTCTCTGATTGAGGTGTTGAGGATATGAGCCTATGATCGACTCCATTGCTTCTCTCAGATTTAGGTGCTGAGGGTGTGAGCCCACGATTGACTCAATTGCTTCTCTCCAATTGAGGTGTTGAGGGTGTGAGCCCATAATCGACTCCATTGCTTCTCTCCGATTGAGGTGTTGAGGGTGTGAGCCCATGATCGACTCCATTGCTTCTCTCAGATTGAGGTGTCGAGGACACAAGACCACGATCAACTCCATTGCTTCTCTCTGATTGAGGTGTCGAGGACACAAGACCACGATTAACTCCATTGCCTCTCGCTGATTGAGGTGTCGATGACACAAGACCACGATTGACTCCATTGTTTCTCTCCAAATGAGGTGTACGATCGACACCATTGCTGACCCTAATGTGAGCCCATGACCGACTCCATTGCTTCTCTCTGATTGAGGTGTTGAGGATGTGAGCCCATGATCAACTCCATTGCTTCTCTCCGATTGAGGTGTCCAGGACACAAGCCCATGATCGACTCCATTGCTTCTCTCCACTTGATGTGTTGAGGGCATGAGCCCACGATCGACTCCATTGCTTCTCCCCGATGGAGGTGTCGAGGACACGAGCCCATGATCGACTCCATTGCTTCAGTCCGATTATGGTGAGGAGGCCGTGAGGCAATGATCGACTCCATTGCTTCTCTCGGATTGAGGTGTCGAGGGTGTGAGCCCATGATAGACTCCATTGCTTCTGTCCGATTGAGGTGTTAAGGGCACGAGCCAATGATCGACACCATTGCTTCTCTCGGATTGAGGTGTCGAGGGCGTGAGCCCATGATCGACTCCATTGCTTCAGTCCGATTATGGTGAGGAGGCCGTGAGCCAATGATCGACTCCATTGCTTCTCTTGGATTGAGGTGTCGAGGTTGTGAGCCCATGATAGACTCCATTGCTTCTCTCCGATGGAGGTGTTCTGGACACAAGCTCATGATCGACTCCATAGCTTCTCTCCAATTGAGGTGTTGAGGGAGTGAGCCCATGATCGACACCATTGCTTCTCTCTGATTGAGGTGTCGAGGGGGTGAGCCCATGATCGACACCATTTCTTCTCACTGATTCAGGCGTTGAGGGTGTGAGCCCATGATCGACTCCATTGCTTCTCTCTGAGGTGTTGAGAGGGTGAGCCCATGATCGACTACATTGCTTCTCTCTGATTGAGGTGTTGAGGGTGGGCACTCATGAACGACTCCATTGCTTCTCTCCGATTGAGGTGTCGAGGACACGAGCCCCTGATCAACACCATTGCTTCTCTCTGATTGAGGTTTTGAGGGTGTGAGCCCGTGATCGGCTCCATTGCTTCTCTCCGATTGAGGTGTCGAGGGTGTGAGCCCATGATCGACACCATTGCTTCTCTCTGAATTGTCGAGGGTGTGAGCCCATGATCGACTCCATTGCTTCTCTCCGATTGAGGTGTCGAGTGTGTTAGCCCATGATCGACTCAATGGCTTCTCTCTGAGGTGTCGAGGGTGTGAGCCCATGATCGACTCCATTACTTCTCTCCAATTGAGGTGTTGAGGACACTAGCCCATGATCGACTCCATTGCTTCTCTCCGATTGAGGTGTTGAGGGCGTGAGCCCATGATCGACTCCATTGCTTCTCTCGGATTGAGGTTTTGAGGACACGAGACCATGATCGACTCCATTGCTTCTCTCTGATTGAGGTGTTGAGGGCACGAGCCAATTATCGACTCCACTGTTTCTCTCTGATTGAGGTGTCGAGGGCGTGAGCCCATGATCGACTCCATTGTTTCTCTCCGATTGAGGTGTTGAGGGCACGAGCCGATGATCGACTCCACTGTTTCTCTCTGATTGAGGTGTTGAGGGGGTGAGCCCATGATCGACTCCATTGCTTCTCTCTGATTGAGGTGTTGAGGGTGGGAGCCCATGATCGACTCCATTGCTTCTCTCCGATTGAGGTGTCGAGGACACGAGACCACGATCGACTCCATTGCTTCTCTCCAATTAAGGTGTTGAGGGTGTGAGCCCGTGATCGACTCCATTGCTTCTCTCCAATTGAGGTGTCGAGGGTGTGAGCCCATGATCGACACCATTGCTGCTCTCTGATTCAGGCGTTGAGGGTGTGAGCCCTTGATCGACACCATTGCTTCTCTCTGAGTTGTCGAGAGGGTGAGCCCATGATAGACTGCATTGCTTCTCTCCGATTGAGGTGTAGATGACACGAGCCCATTATCGACTCCATTGCTTCTCTCTGATTGAGGTTTTGAGGGTGTGAGCCCGTGATCGGCTCCATTGCTTCTCTCCGATTGAGGTGTCGAGGGTGTGAGCCCATGATCGACACCATTGCTTCTCTCTGAGGTGTCGAGGGTGTGAGCCCATGATCGACTCCATTGCTTCTCTCCGATTGAGGTGTCGAGTGTGTGAGCCCATGATCGACTCAATGGCTTCTCTCTGAGGTGTCGAGGGTGTGAGCCCATGATCGACTCCATTACTTCTCTCCAATTGAGGTGTTGAGGACACGAGCCCATGATCGACTCCATTGCTTCTCTCCGATTGAGGTGTTGAGGGCGTGAGCCCATGATCGACTCCATTGCTTCTCTCGGATTGAGGTGTTGAGGACACGAGACCATGATCGACTCCATTGCTTCTCTCCGATTGAGGTGTTGAGGGCACGAGCCAATTATCGACTCCACTGTTTCTCTCTGATTGAGGTGTCGAGGGCGTGAGCCCATGATCGACTCCATTGTTTCTCTCCGATTGAGGTGTTGAGGGCACGAGCCGATGATCGACTCCACTGTTTCTCTCTGATTGAGGTGTCGAGGGGGTGAGCCCATGATCGACTCCATTGCTTCTCTCTGATTGAGGTGTTGAGGGTGGGAGCCCATGATCGACTCCATTGCTTCTCTCCGATTGAGGTGTCGAGGACACGAGACCATGATCGACTCCATTGCTTCTCTCCAATTAAGGTGTTGAGGGTGTGAGCCCGTGATCGACTCCATTGCTTCTCTCCAATTGAGGTGTTGAGGGTGTGAGCCCTTGATCGACTCCATTGCTTCTCTCTGATTGAGGTGTTGAGGGCACGAGCCAATGATCGACTCCACTGTTTCTCTCTGATTGAGGTGTCGAGGGCGTGAGCCCATGATCGACTCCATTGCTTCTCTCCGATTGAGGTGTAGAGTACACAAGACCACGATCAACTCAATTGCTTCTCTCTGATTGAGGTGTCGAGGACACAAGACCACGATCGACTCCATTGTTTCTATCCGAATGAGGTGTACGATTGACTCCATTGCTAACCCTACTGTGAGCCCATGATCGACTCCATTGCTTCTCTCTGATTTAGGTGTCGAGGGTGTGAGCCCATGTTCGACTCCATTGCTTCTCTCCGATTGAGGTTTTGAGGGCGTTAGCCTGTGATTGATTCCATTGCTTCTCTCCGATTGAGATATTGAGGGCATGAGCCCACGATCGACTGCATTGCTTCTCTCTGATTGAGGTGTTGAGGGCTTGAGCCCATGATCGACTCCATTGCTTCTCTCCGATTGAGGTGTAGAGTACACAAGACCACGATCAACTCAATTGCTTCTCTCTGATTGAGGTGTCGAGGACACAAGACCACGATCGACTCCATTGTTTCTATCCGAATGAGGTGTACGATTGACTCCATTGCTAACCCTACTGTGAGCCCATGATCGACTCCATTGCTTCTCTCTGATTTAGGTGTCGAGGGTGTGAGCCCATGTTCGACTCCATTGCTTCTCTCCGATTGAGGTTTTGAGGGCGTTAGCCTGTGATTGATTCCATTGCTTCTCTCCGATTGAGATATTGAGGGCATGAGCCCACGATCGACTGCATTGCTTCTCTCTGATTGAGGTGTTGAGGGCTTGAGCCCATGATCGACTCCATTGCTTCTCTCCGATTGAGGTGTCCTGGACACAAGCCCATGATCGACTCCATTGCTTCTCTCTGATTGAGGTGTTGAGGGCGTGAGCCCATGATCGACACCATTGCTTCTCTCTGATTCAGGCGTTGAGGGTGTGAGCCCGTGATCGGCTCCATTGCATCTCTCCGATTGAGGTGTCGAGGGTGTGAGCCCATGATCGACACCATTGCTTCTCTCTGAGGTGTCGAGGGTGTGAGCCCATGATCGACTCAATGGCTTCTCTCTGAGGTGTCGAGGGTGTGAGCCCATGATCGACTCCATTACTTCTCTCCGATTGAGATATTGAGGGCATGAGCCCACGATCGACTGCATTGCTTCTCTCTGATTGAGGTGTTGAGGGCTTGAGCCCATGATCGACTCCATTGCTTCTCTCCGATTGAGGTGTCCTGGACACAAGCCCATGATCGACACCATTTCTTCTCTCTGATTCAGGCGTTGAGGGTGTGAGCCCATGATCGACTCCATTGCTTCTCTCTGAGGTGTTGAGAGGGTGAGCCCATGATCGACTCCATTGCTTCTCTCTGATTGAGGTGTTGAGGGTGGGCACTCATGATCGACTCCATTGCTTCTCTCCGATTGAGGTGTCGAGGACACGAGCCCCTGATCAACACCATTGCTTCTCTCTGATTGAGGTTTTGAGGGTGTGAGCCCGTGATCGGCTCCATTGCTTCTCTCCGATTGAGGTGTCGAGGGTGTGAGCCCATGATCGACACCATTGCTTCTCTCTGAGGTGTCGAGGGTGTGAGCCCATGATCGACTCCATTACTTCTCTCCAATTGAGGTGTTGAGGACACGAGCCCATGATCGACTCCATTGCTTCTCTCCGATTCAGGTGTTGAGGGCGTGAGCCCGTGATCGACTCCATTGCTTCTCTCTGATTGAGGTGTTGAGGATATGAGCCTATGATCGACTCCATTGCTTCTCTCAGATTAAGGTGTTGAGGGTGTGAGCCCACGATTGACTCAATTGCTTCTCTCCAATTGAGGTGTTGAGGGTGTGAGCCCATAATCGACTCCATTGCTTCTCTCCGATTGAGGTGTTGAGGGTGTGAGCCCATGATCGACTCCATTGCTTCTCTCCGATTGAGGTGTTGAGGGTGTGAGCCCATGATCGACTCCATTGCTTCTCTCAGATTGATGTGTCGAGGACACAAGACCACGATCAACTCCATTGCTTCTCTCTGATTGAGGTGTCGAGGACACAAGACCACGATTGACTCCATTGTTTCTCTCCAAATGAGGTGTACGATCGACACCATTGCTGACCCTAATGTGAGCCCATGACCGACTCCATTGCTTCTCTCTGATTGAGGTGTTGAGGATGTGAGCCCATGATCAACTCCATTGCTTCTCTCCGATTGAGGTGTCCAGGACACAAGCCCATGATCGACTCCATTGCTTCTCTCCACTTGATGTGTTGAGGGCATGAGCCCACGATCGACTCCATTGCTCTCCCCGATGGAGGTGTCGAGGACACGAGCCCATGATCGACTCCATTGCTTCAGTCCGATTATGGTGAGGAGGCCGTGAGCCAATGATCGACTCCATTGCTTCTCTCGGATTGAGGTGTCGAGGGTGTGAGCCCATGATAGACTCCATTGCTTCTGTCCGATTGAGGTGTTAAGGGCACGAGCCAATGATCGACTCCATTGCTTCTCTCGGATTGAGGTGTCGAGGGCGTGAGCCCATGATCGACTCCATTGCTTCAGTCCGATTATGGTGAGGAGGCCGTGAGCCAATGATCGACTCCATTGCTTCTCTCGGATTGAGGTGTCGAGGTTGTGAGCCCATGATAGACTCCATTGCTTCTGTCCGATTGAGGTGTTAAGGGCACGAGCCAATGATCGACTCCATTGCTTCTCTCGGATTGAGGTGTCGAGGGCGTGAGCCCATGATCGACTCCATTGCTTCAGTCCGATTATGGTGAGGAGGCCGTGAGCCAATGATCGACTCCATTGCTTCTCTCGGATTGAGGTGTCGAGGTTGTGAGCCCATGATAGACTCCATTGCTTCTCTCCGATGGAGGTGTTCTGGACACAAGCTCATGATCGACTCCATAGCTTCTCTCCAATTGAGGTGTTGAGGGAGTGAGCCCATGATCGACACCATTGCTTCTCTCTGATTGAGGTGTCGAGGGGGTGAGCCCATGATCGACACCATTTCTTCTCACTGATTCAGGCGTTGAGGGTGTGAGCCCATGATCGACTCCATTGCTTCTCTCTGAGGTGTTGAGAGGGTGAGCCCATGATCGACTCCATTGCTTCTCTCTGATTGAGGTGTTGAGGGTGGGCACTCATGATCGACTCCATTGCTTCTCTCCGATTGAGGTGTCGAGGACACGAGCCCCTGATCAACACCATTGCTTCTCTCTGATTGAGGTTTTGAGGGTGTGAGCCCGTGATCGGCTCCATTGCTTCTCTCCGATTGAGGTGTCGAGGGTGTGAGCCCATGATCGACACCATTGCTTCTCTCTGAGGTGTCGAGGGTGTGAGCCCATGATCGACACCATTGCTTCTCTCTGAGGTGTTGAGGGTGTGAGCCCATGATCGACTCCATTGCTTCTCTCCGATTGAGGTGTCGAGGGTGTGAGCCCATGATCGACTCAATGGCTTCTCTCTGAGGTGTCGAGGGTGTGAGCCCATGATCGACTCCATTACTTCTCTCCGATTGAGATATTGAGGGCATGAGCCCACGATCGACTGCATTGCTTCTCTCTGATTCAGGTGTTGAGGGCTTGAGCCCATGATCGACTCCATTGCTTCTCTCCGATTGAGGTGTCCTGGACACAAGCCCATGATCGACACCATTTCTTCTCTCTGATTCATGCGTTGAGGGTGTGAGCCCGTGATCGACTCCATTGCTTCTCTCTGAGGTGTTGAGAGGGTGAGCCCATGATCGACTCCATTGCTTCTCTCTGATTGAGGTGTTGAGGGTGGGCACTCATGATCGACTCCATTGCTTCTCTCCGATTGAGGTGTCGAGGACACGAGCCCCTGATCAACACCATTGCTTCTCTCTGATTGAGGTTTTGAGGGTGTGAGCCCGTGATCGGCTCCATTGCTTCTCTCCGATTGAGGTGTCGAGGGTGTGAGCCCATGATCGACACCATTGCTTCTCTCTGAGGTGTCGAGGGTGTGAGCCCATGATCGACTCCATTACTTCTCTCCAATTGAGGTGTTGAGGACACGAGCCCATGATCGACTCCATTGCTTCTCTCCGATTCAGGTGTTGAGGGCGTGAGCCCATGATCGAATCCATTGCTTCTCTCGGATTGAGGTGTCGAGGGCGTGAGCCCATGATCGACTCCATTGCTTCTCTCCGATTGAGGTGTTGAGGGCACGAGCCCATGATCGACACCATTTCTTCTCTCTGATTGAGGTGTCGAGGGTGTGAGCCCATGATCGACCCCATTACTTCTCTCCAATTGAGGTGTTGAGGACACGAGCCCATGATTGACTCCATTGCTTCTCTCCGATTGTGGTGTTGAGGGGACGAGCCCACGATCGACTCCATTGCTTCTCTCCGATTGAGGTGTCGAGGGTGTGAGCCCGTGATCGACTCCATTGCTTCTCTCTGATTGAGGTGTTGAGGATATGAGCCTATGATCGACTCCATTGCTTCTCTCAGATTTAGGTGCTGAGGGTGTGAGCCCACGATTGACTCAATTGCTTCTCTCCAATTGAGGTGTTGAGGGTGTGAGCCCATAATCGACTCCATTGCTTCTCTCCGATTGAGGTGTTGAGGGTGTGAGCCCATGATCGACTCCATTGCTTCTCTCAGATTGAGGTGTCGAGGACACAAGACCACGATCAACTCCATTGCTTCTCTCTGATTGAGGTGTCGAGGACACAAGACCACGATTAACTCCATTGCCTCTCGCTGATTGAGGTGTCGATGACACAAGACCACGATTGACTCCATTGTTTCTCTCCAAATGAGGTGTACGATCGACACCATTGCTGACCCTAATGTGAGCCCATGACCGACTCCATTGCTTCTCTCTGATTGAGGTGTTGAGGATGTGAGCCCATGATCAACTCCATTGCTTCTCTCCGATTGAGGTGTCCAGGACACAAGCCCATGATCGACTCCATTGCTTCTCTCCACTTGATGTGTTGAGGGCATGAGCCCACGATCGACTCCATTGCTTCTCCCCGATGGAGGTGTCGAGGACACGAGCCCATGATCGACTCCATTGCTTCAGTCCGATTATGGTGAGGAGGCCGTGAGGCAATGATCGACTCCATTGCTTCTCTCGGATTGAGGTGTCGAGGGTGTGAGCCCATGATAGACTCCATTGCTTCTGTCCGATTGAGGTGTTAAGGGCACGAGCCAATGATCGACACCATTGCTTCTCTCGGATTGAGGTGTCGAGGGCGTGAGCCCATGATCGACTCCATTGCTTCAGTCCGATTATGGTGAGGAGGCCGTGAGCCAATGATCGACTCCATTGCTTCTCTTGGATTGAGGTGTCGAGGTTGTGAGCCCATGATAGACTCCATTGCTTCTCTCCGATGGAGGTGTTCTGGACACAAGCTCATGATCGACTCCATAGCTTCTCTCCAATTGAGGTGTTGAGGGAGTGAGCCCATGATCGACACCATTGCTTCTCTCTGATTGAGGTGTCGAGGGGGTGAGCCCATGATCGACACCATTTCTTCTCACTGATTCAGGCGTTGAGGGTGTGAGCCCATGATCGACTCCATTGCTTCTCTCTGAGGTGTTGAGAGGGTGAGCCCATGATCGACTACATTGCTTCTCTCTGATTGAGGTGTTGAGGGTGGGCACTCATGATCGACTCCATTGCTTCTCTCCGATTGAGGTGTCGAGGACACGAGCCCCTGATCAACACCATTGCTTCTCTCTGATTGAGGTTTTGAGGGTGTGAGCCCGTGATCGGCTCCATTGCTTCTCTCCGATTGAGGTGTCGAGGGTGTGAGCCCATGATCGACACCATTGCTTCTCTCTGAGGTGTCGAGGGTGTGAGCCCATGATCGACTCCATTGCTTCTCTCCGATTGAGGTGTCGAGTGTGTTAGCCCATGATCGACTCAATGGCTTCTCTCTGAGGTGTCGAGGGTGTGAGCCCATGATCGACTCCATTACTTCTCTCCAATTGAGGTGTTGAGGACACGAGCCCATGATCGACTCCATTGCTTCTCTCCGATTGAGGTGTTGAGGGCGTGAGCCCATGATCGACTCCATTGCTTCTCTCGGATTGAGGTTTTGAGGACACGAGACCATGATCGACTCCATTGCTTCTCTCTGATTGAGGTGTTGAGGGCACGAGCCAATTATCGACTCCACTGTTTCTCTCTGATTGAGGTGTCGAGGGCGTGAGCCCATGATCGACTCCATTGTTTCTCTCCGATTGAGGTGTTGAGGGTACGAGCCGATGATCGACTCCACTGTTTCTCTCTGATTGAGGTGTTGAGGGGGTGAGCCCATGATAGACTCCATTGCTTCTCTCTGATTGAGGTGTTGAGGGTGGGAGCCCATGATCGACTCCATTGCTTCTCTCCGATTGAGGTGTCGAGGACACGAGACCACGATCGACTCCATTGCTTCTCTCCAATTAAGGTGTTGAGGGTGTGAGCCCGTGATCGACTCCATTGCTTCTCTCCAATTGAGGTGTCGAGGGTGTGAGCCCATGATCGACACCATTGCTGCTCTCTGATTCAGGCGTTGAGGGTGTGAGCCCTTGATCGACACCATTGCTTCTCTCTGAGTTGTCGAGAGGGTGAGCCCATGATAGACTGCATTGCTTCTCTCCGATTGAGGTGTAGATGACACGAGCCCATTATCGACTCCATTGCTTCTCTCTGATTGAGGTTTTGAGGGTGTGAGCCCGTGATCGGCTCCATTGCTTCTCTCCGATTGAGGTGTCGAGGGTGTGAGCCCATGATCGACAACATTGCTTCTCTCTGAGGTGTCGAGGGTGTGAGCCCATGATCGACTCCATTGCTTCTCTCCGATTGAGGTGTCGAGTGTGTGAGCCCATGATCGACTCAATGGCTTCTCTCTGAGGTGTCGAGGGTGTGAGCCCATGATCGACTCCATTACTTCTCTCCAATTGAGGTGTTGAGGACACGAGCCCATGATCGACTCCATTGCTTCTCTCCGATTGAGGTGTTGAGGGCGTGAGCCCATGATCGACTCCATTGCTTCTCTCGGATTGAGGTGTTGAGGACACGAGACCATGATCGACTCCATTGCTTCTCTCCGATTGAGGTGTTGAGGGCACGAGCCAATTATCGACTCCACTGTTTCTCTCTGATTGAGGTGTCGAGGGCGTGAGCCCATGATCGACTCCATTGTTTCTCTCCGATTGAGGTGTTGAGGGCACGAGCCGATGATCGACTCCACTGTTTCTCTCTGATTGAGGTGTCGAGGGGGTGAGCCCATGATCGACTCCATTGCTTCTCTCTGATTGAGGTGTTGAGGGTGGGAGCCCATGATCGACTCCATTGCTTCTCTCCGATTGAGGTGTCGAGGACACGAGACCATGATCGACTCCATTGCTTCTCTCCAATTAAGGTGTTGAGGGTGTGAGCCCGTGATCGACTCCATTGCTTCTCTCCAATTGAGGTGTTGAGGGTGTGAGCCCTTGATCGACTCCATTGCTTCTCTCTGATTGAGGTGTTGAGGGCACGAGCCAATGATCGACTCCACTGTTTCTCTCTGATTGAGGTGTCGAGGGCGTGAGCCCATGATCGACTCCATTGCTTCTCTCCGATTGAGGTGTAGAGTACACAAGACCACGATCAACTCAATTGCTTCTCTCTGATTGAGGTGTCGAGGACACAAGACCACGATCGACTCCATTGTTTCTATCCGAATGAGGTGTACGATTGACTCCATTGCTAACCCTACTGTGAGCCCATGATCGACTCCATTGCTTCTCTCTGATTTAGGTGTCGAGGGTGTGAGCCCATGTTCGACTCCATTGCTTCTCTCCGATTGAGGTTTTGAGGGCGTTAGCCTGTGATTGATTCCATTGCTTCTCTCCGATTGAGATATTGAGGGCATGAGCCCACGATCGACTGCATTGCTTCTCTCTGATTGAGGTGTTGAGGGCTTGAGCCCATGATCGACTCCATTGCTTCTCTCCGATTGAGGTGTCCTGGACACAAGCCCATGATCGACTCCATAGCTTCTCTCCAATTGAGGTGTTGAGGGGGTGAGCCCATGATCGACACCATTGCTTCTCTCTGATTGAGGTGTTGAGGGCGTGAGCCCATGATCGACACCATTGCTTCTCTCTGATTCAGGCGTTGAGGGTGTGAGCCCGTGATCGGCTCCATTGCATCTCTCCGATTGAGGTGTCGAGGGTGTGAGCCCATGATCGACACCATTGCTTCTCTCTGAGGTGTCGAGGGTGTGAGCCCATGATCGACTCAATGGCTTCTCTCTGAGGTGTCGAGGGTGTGAGCCCATGATCGACTCCATTACTTCTCTCCGATTGAGATATTGAGGGCATGAGCCCACGATCGACTGCATTGCTTCTCTCTGATTGAGGTGTTGAGGGCTTGAGCCCATGATCGACTCCATTGCTTCTCTCCGATTGAGGTGTCCTGGACACAAGCCCATGATCGACACCATTTCTTCTCTCTGATTCAGGCGTTGAGGGTGTGAGCCCATGATCGACTCCATTGCTTCTCTCTGAGGTGTTGAGAGGGTGAGCCCATGATCGACTCCATTGCTTCTCTCTGATTGAGGTGTTGAGGGTGGGCACTCATGATCGACTCCATTGCTTCTCTCCGATTGAGGTGTCGAGGACACGAGCCCCTGATCAACACCATTGCTTCTCTCTGATTGAGGTTTTGAGGGTGTGAGCCCGTGATCGGCTCCATTGCTTCTCTCCGATTGAGGTGTCGAGGGTGTGAGCCCATGATCGACACCATTGCTTCTCTCTGAGGTGTCGAGGGTGTGAGCCCATGATCGACTCCATTACTTCTCTCCAATTGAGGTGTTGAGGACACGAGCCCATGATCGACTCCATTGCTTCTCTCCGATTCAGGTGTTGAGGGCGTGAGCCCATGATCGACTCCATTGCTTCTCTCGGATTGAGGTGTCGAGGGCGTGAGCCCATGATCGACTCCATTGCTTCTCTCCGATTGAGGTGTTGAGGGCACGAGCCCATGATTGACTCCATTGCTTCTCTCCAATTGTGGTGTTGAGGGGACGAGCCCACGATCGACTCCATTGCTTCTCTCCGATTGAGGTGTCGAGGGTGTGAGCCCGTGATCGACTCCATTGCTTCTCTCTGATTGAGGTGTTGAGGATATGAGCCTATGATCGACTCCATTGCTTCTCTCAGATTAAGGTGTTGAGGGTGTGAGCCCACGATTGACTCAATTGCTTCTCTCCAATTGAGGTGTTGAGGGTGTGAGCCCATAATCGACTCCATTGCTTCTCTCCGATTGAGGTGTTGAGGGTGTGAGCCCATGATCGACTCCATTGCTTCTCTCCGATTGAGGTGTTGAGGGTGTGAGCCCATGATCGACTCCATTGCTTCTCTCAGATTGATGTGTCGAGGACACAAGACCACGATCAACTCCATTGCTTCTCTCTGATTGAGGTGTCGAGGACACAAGACCACGATTGACTCCATTGTTTCTCTCCAAATGAGGTGTACGATCGACACCATTGCTGACCCTAATGTGAGCCCATGACCGACTCCATTGCTTCTCTCTGATTGAGGTGTTGAGGATGTGAGCCCATGATCAACTCCATTGCTTCTCTCCGATTGAGGTGTCCAGGACACAAGCCCATGATCGACTCCATTGCTTCTCTCCACTTGATGTGTTGAGGGCATGAGCCCACGATCGACTCCATTGCTCTCCCCGATGGAGGTGTCGAGGACACGAGCCCATGATCGACTCCATTGCTTCAGTCCGATTATGGTGAGGAGGCCGTGAGCCAATGATCGACTCCATTGCTTCTCTCGGATTGAGGTGTCGAGGGTGTGAGCCCATGATAGACTCCATTGCTTCTGTCCGATTGAGGTGTTAAGGGCACGAGCCAATGATCGACTCCATTGCTTCTCTCGGATTGAGGTGTCGAGGGCGTGAGCCCATGATCGACTCCATTGCTTCAGTCCGATTATGGTGAGGAGGCCGTGAGCCAATGATCGACTCCATTGCTTCTCTCGGATTGAGGTGTCGAGGTTGTGAGCCCATGATAGACTCCATTGCTTCTCTCCGATGGAGGTGTTCTGGACACAAGCTCATGATCGACTCCATAGCTTCTCTCCAATTGAGGTGTTGAGGGAGTGAGCCCATGATCGACACCATTGCTTCTCTCTGATTGAGGTGTCGAGGGGGTGAGCCCATGATCGACACCATTTCTTCTCACTGATTCAGGCGTTGAGGGTGTGAGCCCATGATCGACTCCATTGCTTCTCTCTGAGGTGTTGAGAGGGTGAGCCCATGATCGACTCCATTGCTTCTCTCTGATTGAGGTGTTGAGGGTGGGCACTCATGATCGACTCCATTGCTTCTCTCCGATTGAGGTGTCGAGGACACGAGCCCCTGATCAACACCATTGCTTCTCTCTGATTGAGGTTTTGAGGGTGTGAGCCCGTGATCGGCTCCATTGCTTCTCTCCGATTGAGGTGTCGAGGGTGTGAGCCCATGATCGACACCATTGCTTCTCTCTGAATTGTCGAGGGTGTGAGCCCATGATCGACTCCATTGCTTCAGTCCGATTATGGTGAGGAGGCCGTGAGCCAATGATCGACTCCATTGCTTCTCTCCGATGGAGGTGTTCTGGACACAAGCTCATGATCGACTCCATAGCTTCTCTCCAATTGAGGTGTTGAGGGCGTGAGCCCATGATCGACTCCATTGCTTCTCTCGGATTGAGGTGTCGAGGGCGTGAGCCCATGATCGACTCCATTGCTTCTCTCCGATTGAGGTGTTGAGGGCACGAGCCCATGATTGACTCCATTGCTTCTCTCCAATTGTGGTGTTGAGGGGACGAGCCCACGATCGACTCCATTGCTTCTCTCCGATTGAGGTGTCGAGGGTGTGAGCCCGTGATCGACTCCATTGCTTCTCTCTGATTGAGGTGTTGAGGATATGAGCCTATGATCGACTCCATTGCTTCTCTCAGATTAAGGTGTTGAGGGTGTGAGCCCACGATTGACTCAATTGCTTCTCTCCAATTGAGGTGTTGAGGGTGTGAGCCCATAATCGACTCCATTGCTTCTCTCCGATTGAGGTGTTGAGGGTGTGAGCCCATGATCGACTCCATTGCTTCTCTCCGATTGAGGTGTTGAGGGTGTGAGCCCATGATCGACTCCATTGCTTCTCTCAGATTGATGTGTCGAGGACACAAGACCACGATCAACTCCATTGCTTCTCTCTGATTGAGGTGTCGAGGACACAAGACCACGATTGACTCCATTGTTTCTCTCCAAATGAGGTGTACGATCGACACCATTGCTGACCCTAATGTGAGCCCATGACCGACTCCATTGCTTCTCTCTGATTGAGGTGTTGAGGATGTGAGCCCATGATCAACTCCATTGCTTCTCTCCGATTGAGGTGTCCAGGACACAAGCCCATGATCGACTCCATTGCTTCTCTCCACTTGATGTGTTGAGGGCATGAGCCCACGATCGACTCCATTGCTCTCCCCGATGGAGGTGTCGAGGACACGAGCCCATGATCGACTCCATTGCTTCAGTCCGATTATGGTGAGGAGGCCGTGAGCCAATGATCGACTCCATTGCTTCTCTCGGATTGAGGTGTCGAGGGTGTGAGCCCATGATAGACTCCATTGCTTCTGTCCGATTGAGGTGTTAAGGGCACGAGCCAATGATCGACTCCATTGCTTCTCTCGGATTGAGGTGTCGAGGGCGTGAGCCCATGATCGACTCCATTGCTTCAGTCCGATTATGGTGAGGAGGCCGTGAGCCAATGATCGACTCCATTGCTTCTCTCGGATTGAGGTGTCGAGGTTGTGAGCCCATGATAGACTCCATTGCTTCTCTCCGATGGAGGTGTTCTGGACACAAGCTCATGATCGACTCCATAGCTTCTCTCCAATTGAGGTGTTGAGGGAGTGAGCCCATGATCGACACCATTGCTTCTCTCTGATTGAGGTGTCGAGGGGGTGAGCCCATGATCGACACCATTTCTTCTCACTGATTCAGGCGTTGAGGGAGTGAGCCCATGATCGACTCCATTGCTTCTCTCTGAGGTGTTGAGAGGGTGAGCCCATGATCGACTCCATTGCTTCTCTCTGATTGATGTGATGAGGGTGGGCACTCACGATCGACTCCATTGCTTCTCTCCGATTGAGGTGTCGAGGACACGAGCCCCTGATCAACACCATTGCTTCTCTCTGATTGAGGTTTTGAGGGTGTGAGCCCGTGATCGGCTCCATTGCTTCTCTCCGATTGAGGTGTCGAGGGTGTGAGCCCATGATCGACACCATTGCTTCTCTCTGAGGTGTCGAGGGTGTGAGCCCATGATCGACTCCATTGCTTCTCTCCGATTGAGGTGTCGAGTGTGTTAGCCCATGATCGACTCAATGGCTTCTCTCTGAGGTGTCGAGGGTGTGAGCCCATGATCGACTCCATTACTTCTCTCCAATTGAGGTGTTGAGGACACGAGCCCATGATCGACTCCATTGCTTCTCTCCGATTGAGGTGTTGAGGGCGTGAGCCCATGATCGACTCCATTGCTTCTCTCGGATTGAGGTTTTGAGGACACGAGACCATGATCGACTCCATTGCTTCTCTCTGATTGAGGTGTTGAGGGCACGAGCCAATTATCGACTCCACTGTTTCTCTCTGATTGAGGTGTCGAGGGCGTGAGCCCATGATCGACTCCATTGTTTCTCTCCGATTGAGGTGTTGAGGGTACGAGCCGATGATCGACTCCACTGTTTCTCTCTGATTGAGGTGTTGAGGGGGTGAGCCCATGATAGACTCCATTGCTTCTCTCTGATTGAGGTGTTGAGGGTGGGAGCCCATGATCGACTCCATTGCTTCTCTCCGATTGAGGTGTCGAGGACACGAGACCACGATCGACTCCATTGCTTCTCTCCAATTAAGGTGTTGAGGGTGTGAGCCCGTGATCGACTCCATTGCTTCTCTCCAATTGAGGTGTCGAGGGTGTGAGCCCATGATCGACACCATTGCTGCTCTCTGATTCAGGCGTTGAGGGTGTGAGCCCTTGATCGACACCATTGCTTCTCTCTGAGTTGTCGAGAGGGTGAGCCCATGATAGACTGCATTGCTTCTCTCCGATTGAGGTGTAGATGACACGAGCCCATTATCGACTCCATTGCTTCTCTCTGATTGAGGTTTTGAGGGTGTGAGCCCGTGATCGGCTCCATTGCTTCTCTCCGATTGAGGTGTCGAGGGTGTGAGCCCATGATCGACAACATTGCTTCTCTCTGAGGTGTCGAGGGTGTGAGCCCATGATCGACTCCATTGCTTCTCTCCGATTGAGGTGTCGAGTGTGTGAGCCCATGATCGACTCAATGGCTTCTCTCTGAGGTGTCGAGGGTGTGAGCCCATGATCGACTCCATTACTTCTCTCCAATTGAGGTGTTGAGGACACGAGCCCATGATCGACTCCATTGCTTCTCTCCGATTGAGGTGTTGAGGGCGTGAGCCCATGATCGACTCCATTGCTTCTCTCGGATTGAGGTGTTGAGGACACGAGACCATGATCGACTCCATTGCTTCTCTCCGATTGAGGTGTTGAGGGCACGAGCCAATTATCGACTCCACTGTTTCTCTCTGATTGAGGTGTCGAGGGCGTGAGCCCATGATCGACTCCATTGTTTCTCTCCGATTGAGGTGTTGAGGGCACGAGCCGATGATCGACTCCACTGTTTCTCTCTGATTGAGGTGTCGAGGGGGTGAGCCCATGATCGACTCCATTGCTTCTCTCTGATTGAGGTGTTGAGGGTGGGAGCCCATGATCGACTCCATTGCTTCTCTCCGATTGAGGTGTCGAGGACACGAGACCATGATCGACTCCATTGCTTCTCTCCAATTAAGGTGTTGAGGGTGTGAGCCCGTGATCGACTCCATTGCTTCTCTCCAATTGAGGTGTTGAGGGTGTGAGCCCTTGATCGACTCCATTGCTTCTCTCTGATTGAGGTGTTGAGGGCACGAGCCAATGATCGACTCCACTGTTTCTCTCTGATTGAGGTGTCGAGGGCGTGAGCCCATGATCGACTCCATTGCTTCTCTCCGATTGAGGTGTAGAGTACACAAGACCACGATCAACTCAATTGCTTCTCTCTGATTGAGGTGTCGAGGACACAAGACCACGATCGACTCCATTGTTTCTATCCGAATGAGGTGTACGATTGACTCCATTGCTAACCCTACTGTGAGCCCATGATCGACTCCATTGCTTCTCTCTGATTTAGGTGTCGAGGGTGTGAGCCCATGTTCGACTCCATTGCTTCTCTCCGATTGAGGTTTTGAGGGCGTTAGCCTGTGATTGATTCCATTGCTTCTCTCCGATTGAGATATTGAGGGCATGAGCCCACGATCGACTGCATTGCTTCTCTCTGATTGAGGTGTTGAGGGCTTGAGCCCATGATCGACTCCATTGCTTCTCTCCGATTGAGGTGTCCTGGACACAAGCCCATGATCGACTCCATAGCTTCTCTCCAATTGAGGTGTTGAGGGGGTGAGCCCATGATCGACACCATTGCTTCTCTCTGATTGAGGTGTTGAGGGCGTGAGCCCATGATCGACACCATTGCTTCTCTCTGATTCAGGCGTTGAGGGTGTGAGCCCGTGATCGGCTCCATTGCATCTCTCCGATTGAGGTGTCGAGGGTGTGAGCCCATGATCGACACCATTGCTTCTCTCTGAGGTGTCGAGGGTGTGAGCCCATGATCGACTCAATGGCTTCTCTCTGAGGTGTCGAGGGTGTGAGCCCATGATCGACTCCATTACTTCTCTCCGATTGAGATATTGAGGGCATGAGCCCACGATCGACTGCATTGCTTCTCTCTGATTGAGGTGTTGAGGGCTTGAGCCCATGATCGACTCCATTGCTTCTCTCCGATTGAGGTGTCCTGGACACAAGCCCATGATCGACACCATTTCTTCTCTCTGATTCAGGCGTTGAGGGTGTGAGCCCATGATCGACTCCATTGCTTCTCTCTGAGGTGTTGAGAGGGTGAGCCCATGATCGACTCCATTGCTTCTCTCTGATTGAGGTGTTGAGGGTGGGCACTCATGATCGACTCCATTGCTTCTCTCCGATTGAGGTGTCGAGGACACGAGCCCCTGATCAACACCATTGCTTCTCTCTGATTGAGGTTTTGAGGGTGTGAGCCCGTGATCGGCTCCATTGCTTCTCTCCGATTGAGGTGTCGAGGGTGTGAGCCCATGATCGACACCATTGCTTCTCTCTGAGGTGTCGAGGGTGTGAGCCCATGATCGACTCCATTACTTCTCTCCAATTGAGGTGTTGAGGACACGAGCCCATGATCGACTCCATTGCTTCTCTCCGATTCAGGTGTTGAGGGCGTGAGCCCATGATCGACTCCATTGCTTCTCTCGGATTGAGGTGTCGAGGGCGTGAGCCCATGATCGACTCCATTGCTTCTCTCCGATTGAGGTGTTGAGGGCACGAGCCCATGATTGACTCCATTGCTTCTCTCCAATTGTGGTGTTGAGGGGACGAGCCCACGATCGACTCCATTGCTTCTCTCCGATTGAGGTGTCGAGGGTGTGAGCCCGTGATCGACTCCATTGCTTCTCTCTGATTGAGGTGTTGAGGATATGAGCCTATGATCGACTCCATTGCTTCTCTCAGATTAAGGTGTTGAGGGTGTGAGCCCACGATTGACTCAATTGCTTCTCTCCAATTGAGGTGTTGAGGGTGTGAGCCCATAATCGACTCCATTGCTTCTCTCCGATTGAGGTGTTGAGGGTGTGAGCCCATGATCGACTCCATTGCTTCTCTCCGATTGAGGTGTTGAGGGTGTGAGCCCATGATCGACTCCATTGCTTCTCTCAGATTGATGTGTCGAGGACACAAGACCACGATCAACTCCATTGCTTCTCTCTGATTGAGGTGTCGAGGACACAAGACCACGATTGACTCCATTGTTTCTCTCCAAATGAGGTGTACGATCGACACCATTGCTGACCCTAATGTGAGCCCATGACCGACTCCATTGCTTCTCTCTGATTGAGGTGTTGAGGATGTGAGCCCATGATCAACTCCATTGCTTCTCTCCGATTGAGGTGTCCAGGACACAAGCCCATGATCGACTCCATTGCTTCTCTCCACTTGATGTGTTGAGGGCATGAGCCCACGATCGACTCCATTGCTCTCCCCGATGGAGGTGTCGAGGACACGAGCCCATGATCGACTCCATTGCTTCAGTCCGATTATGGTGAGGAGGCCGTGAGCCAATGATCGACTCCATTGCTTCTCTCGGATTGAGGTGTCGAGGGTGTGAGCCCATGATAGACTCCATTGCTTCTGTCCGATTGAGGTGTTAAGGGCACGAGCCAATGATCGACTCCATTGCTTCTCTCGGATTGAGGTGTCGAGGGCGTGAGCCCATGATCGACTCCATTGCTTCAGTCCGATTATGGTGAGGAGGCCGTGAGCCAATGATCGACTCCATTGCTTCTCTCGGATTGAGGTGTCGAGGTTGTGAGCCCATGATAGACTCCATTGCTTCTCTCCGATGGAGGTGTTCTGGACACAAGCTCATGATCGACTCCATAGCTTCTCTCCAATTGAGGTGTTGAGGGAGTGAGCCCATGATCGACACCATTGCTTCTCTCTGATTGAGGTGTCGAGGGGGTGAGCCCATGATCGACACCATTTCTTCTCACTGATTCAGGCGTTGAGGGTGTGAGCCCATGATCGACTCCATTGCTTCTCTCTGAGGTGTTGAGAGGGTGAGCCCATGATCGACTCCATTGCTTCTCTCTGATTGAGGTGTTGAGGGTGGGCACTCATGATCGACTCCATTGCTTCTCTCCGATTGAGGTGTCGAGGACACGAGCCCCTGATCAACACCATTGCTTCTCTCTGATTGAGGTTTTGAGGGTGTGAGCCCGTGATCGGCTCCATTGCTTCTCTCCGATTGAGGTGTCGAGGGTGTGAGCCCATGATCGACACCATTGCTTCTCTCTGAATTGTCGAGGGTGTGAGCCCATGATCGACTCCATTGCTTCTCTCCGATTGAGGTGTCGAGTGTGTGAGCCCATGATCGACTCAATGGCTTCTCTCTGAGGTGTCGAGGGTGTGAGCCCATGATCGACTCCATTACTTCTCTCCAATTGAGGTGTTGAGGACACGAGCCCATGATCGACTCCATTGCTTCTCTCCGATTGAGGTGTTGAGGGCGTGAGCCCATGATCGACTCCATTGCTTCTCTCTGATTGAGGTGTCGAGGGCGTGAGCCCATGATCGACTCCATTGTTTCTCTCCGATTGAGGTGTTGAGGGCACGAGCCGATGATCGACTCCACTGTTTCTCTCTGATTGAGGTGTCGAGGGGGTGAGCCCATGATCGACTACATTGCTTCTCTCCAATTGAGGTGTTGAGGGTGTGAGCCCATGATCGACTCCATTGTTTCTCTCCGATTGAGGTGTTGAGGGCACGAGCCGATGATCGACTCCACTGTTTCTCTCTGATTGAGGTGTCGAGGGGGTGAGCCCGTGATCGACTCCATTGCATCTCTCTGATTGAGGTGTTGAGGGTGGGAGCCCATGATCGACTCCATTGCTTCTCTCCGATTGAGGTGTCGAGGACACGAGACCACGATCGACTCCATTGCTTCTCTCCAATTAAGGTGTTGAGGGTGTGAGCCCGTGGTCGACTCCATTGCTTCTCTCCAATTGAGGTGTTGAGGGTGTGAGCCCTTGATCGACTCCATTGCATCTCTCCGATTGAGGTGTTGAGGGTGTGAGCCCATGATCGACTCCATTGCTTCTCTCCAATTGAGGTGTACGATCGACTCCATTGCTAAACCTACTGTGAGCCCATGATCGACTCCATTGCTTCTCTCTGATTTAGGTGTCGAGGGTGTGAGCCCATGCTCGACTCCATTGCTTCTCTCCGATTGAGGTGTTGAGGGCGTGAGCCCATGATCGACTCCATTGCTTCTCTCCGATTGAGGTGTTCTGGACACAAGCCCATGATCGACTCCATAGCTTCTCTCCAATTGAGCTGTTGAGGGAGTGAGCCCATGATCGACTCCATTGCTTCTCTCTGAGGTGTTGAGAGGGTGAGCCCATGATCGACTCCATTGCTTCTCTCTGATTGATGTGATGAGGGTGGGCACTCACGATCGACTCCATTGCTTCTCTCCGATTGAGGTGTCGAGGGCACGAGCCCCTGATCAACACCATTGCTTCTCTCTGATTGAGGTTTTGAGGGTGTGAGCCCCGTGATCGGCTCCATTGCTTCTCTCCGATTGAGGTGTCGAGGGTGTGAGCCCATGATCGACACCATTGCTTCTCTCTGAGGTGTCGAGGGTGTGAGCCCATGATCGACTCCATTGCTTCTCTCCGATTGAGGTGTCGAGTGTGAGAGCCCATGATCGACTCAATGGCTTCTCTCTGAGGTGTCGAGGGTGTGAGCCCATGATCGACTCCATTACTTCTCTCCAATTGAGGTGTTGAGGACACGAGCCCATGATCGACTCCATTGCTTCTCTCCGATTGAGGTGTTGAGGGCGTGAGCCCATGATCGACTCCATTGCTTCTCTCGGATTGAGGTGTTGAGGACACGAGACCATGATCGACTCCATTGCTTCTCTCCGATTGAGGTGTTGAGGGCACGAGCCAATTATCGACTCCACTGTTTCTCTCTGATTGAGGTGTCGAGGGCGTGAGCCCATGATCGACTCCATTGTTTCTCTCCGATTGAGGTGTTGAGGGCACGAGCCGATGATCGACTCCACTGTTTCTCTCTGATTGAGGTGTCGAGGGGGTGAGCCCATGATCGACTACATTGCTTCTCTCCAATTGAGGTGTTGAGGGTGTGAGCCCATGATCGACTCCATTGTTTCTCTCCGATTGAGGTGTTGAGGGCACGAGCCGAAGATCGACTCCACTGTTTCTCTCTGATTGAGGTGTCGAGGGGGTGAGCCCGTGATCGACTCCATTGCTTCTCTCTGATTGAGGTGTTGAGGGTGGGAGCCCATGATCGACTCCATTGCTTCTCTCCGATTGAGGTGTCGAGGACACGAGACCACGATCGACTCCATTGCTTCTCTCCAATTAAGGTGTTGAGGGTGTGAGCCCGTGGTCGACTCCATTGCTTCTCTCCAATTGAGGTGTTGAGGGTGTGAGCCCTTGATCGACTCCATTGCATCTCTCCGATTGAGGTGTTGAGGGTGTGAGCCCATGATCGACTCCATTGCTTCTCTCCAATTGAGGTGTACGATCGACTCCATTGCTAAACCTACTGTGAGCCCATGATCGACTCCATTGCTTCTCTCTGATTTAGGTGTCGAGGGTGTCAGCCCATGCTCGACTCCATTGCTTCTCTCCGATTGAGGTGTTGAGGGCGTGAGCCCATGATCGACTCCATTGCTTCTCTCCGATTGAGGTGTTCTGGACACAAGCCCATGATCGACTCCATAGCTTCTCTCCAATTGAGCTGTTGAGGGAGTGAGCCCATGATCGACTCCATTGCTTCTCTCTGAGGTGTTGAGAGGGTGAGCCCATGATCGACTCCATTGCTTCTCTCTGATTGATGTGATGAGGGTGGGCACTCACGATCGACTCCATTGCTTCTCTCCGATTGAGGTGTCGAGGACACGAGCCCCTGATCAACACCATTGCTTCTCTCTGATTGAGGTTTTGAGGGTGTGAGCCCCGTGATCGGCTCCATTGCTTCTCTCCGATTGAGGTGTCGAGGGTGTGAGCCCATGATCGACACCATTGCTTCTCTCTGAGGTGTCGAGGGTGTGAGCCCATGATCGACTCCATTGCTTCTCTCCGATTGAGGTGTCGAGTGTGAGAGCCCATGATCGACTCAATGGCTTCTCTCTGAGGTGTCGAGGGTGTGAGCCCATGATCGACTCCATTACTTCTCTCCAATTGAGGTGTTGAGGACACGAGCCCATGATCGACTCCATTGCTTCTCTCCGATTGAGGTGTTGAGGGCGTGAGCCCATGATCGACTCCATTGCTTCTCTCGGATTGAGGTGTTGAGGACACGAGACCATGATCGACTCCATTGCTTCTCTCCGATTGAGGTGTTGAGAGCACGAGCCAATTATCGACTCCACTGTTTCTCTCTGATTGAGGTGTCGAGGGCGTGAGCCCATGATCGACTCCATTGTTTCTCTCCGATTGAGGTGTTGAGGGCACGAGCCGATGATCGACTCCACTGTTTCTCTCTGATTGAGGTGTCGAGGGGGTGAGCCCATGATCGACTACATTGCTTCTCTCCAATTGAGGTGTTGAGGGTTTGAGCCCATGATCGACTCCATTGCTTCTCTCCGATTGAGGTCTTGAGGGTGTGAGCCCATGATCGACTCCATTGCTTCTCTCCAATTGAGGTGTTGAGGGTGTGAGCCCATGATCGACTCCATTGCTTCTCTCGGATTGAGGTGTTGAGGACACGAGACCATGATCGACTCCATTGCTTCTCTCCGATTGAGGTGTTGAGGGCGTGAGCCCATGATCGACTCCATTGCTTCTCTCGGATTGAGGTGTTGAGGACACGAGACCATGATCGACTCCATTGCTTCTCTCCGATTGAGGTGTTGAGGGCACGAGCCAATTATCGACTCCACTGTTTCTCTCTGATTGAGGTGTCGAGGGCGTGAGCCCATGATCGACTCCATTGTTTCTCTCCGATTGAGGTGTTGAGGGCACGAGCCGATGATCGACTCCACTGTTTCTCTCTGATTGAGGTGTCGAGGGGGTGAGCCCATGATCGACTACATTGCTTCTCTCCAATTGAGGTGTTGAGGGTGTGAGCCCATGATCGACTCCATTGTTTCTCTCCGATTGAGGTGTTGAGGGCACGAGCCGAAGATCGACTCCACTGTTTCTCTCTGATTGAGGTGTCGAGGGGGTGAGCCCGTGATCGACTCCATTGCTTCTCTCTGATTGAGGTGTTGAGGGTGGGAGCCCATGATCGACTCCATTGCTTCTCTCCGATTGAGGTGTCGAGGACACGAGACCACGATCGACTCCATTGCTTCTCTCCAATTAAGGTGTTGAGGGTGTGAGCCCGTGGTCGACTCCATTGCTTCTCTCCA
Organism: Hypanus sabinus; assembly: GCF_030144855.1. NCBI lineage: Eukaryota > Metazoa > Chordata > Chondrichthyes > Myliobatiformes > Dasyatidae > Hypanus > Hypanus sabinus. Next base: position 71,391,262 of record NC_082723.1, on the reverse strand, counting down.
ATTGAGGTGTTGAGGGTGTGAGCCCTTGATCGACTCCATTGCATCTCTCCGATTGAGGTGTTGAGGGTGTGAGCCCATGATCGACTCCATTGCTTCTCTCCAATTGAGGTGTACGATCGACTCCATTGCTAAACCTACTGTGAGCCCATGATCGACTCCATTGCTTCTCTCTGATTTAGGTGTCGAGGGTGTCAGCCCATGCTCGACTCCATTGCTTCTCTCCGATTGAGGTGTTGAGGGCGTGAGCCCATGATCGACTCCATTGCTTCTCTCCGATTGAGGTGTTCTGGACACAAGCCCATGATCGACTCCATAGCTTCTCTCCAATTGAGCTGTTGAGGGAGTGAGCCCATGATCGACTCCATTGCTTCTCTCTGAGGTGTTGAGAGGGTGAGCCCATGATCGACTCCATTGCTTCTCTCTGATTGATGTGATGAGGGTGGGCACTCACGATCGACTCCATTGCTTCTCTCCGATTGAGGTGTCGAGGACACGAGCCCCTGATCAACACCATTGCTTCTCTCTGATTGAGGTTTTGAGGGTGTGAGCCCCGTGATCGGCTCCATTGCTTCTCTCCGATTGAGGTGTCGAGGGTGTGAGCCCATGATCGACACCATTGCTTCTCTCTGAGGTGTCGAGGGTGTGAGCCCATGATCGACTCCATTGCTTCTCTCCGATTGAGGTGTCGAGTGTGAGAGCCCATGATCGACTCAATGGCTTCTCTCTGAGGTGTCGAGGGTGTGAGCCCATGATCGACTCCATTACTTCTCTCCAATTGAGGTGTTGAGGACACGAGCCCATGATCGACTCCATTGCTTCTCTCCGATTGAGGTGTTGAGGGCGTGAGCCCATGATCGACTCCATTGCTTCTCTCGGATTGAGGTGTTGAGGACACGAGACCATGATCGACTCCATTGCTTCTCTCCGATTGAGGTGTTGAGAGCACGAGCCAATTATCGACTCCACTGTTTCTCTCTGATTGAGGTGTCGAGGGCGTGAGCCCATGATCGACTCCATTGTTTCTCTCCGATTGAGGTGTTGAGGGCACGAGCCGATGATCGACTCCACTGTTTCTCTCTGATTGAGGTGTCGAGGGGGTGAGCCCATGATCGACTACATTGCTTCTCTCCAATTGAGGTGTTGAGGGTTTGAGCCCATGATCGACTCCATTGCTTCTCTCCGATTGAGGTCTTGAGGGTGTGAGCCCATGATCGACTCCATTGCTTCTCTCCAATTGAGGTGTTGAGGGTGTGAGCCCATGATCGACTCCATTGCTTCTCTCGGATTGAGGTGTTGAGGACACGAGACCATGATCGACTCCATTGCTTCTCTCCGATTGAGGTGTTGAGGGCACGAGCCAATTATCGACTCCACTGTTTCTCTCCGATTGAGGTGTCGAGGGGGTGAGCCCATGATCGACTCCATTGCTTCTCCCCAATTGAGGTGTTGAGGGTGTGAGCCCATGATCGACTCCATTGCTTCTCTCCGATTGAGGTGTTGAGGATGTGAGCCCGTGATCGACTGCATTGCTTCTCTCCGATTGAGGTGTTGAGGGCGTGAGCCCACGATCAACTCCATTGCTTCTCTCCAATTTAGGTGTTGAGGACATGAGTCCAAGATCAACTCCATTGCTTCTCTCCGATTGAGGTGTTGAGGGTGTGAGCCCGTGATCGACTGCATTGCTTCTCTCCGATTGAGGTGTCGAGGGGGTGAGCCCATGATCGACTCCATTGCTTCTCTCCGATTGAGCTCTTGAGGGTGTGAGCCCATGATCGACTCCATTGCTTCTCTCCAATTGAGGTGTTGAGGGTGTGAGCCCATGATCGACTCCATTGCTTCTCTCCGATTGAGGTGTTGAGGATGTGAGCCCGTGATCGACTGCATTGCTTCACTCCGATTGAGGTGTTGAGGGCGTGAGCCCACGATCAACTCCATTGCTTCTCTCCAATTGAGGTGTTGAGGACATGAGCCCAAGATCAACTGCATTGCTTCTCTCCGATTGAGGTGTCGAGGGTGTGAGCCCGTGATCGACTCCATTGCTTCTCTCCGATTGAGGTGTCGAGTGTGTGAGCCTATGATCGACTCAATGGCTTCTCTCTGAGGTGTCGAGGGTGTGAGCCCATGATCGACTCCATTACTTCTCTCCAATTGAGGTGTTGAGGACACGAGCCCATGATCGACTCCATTGCTTCTCTCCGATTGAGGTGTTGAGGGCGTGAGCCCATGATCGACTCCATTGCTTCTCTCGGATTGAGGTGTTGAGGACCCGAGACCATGATCGACTCCATTGCTTCTGTCCGATTGAGGTGTTGAGGGCACGAGCCAATATCGACTCCACTGTTTCTCTCTGATTGAGGTGTCGAGGGTGTGAGCCCATGATTGACCCCATTGCTTCTCTCCGATTGAGGTGTCGAGGGGGTGAGCCTACGATCGACACCATTTCTTCTCTCTGATTGAGGTGTCGAGGGCGTGAGCCCATGAGCGACTCCATTGTTTCTCTCCGATTGAGGTGTTGAGGGCACGAGCCGATGATCGACTCCACTGTTTCTCTCTGATTGAGGTGTCGAGGGGGTGAGCCCATGATCGACTCCATTGCTTCTCCCCAATTGAGGTGTTGAGGGTGTGAGCCCATGATCGACTCCATTGCTTCTCTCCGATTGAGCTCTTGAGGGTGTGAGCCCATGATCGACTCCATTGCTTCTCTCCAATTGAGGTGTTGAGGGTGTGAGCCCATGATCGACTCCATTGCTTCTCTCCGATTGAGGTGTTGAGGATGTGAGCCCGTGATCGACTCCATTGCTTCTCTCCGATTGAGGTGTTGAGGGCGTGAGCCCACGATCAACTCCATTGCTTCTCTCCAATTGAGGTGTTGAGGACATGAGCCCAAGTTCAACTCCATTGCTTCTCTCCGATTGAGGTGTTGAGGGTGTGAGCCCGTGATCGACTGCATTGCTTCTCTCCGATTGAGGTGTCGAGGGGGTGAGCCCATGATCGACTCCATTGCTTCTCTCCGATTGAGCTCTTGAGGGTGTGAGCCCATGATCGACTCCATTGCTTCTCTCCAATTGAGGTGTTGAGGGTGTGAGCCCATGATAGACTCCATTGTTTCTCTCCGATTGAGGTGTTGAGGATGTGAGCCCGTGATCGACTGCATTGCTTCTCTCCGATTGTGGTGTTGAGGGCGTGAGCCCACGATCAACTCCATTGCTTCTCTCCAAATGAGGTGTTGAGGACATGAGCCCAAGATCAACTGCATTGCTTCTCTCCGATTGAGGTGTCGAGGGTGTGAGCCCATGATCAACACAATTGCTTCTCTCCGATTGAGGTGTTGAGGGTGTGAGCCCGTGATCGACTCCATTACTTCTCTCCGATTGAGGTGTAGAGGACACAAGACCACGATCAACTCAATTGCTTCTCTCTGATTGAGGTGTCGAGGACACAAGACCACGATCGACTCCATTGTTTCTATCCGAATGAGGTGTACGATTGACTTCATTGCTAACCCTACTGTGAGCCCATGATCGACTCCATTGCTTCTCTCTGATTTTGGTGTCGAGGGTGTGAGCCCATGTTCGACTCCATTGCTTCTCTCCGATTGAGGTTTTGAGGGCGTTAGCCTGTGATTGACTCCATTGCTTCTCTCCGATTGAGATATTGAGGGCATGAGCCCACGATCGACTGCATTGCTTCTCTCTGATTGAGGTGTTGAGGGCGTGAGCCCATGATCGACTCCATTGCTTCTCTCCAATTGAGGTGTCCTGGATACAAGCCCATGATCGACTCCATTGCTTCTCTCCAATTGAGGTGTCGAGGGGGTGAGCCCATGATCAACACAATTGCTTCTCTCCGATTGAGGTGTTGAGGGTGTGAGCCCGTGATCGACTCCACTGTTTCTCTCTGATTGAGGTGTTGAGGGTGTGAGCCCACGATCGACTCCATTGCTTCTCTCCAATTGAGGTGTTGAGGACACGAGCCCATGATCGACTAACAGTCGAAACTGAACTGGGCTAGTGGTACAAACTGAACTGGGCTAACGGTATGAACTGAACTGGGCTAACAGTAGAAACTGAACTGGGCTAACTGTATTAACTGAACTGGGCTAATGGTATGAAATGAACTGGGCTAACAGTACAAACTGAACCTGGCTAACGGTATGAACTGAACTGGGCTAACGGTATGAACTGAACTGGGCTAACAGTACAAACTGAGCTGGGCTAACGGTATGAACAGAACTGGGCTAACGGTATGAACTGACCTGGACTAACAGTCCAAACTGAACTGGGCTAGTGGTACAAACGGAACTGGGCTAACGGTATGAACTGAACTGGGCTAACAGTACAAACTGAACTGGGCTAACGGTATTAACTGAACTGGGCTAACGGCATGAACTGAACCGGGCTAACAGTACAAACTGAACTGGGCTAACGGTACAAACTGAACTGGGCTAACGGTACAAACTGAACTGGGCTAACGGTACAACCTGAACTGGGCTAACGGTATGAACTGAACTGGGCTAACAGTACAAACTGAACTGGGCTAACGGTATGAACTGAACTGGGCTAACGGCATGAACTGAACCGGGCTAACAGTACAAACTGAACTGGGCTAACGGTACAAACTGAACTGGGCTAACAATACAAACTGAACTGTGCTAACGGTATGAACTGAACTGGGATAACAGTATGACCTGAACTGGGCTAACGGTATGATCTGAACTGGGCTAACAGTCTGAACTGAACTGGCCTAACGGTATAAACTGAACTGGGCTAACGGTATGAACTGAACTGGGCTAGTGGTACAAACTGAACTGGGCTTACAGTATGAACTGAACTGGGCTAGTGGTACAAACAGAACTGGGCTAACGGCATGAACTGAACTGGGATAGTGGTACAAACTGAACTGGGCTAACGGTATGAACTGAACTGGGCTAACAGTAGAAACTGAACTGGGCTAACGGTATTAACTGAACTGGGCTAACGGTCTGAACTGAACTGGGCTAACGGTACAAACTGAACTGGGCTAACGTTTTGAACTGATCTGGGCTAACGGTACAAACTGAACTGGGCTAACGGTACAAACTGAACTGGGCTAACGGTATGAACTATACAGGGCTAACAATACAAACTGAACTGGGCTAACGGTACAAACTGAACTGGGTTAACAGTACAAACTGAACTGGGCTAACGGTATTAACTGAACTGGGCTAAAGGTCTGAACTGAACTGGGCTAATGGTACAAACTGAACTGGGCTAACGTTTTGAACTGATCTGGGCTAACGGTACAAACTGAACTGGGCTAACGGCATGAACTGAACTGGGCTAACGGTACAAACTGAACTGGGCTAATGGTACAAACTGAACTGGGCTAACGGTATGAACTGAACTGGGCTAACGGTACAAACTGAACTGGGCTAATGGTACAAACTGAACTGGGCTAACGGTATGAACTGAAATGGGCTAATGGTACAAACTGAACTGGGCTAACGGTACAAACTGAACTGGGCTAATGGTAGAAACTGAACTGGGCTAATGGTACAAACTGATCTGGGCTAGTGGTACGAACTGAACTGGGCTAACGGTATGAACTGAAATGGGCTAATGGTACAAACTGAACTGGGCTAACGGTATGAACTGAACTGGGCTAACGGTATGAACTGACCTGGACTAACAGTACAAACTGAACTGGGCTAGTGGTACAAACTGAACTGGGCTAACGGTATGAAATGAACTGGGCTAACAGTACAAACTGAACTGGGCTAACGCTATTAACTGAACTGGGCTAACGGCATGAACTGAACCGGGCTAACAGTACAAACTGAACTGGGCTAACGGTACAAACTGAACTGGGCTAACGGTACAACCTGAACTGGGCTAACAGTATGAACTGTAACGGGCTAACAATACAAACTGAACTGTGCTAACGGTATGAACTGAACTGGGATAACAGTATGACCTGAACTGGGCTAACGGTTTGATCTGAACTGGGCTAACAGTCTGAACTGAACTGGCCTAACGGTATAAACTGAACTGGGCTAACGGTATGAACTGAACTGGGCTAGTGGTACAAACTGAACTGGGCTTACAGTATGAACTGAACTGGGCTAGTGGTACAAACAGAACTGGGCTAACGGCATGAATTGAACTGGGATAGTGGTACAAACTGAACTGGGCTAACCGTATGAACAGAACTGGGCTAACAGTAGAAACTGAACTGGGCTAACGGTATTAACTGAACTGGGCTAACGGTCTGAACTGAACTGGGCTAACGGTACAAACTGAACTGTGCTAACGTTTTGAACTGATCTGGGCTAACGGTACAAACTGAACTGGGCTAACGGTACAAACTGAACTGGGCTAACGGTACAAACTGAACTGGGCTAACGGTATGAACTGTACAGGGCTAACAATGCAAACTGAACTGGGCTAACGGTATGAACTGAACTGGGCTAACGGTATGAATTGAACTGGGCTAACAGTACAAATTGAACTGGGCTAACGGTATGAATTGAACTGGGCTAACGGTATGAACTGAACGGGGAAGCGGTATGAACTGAACTGGGCTAACACTACAAACTGAACTGTGCTAGCGGTATGAATTGAACTGGGCTAACGGTATGAACTGAACTGGGCTCTCAGTACAAACTGAAGTGGGCTAACGTTATGAACTGAACTGGGCTAACGGTATGAACTGAACCGGGCTAACGGTATGAACTGAAATGGGCTAACAGAACAAATTGAACTGGGCTAACGGTACAAACTGAACTGGGCTAACGGTACAAACTTAACCGGGCTAACGGTATGAACTGAACTGGGCTAACGGTATGAACTGAACAGGGCTAATGGTACAAACTGAACTGCGCTAACGGTAAAAAGTGAACTGGGCTAATGGTAGAAACTGAACTGGGCTAATGGTACAAACTGAACTGGCCTAACAGTACAAACCGAACTGGGCTAACGTTATGAACTGAACTGGGCTAACAGTACAAACTGAAGTGGGCTAACGTTATGAACTGAACTGGCCTAACGGTATGAACTGAACTGGGCTAACACAACAAATTGAACTGGGCTAACGGTACAAACTGAACTGGGGTAATGGTACAAAATGAACCGGGCTAACAGTATGAACTAAACTGGGCTAACAGAACAAATTGAACTGGGCTAACAGTATGACCTGAAGTGGGCTCACAGTTTGAACTGAACTGGGCTAATGCTACAAACTGAACTGGGGTAACGGTATGAACTGAACTGGGCTGGTGGGACAAGCTGAACTGGGATAAAGTTATGAACTGAACTGGGCTAACAGTACAAACTGAGCTGGGCTAACGGTATGAACTGAACTGGGCTAACGGTATGAACTGACCTGGACTAACACCACAAACTGAACTGGGCTAGTGGTACAAACTGAACTGGGCTAACGGTATGAACTGAACTGGGCTAACAGTACAAACTGAACTGGGCTAACGGTATTAACTGAACTGGGCTAACGGCATGAACTGAACTGCGCTAACATTACAAACTGAACTGGGCTAACGGTACAAACTGAACTGGGCTAACGGTACAAACTGAACTGTGCTAACGGTATGAACTGAACTGGGCTAACGGTATTAACTGAACTGGGCTAATACTAGAAACTGAACTGGGCTAACGGTATTAACTGAACTGGGCTAACAGTACAAACTGAACTGGGCTAACAGTATCAACTGAACTGGGCTAACTGTATGAACTGAACTGGGCTAACGGTATGAACTGAACTGGGCTAACGGTACAAACTTATCTGGGCTAATGCTACAAACTGAACTGGGCTAACGGTATGAACTGAACTGGGCTAACGGTATGAACTGAACTGGGCTAATGGTATAAACAGATCTGGGCTAACGGTACAAAGTGAACTGGGCAAATGGTACAAACTGAACTGGGCTAACGGTACAAACTTATCTGGGCTAATGCTACAAACTGAACTGGGCTAACGGTATGAACTGAACTGGGCTAACGGTATGAACTGAACTGGGCTAATGGTATAAACTGAACTGGGCTAACGGTACAATTTGAACTGGGCTAATGGTATGGACTGAACTGGGCTAACGGTATGGACTGAACTGGGGTAACGGTACAAACTGAACTGGGCTAACGGTACAAACTGAACTGGGCTAACGGTATGGACTGAACTGGGCTAACGGTACAAACTGAACTGGGCTAACGGTATGAACTGAACTGGACTAACAGTACAAACTGAACTGGGCTAGTGCTACAAATTGAACTGGGCTAACGGTATGAACTAAACTGGGCTAACTGTATGAACAGAACTGGGCTAACAGTACAAACTGAAGTGGGCTAACGGTATGAACTGAACTGGGCTAACGGTATGAACTGAACTGGGCTAACGGTATGAACTGAACTGGACTAACAGTACAAACTGAACTGGGCTAGTGGTACAAACTGAACTGGGCTAACGGTATGAACTCAGCTGGGCTAGTCGTACAAACTGAACTGGGCTAAAGGTATGAACTGAACTGGGCTAGTGGTAGAAACTGAACTGGGCTAACGGTACAAACTGATCTGGGCTAGTGTTACGAACTGAACTGGGCTAACAGTATGAACTGAACTGGCTAATCGTACGAACTGAACTGGCCTAACGGTATGAACTGAACTGGGCTAACAGTACAAACTGAAGTGGGCTAACGGTATGAACTGAACTGGGCTAATGGTATCACCTGAACTGGCCTAACGGTATGAACTGAACTGGACTAACAGTACAAACTGAACTGGGCTAGTGGCACAAACTGAACTGGGCTAACGGTATGAACTGAGCTGGGCTAGTCGTACAAACTGAACTGGGCTAAAGGTATGAACTGAACTGGGCTAGTGGTACAAACTGAACTGTGCTAATGGTATGAACTGAACTGGGCTAACAGTACAAACTGAACTGGGCTAACGGTATCAACTGAACTGTGCTAAAGGTATGAACTGAACTGGGCTAGTGGTAGAAACTGAACTGGGCTAACGGTACAAACTGATCTGGGCTAGTGGTACGAACTGAACTGGGCTAACGGTATGAACTGAACTGGCTAATCGTACGAAGTGAACTGGCCTAACGGTATGAACTGAACTGGGCTAACAGTACAAAACTGAACTGGGCTAACGGTATCAACTGAAATGGGCTAATGGTACAAACTGAACTGGGCTAACGGTACAAACTGAACTGGGCTAATGGTAGAAACTGAACTGGGCTAATGGTACAAACTGATCTGAGCTAGTGGTACGAACTGAACAGGGCTAACGGTATGAACTGAAATGGGCTAATGGTACAAACTGAACTTGGCTAACGGTATGAACTGAACTGGGCTAACGGTATGAACTGAACTGGGCTATCAATACAAACTGAACTGGGCTAACGGTATGAACTGAACTGGGCTAACAGTACAAACTGAACTGGGCTAACGGTATGAACTGAACTGGTTTATTGGTACAACCTGAACTGGGCTAACGTTATGAACTGTACTGGGCTAACAATACAAACTGAACTGGGCTAACGGTATGAACTGAACTGGGCTAACAGTACAAACCGATCTGGGCTAAAGGTATGAACTGAACTGGGCTAACGGTACAATTTCAACTGGGCTAACGGTATGGACTGAACTGGGCTAACGGTATGGACTGAACTGGGCTAACGGCACAAACTGAACTGGGCTAACGGTATGGACTGAACTGGGCTAACAGTACAAACTGAAGTGGGCTAACGGAATGAACTGAACTGGGCTAACGGTATGAACAGAACTGGCCTAACGGTATGAACTGAACTGGACTAACAGTACAAACTCAACTGGGCTAACGGTATGAACTGAGCTGAGCTAGTCGTACAAACTGAACTGGGCTAAAGGTATGAACTGAACTGGGCTAGTGGTAGAAACTGAACTGGGCTAACGGTACAATGTGATCTGGGCTAGTGGTACGAACTGAACTGGGCTAACGGTATGAACTGAACTGGCTAATCGTATGAACTGAAGTGGCCTAACGGTAGGAACTGAACTGGGCTAGTGGTACAAACTGAACTGTGCTAATGGTATGAACTGAACTGGGCTAACAGTACAAACTGAACTGGGCAAACGGTATCAACTGAACTGGGCTAACGGTATGAACTGAACTGGTCTAACATTACAAACAGAACTGCGCTAACGGTATGAATTGAACTGGGCTAACGGTATGAACTGAACTGTGCTATTGGTATAACCTGAACTGGGCTAACGGTATGAACTGTACTGGGCTAACAATACAACCTGAACTGTGCTAATGGTATGAACTGAACTGGCCTAACAGTACAAACCGATCTGGGCTAAAGTTATGAACTGAACTGGGCTAACGGTACAATTTGAACTGGGCTAATGGTATGGACTGAACTGGACTAACAGTACAAACTGAACTGGGCTAGTGCTACAAATTGAACTGGGCTAACGGTATGAACAGAACTGGGCTAACAGTACAAACTGAAGTGGGCTAACGGTATGAACTGAACTGGGCTAACGGTATGAACTGAACTGGGCTAACGGTATGAACTGAACTGGACTAACAGTACAAACTGAACTGGGCTAGTGGTACAAACTGAACTGGGCTAACGGTATCAACTGAACTGGGCTAATGGTATGAACTGAACTGGGCTAGTGGTAGAAACTGAACTGGGCTAACGGTACAAACTGATCTGGGCTAGTGGTACGAACTGAACTGGGCTAACGGTATGAACTGAACTGGGATAGTGGTACAAACTGATCTGGGCTAATGGTATTAACTGAACTGGGCTAATGGTACGAACAGAACTGGGCTATCAATACAAACTGAACTGGGCTAACGGTATGAACTGAACTGGGCTAACGGTATGAACTGAACTGGGCTATCAATACAAACTGAACTGGGCTAACGGTATGAACTGAACTGGGCTAACAGTGCAAACTGAACTGGGCTAACGGTATGAACTGAACTGGTTTATTGGTACAACCTGAACTGGGCTAACGTTATGAACTGTACTGGGCTAACAATACAAACTGAACTGGGCTAACAGTATGAACTGAACTGGGCTAACAGTACAAACTGAACTGGGCTAATGGTATGAACTGAACTGCCCTAACAGTACAAACCGATCTGGGCTAAAAGTATGAACTGAACTGGGCTAACGGTACAATTTCAACTGGGCTAACGGTATGGACTGAACTGGGCTAACGGTATGGACTGAACTGGGCTAATGGTATGAACTGAACTGGCCTAACAGTACAAACCGATCTGGGCTAAAGGTATGAACTGAACTGGGCTAACGGTACAATTTCAACTGGGCTAACGGTACAAACTGAACTGGGCTAACGGTATGGACTGAACTGGGCTAACGGTACAATCTGAACTGGGCTAACGGTATGGACTGAACTGGGCTAACGGTACAAACTGAGCTGGTCTAACGGTATGAACTGAACTGGGCTTACGGTATGAACAGAACTGGGCTAACAGTACAAACTGAAGTGGGCTAACGGAATGAACTGAAGTGGGCTAACGGTATGAACAGAACTGGCCTAACGGTATGAACTGAACTGGACTAACAGTACAAACTCAACTGGGCTAGTGGTACAAACTGAACTGGGCTAACGGTATGAACTGAGCTGGGCTAGTCGTACAAACTGAACTGGGCTAAAGGTATGAACTGAACTGGGCTAGTGGTAGAAACTGAACTGGGCTAACGGTACAAACTGATCTGGGCTAGTGGTACAAACTGAACTGGGCTAACGGTATGAACTGAACTGGCTAATCGTATGAACTGAAGTGGCCTAACGGTAGGAACTGAACTGGGCTAGTGGTACAAACTGAACTGTGCTAATGGTATGAACTGAACTGGGCTAACAGTACAAACTGAACTGGGCAAACGGTATCAACTGAACTGGGCTAACGGTATGAACTGGACTGGTCTAACATTACAAACAGAACTGCGCTAACGGTATGAATTGAACTGGGCTAACGGTATGAACTGAGCTGGGCTAGTCGTACAAACTGAACTGGGCTAAAGGTATCAACTGAACTGGCCTAACGGTATGAACTGAACTGGACTAACAGTACAAACTGAACTGGGCTAGTGGCACAAACTGAACTGGGCTAACGGTATGAACTGAGCTGGGCTAGTCGTACAAACTGAACTGGGCTAAAGGTATGAACTGAACTGGGCTAGTGGTACAAACTGAACTGTGCTAATGGTATGAACTGAACTGGGCTAACAGTACAAACTGAACTGGGCTAACGGTATCAACTGAACTGGGCTAAAGGTATGAACTGAACTGGGCTAGTGGTAGAAACTGAACTGGGCTAACGGTACAAACTGATCTGGGCTAGTGGTACGAACTGAACTGGGCTAACGGTATGAACTGAACTGGCTAATCGTACGAACTGAACTGGCCTAACGGTATCAACTGAAAGTGGCTAATGGTACAAACTGAACTGGGCTAACGGTACAAACTGAACTGGGCTAATGGTAGAAACTGAAGTGGGCTAATGGTACAAACTGATCTGGGCTAGTGGTACGAACTGAACTGGGCTAACGGTATGAACTGAAATGGGCTAATGGTACAAACTGAACTGGGCTAACGGTATGAACTGAACTGGGATAGTGGTACAAACTGATCTGGGCTAATGGTATGAACTGAACTGGGCTAATCGTACGAACAGAACTGGCCTAACAGTACAAACCGAACTTGGCTAACGGTATGAACTGAACTGGGCTAACAGTATGAACTGAACTGGGCTATCAATACAAACTGAACTGGGCTAACGGTATGAACTGAACTGGGCTAACAGTACAAACTGAACTGGGCTAACGGTATGAACTGAACTGGTTTATTGGTACAAACTGAACTGGGCTAAAGTTATGAACTGTACTGGGCTAACAATACAAACTGAACTGGGCTAACGGTATGAACTGAACTGGGCTAATGGTATAAACTGAACTGGCCTAACAGTACAAACCGATCTGGGCTAAAAGTATGAACTGAACTGGGCTAACGGTACAATTTCAACTGGGCTGACGGTATGGACTGAACTGGGCTAACGGTATGGACTGAACTGGGCTAATGGTATGAACTGAACTGGCCTAACAGTACAAACCGATCTGGGCTAAAGGTATGAACTGAACTGGGCTAACGGTACAATTTCAACTGGGCTAACGGTATGGACTGAACTGGGCTAACGGTATGGACTGAACTGGGCTAACGGTACAAACTGAACTGGGCTAACGGTATGGACTGAACTGGGCTAACGGTACAAACTGAACTGGGCTAACGGTATGGACTGAACTGGGCTAACGGTACAAACTGAACTGGTCTAACGGTATGAACTGAACTGGGCTTACGGTATGAACAGAACTGGGCTAACAGTACAAACTGAAGTGGGCTAACGGAATGAACTGAACTGGGCTAACGGTATGAACAGAACTGGCCTAACGGTATGAACTGAACTGGACTAACAGTATAAACTCAACTGGGCTAGTGGTACAAACTGAACTGGGCTAACGGTATGAACTGAGCTGGGCTAGTCGTACAAACTGAACTGGGCTAAAGGTATGAACTGAACTGGGCTAGTGGTAGAAACTGAACTGGGCTAACGGTACAAACTGATCTGGGCTAGTGGTACGAACTGAACTGGGCTAACGGTATGAACTGAACTGGCTAATCGTATGAACTGAAGTGGCCTAACGGTAGGAACTGAACTGGGCTAGTGGTACGAACTGAACTGGGCTAACGGTATGAACTGAACTGGCAAATTGTACGAACTGAACTGGCCTAACGGTATGAACTGAACTGGGCTAACAGTACAAAACTGAACTGGGCTAACGGTATGAACTGAAATGGGCTAATGGTACAAACTGAACTGGGCTAACGGTATGAACTGAACTGGGATAGTGGTACAAACTGATCTGGGCTAATGGTATGAACTGAACTGGGCTAATGGTACGAACAGAACTGGCCTAACAGTACAAACTGAACTGGGCTAACGGTATGAACTGAACTGGGCTAACAGTACAAACTGAACTGGGCTAATGGTAGGAACTGAACTGGCCTAACAGTACAAACCGATCTGGGCTAAAAGTATGAACTGAACTGGACTAACGGTACAATTTCAACTGGGCTGACGGTATGGACTGAACTGGGCTAACGGTATGGACTGAACTGGGCTAATGGTATGAACTGAACTGGCCTAACAGTACAAACCGATCTGGGCTAAAGGTATGAACTGAACTGGGCTAACGGTACAATTTCAACTGGGCTAACGGTATGGACTGAACTGGGCTAACGGTATGGACTGAACTGGGCTAACGGTACAAACTGAACTGGGCTAACGGTATGGACTCAACTGGGCTAACGGTACAAACTGAACTGGGCTAACGGTATGGACTGAACTGGGCTAACGGTACAAACTGAACTGGTCTAACGGTATGAACTGAACTGGGCTTACGGTATGAACAGAACTGGGCTAACAGTACAAACTGAAGTGGGCTAACGGAATGAACTGAACTGGGCTAACGGTATGAACAGAATTGGCCTAACGGTATGAACTGAACTGGACTAACAGTATAAACTCAACTGGGCTAGTGGTACAAACTGAACTGGGCTAACGGTATGAACTGAGCTGGGCTAGTCGTACAAACTGAACTGGGCTAAAGGTATGAACTGAACTGGGCTAGTGGTAGAAACTGAACTGGGCTAACGGTACAAACTGATCTGGGCTAGTGGTACGAACTGAACTGGGCTAACGGTATGAACTGAACTGGCTAATCGTATGAACTGAAGTGGCCTAACGGTAGGAACTGATCTGGGCTAGTGGTACGAACTGAACTGGGCTAATGGTATGAACTGAACTGGCTAATTGTACGAACTGAACTGGCCTAACGGTATGAACTGAACTGGGCTAACAGTACAAAACTGAACTGGGCTAACGGTACGAACTGAAATGGGCTAATGGTACAAACTGAACTGGGCTAACGGTATGAACTGAACTGGGATAGTGGTACAAACTGATCTGGGCTAATGGTATGAACTGAACTGGGCTAATGGTACGAACAGAACTGGCCTAACAGTACAAACTGAACTGGGCTAACGGTATGAACTGAACTGGGCTAACAGTGCAAACTGAACTGGGCTAACGGTATGAACTGAACTGGTTTATTGGTACAACCTGAACTGGGCTAATGGTACAAACTGATCTGGGCTAGTGGTACGAACTGAACTGGGCTAACGGTATGAACTGAAATGGGCTAATGGTAGAAACTGAACTGGGCTAACGGTACAAACTGATCTGGGCTAGTGGTACGAACTGAACTGGGCTAACGGTATGAACTGAACTGGCTAATCGTACGAACTGAACTGGCCTAACGGTATCAACTGAAATGGGCTAATGGTACAAACTGAACTGGGCTAACGGTACAAACTGAACTGGGCTAATGGTAGAAACTGAACTGGGCTAATGGTACAAACTGATCTGGGCTAGTGGTACGAACTGAACTGGGCTAACGGTATGAACTGAAATGGGCTAATGGTACAAACTGAACTGTGCTAACGGTATGAACTGAACTGGGATAGTGGTACAAACTGATCTGGGCTAATGGTATGAACTGAACTGGGCTAATCGTACGAACAGAACTGGCCTAACAGTACAAACCGAACTTGGCTAACGGTATGAACTGTACTGGGCTAACGGTATGAACTGAACTGGGCTATCAATACAAACTGAACTGGGCTAACGGTATGAACTGAACTGGGCTAACAGTACAAACTGAACTGGGCTAACGGTATGAACTGAACTGGTTTATTGGTACAACCTGAACTGGGCTAACGTTATGAACTGTACTGGGCTAACAATACAAACTGAACTGGGCTAACGGTATGAACTGAACTGGGCTAACAGTACAAACTGAACTGGGCTAATGGTATGAACTGAACTGGCCTAACAGTACAAACCGATCTGGGCTAAAAGTATGAACTGAACTGGGCTAACGGTACAATTTCAACTGGGCTGACGGTATGGACTGAACTGGGCTAACGGTATGGACTGAACTGGGCTAATGGTATGAACTGAACTGGCCTAACAGTACAAACCGATCTGGGCTAAAGGTATGAACTGAACTGGGCTAAAGGTACAATTTCAACTGGGCTAACGGTATGGACTGAACTGGGCTAACGGTATGGACTGAACAGGGCTAACGGTACAAACTGAACTGGGCTAACGGTATGGACTGAACTGGGCTAACGGTACAAACTGAACTGGGCTAACGGTATGGACTGAACTGGGCTAACGGTACAAACTGAACTGGTCTAACGGTATGAACTGAACTGGGCTTACGGTATGAACAGAACTGGGCTAACAGTACAAACTGAAGTGGGCTAACGGAATGAACTGAACTGGGCTAACGGTATGAACAGAACTGGCCTAACGGTATGAACTGAACTGGACTAACAGTACAAACTTAACTGGGCTAGTCGTACAAACTGAACTGGGCTAACGGTATGATCTGAGCTGGGCTAGTCGTACAAACTGAACTGGGCTAAAGGTATGAACTGAACTGGGCTAGTGGTAGAAACTGAACTGGGCTAACGGTACAAACTGATCTGGGCTAGTGGTACGAACTGAACTGGGCTAACGGTATGAACTAAACTGGCTAATCGTATGAACTGAAGTGGCCTAACGGTAGGAACTGAACTGGGCTAGTGGTACGAACTGAACTGGGCTAACGGTATGAACTGAACTGGCTAATCGTACGAACTGAACTGGCCTAACGGTATGAACTGAACTGGGCTAACAGTACAAAACTGAACTGGGCTAACGGTATGAACTGAAATGGGCTAATGGTACAAACTGAACTGGGCTAACGGTATGAACTGAACTGGGATAGTGGTACAAACTGATCTGGGCTAATGGTATGAACTGAACTGGGCTAATGGTACGAACAGAACTGGCCTAACAGTACAAACCGAACTTGGCTAACGGTATGAACTGAACTGGGCTAACGGTATGAACTGAACTGGGCTATCAATACAAACTGAACTGGGCTAACGGTATGAACTGAACTGGCTAATCGTATGAACTGAAGTGGCCTAACGGTAGGAACTGATCTGGGCTAGTGGTACGAACTGAACTGGGCTAATGGTATGAACTGAACTGGCTAATTGTACGAACTGAACTGGCCTAACGGTATGAACTGAACTGGGCTAACAGTACAAAACTGAACTGGGCTAACGGTACGAACTGAAATGGGCTAATGGTACAAACTGAACTGGGCTAACGGTATGAACTGAACTGGGATAGTGGTACAAACTGATCTGGGCTAATGGTATGAACTGAACTGGGCTAATGGTACGAACAGAACTGGCCTAACAGTACAAACTGAACTGGGCTAACGGTATGAACTGAACTGGGCTAACAGTGCAAACTGAACTGGGCTAACGGTATGAACTGAACTGGTTTATTGGTACAACCTGAACTGGGCTAATGGTACAAACTGATCTGGGCTAGTGGTACGAACTGAACTGGGCTAGCGGTATGAACTGAAATGGGCTAATGGTAGAAACTGAACTGGGCTAACGGTACAAACTGATCTGGGCTAGTGGTACGAACTGAACTGGGCTAACGGTATGAACTGAACTGGCTAATCGTACGAACTGAACTGGCCTAACGGTATCAACTGAAATGGGCTAATGGTACAAACTGAACTGGGCTAACGGTACAAACTGAACTGGGCTAATGGTAGAAACTGAACTGGGCTAATGGTACAAACTGATCTGGGCTAGTGGTACGAACTGAACTGGGCTAACGGTATGAACTGAAATGGGCTAATGGTACAAACTGAACTGTGCTAACGGTATGAACTGAACTGGGATAGTGGTACAAACTGATCTGGGCTAATGGTATGAACTGAACTGGGCTAATCGTACGAACAGAACTGGCCTAACAGTACAAACCGAACTTGGCTAACGGTATGAACTGTACTGGGCTAACGGTATGAACTGAACTGGGCTATCAATACAAACTGAACTGGGCTAACGGTATGAACTGAACTGGGCTAACAGTACAAACTGAACTGGGCTAACGGTATGAACTGAACTGGTTTATTGGTACAACCTGAACTGGGCTAACGTTATGAACTGTACTGGGCTAACAATACAAACTGAACTGGGCTAACGGTATGAACTGAACTGGGCTAACAGTACAAACTGAACTGGGCTAATGGTATGAACTGAACTGGCCTAACAGTACAAACCGATCTGGGCTAAAAGTATGAACTGAACTGGGCTAACGGTACAATTTCAACTGGGCTGACGGTATGGACTGAACTGGGCTAACGGTATGGACTGAACTGGGCTAATGGTATGAACTGAACTGGCCTAACAGTACAAACCGATCTGGGCTAAAGGTATGAACTGAACTGGGCTAAAGGTACAATTTCAACTGGGCTAACGGTATGGACTGAACTGGGCTAACGGTATGGACTGAACAGGGCTAACGGTACAAACTGAACTGGGCTAACGGTATGGACTGAACTGGGCTAACGGTACAAACTGAACTGGGCTAACGGTATGGACTGAACTGGGCTAACGGTACAAACTGAACTGGTCTAACGGTATGAACTGAACTGGGCTTACGGTATGAACAGAACTGGGCTAACAGTACAAACTGAAGTGGGCTAACGGAATGAACTGAACTGGGCTAACGGTATGAACAGAACTGGCCTAACGGTATGAACTGAACTGGACTAACAGTACAAACTTAACTGGGCTAGTCGTACAAACTGAACTGGGCTAACGGTATGATCTGAGCTGGGCTAGTCGTACAAACTGAACTGGGCTAAAGGTATGAACTGAACTGGGCTAGTGGTAGAAACTGAACTGGGCTAACGGTACAAACTGATCTGGGCTAGTGGTACGAACTGAACTGGGCTAACGGTATGAACTAAACTGGCTAATCGTATGAACTGAAGTGGCCTAACGGTAGGAACTGAACTGGGCTAGTGGTACGAACTGAACTGGGCTAACGGTATGAACTGAACTGGCTAATCGTACGAACTGAACTGGCCTAACGGTATGAACTGAACTGGGCTAACAGTACAAAACTGAACTGGGCTAACGGTATGAACTGAAATGGGCTAATGGTACAAACTGAACTGGGCTAACGGTATGAACTGAACTGGGATAGTGGTACAAACTGATCTGGGCTAATGGTATGAACTGAACTGGGCTAATGGTACGAACAGAACTGGCCTAACAGTACAAACCGAACTTGGCTAACGGTATGAACTGAACTGGGCTAACGGTATGAACTGAACTGGGCTATCAATACAAACTGAACTGGGCTAACGGTATGAACTGAACTGGCTAATCGTATGAACTGAAGTGGCCTAACGGTAGGAACTGATCTGGGCTAGTGGTACGAACTGAACTGGGCTAATGGTATGAACTGAACTGGCTAATTGTACGAACTGAACTGGCCTAACGGTATGAACTGAACTGGGCTAACAGTACAAAACTGAACTGGGCTAACGGTACGAACTGAAATGGGCTAATGGTACAAACTGAACTGGGCTAACGGTATGAACTGAACTGGGATAGTGGTACAAACTGATCTGGGCTAATGGTATGAACTGAACTGGGCTAATGGTACGAACAGAACTGGCCTAACAGTACAAACTGAACTGGGCTAACGGTATGAACTGAACTGGGCTAACAGTGCAAACTGAACTGGGCTAACGGTATGAACTGAACTGGTTTATTGGTACAACCTGAACTGGGCTAATGGTACAAACTGATCTGGGCTAGTGGTACGAACTGAACTGGGCTAACGGTATGAACTGAAATGGGCTAATGGTAGAAACTGAACTGGGCTAACGGTACAAACTGATCTGGGCTAGTGGTACGAACTGAACTGGGCTAACGGTATGAACTGAACTGGCTAATCGTACGAACTGAACTGGCCTAACGGTATCAACTGAAATGGGCTAATGGTACAAACTGAACTGGGCTAACGGTACAAACTGAACTGGGCTAATGGTAGAAACTGAACTGGGCTAATGGTACAAACTGATCTGGGCTAGTGGAACGAACTGAACTGGGCTAACGGTATGAACTGAAATGGGCTAATGGTACAAACTGAACTGTGCTAACGGTATGAACTGAACTGGGATAGTGGTACAAACTGATCTGGGCTAATGGTATGAACTGAACTGGGCTAATCGTACGAACAGAACTGGCCTAACAGTACAAACCGAACTTGGCTAACGGTATGAACTGAACTGGGCTAACGGTATGAACTGAACTGGGCTATCAATACAAACTGAACTGGGCTAACGGTATGAACTGAACTGGGCTAACAGTACAAACTGAACTGGGCTAACGGTATGAACTGAACTGGTTTATTGGTACAACCTGAACTGGGCTAACGTTATGAACTGTACTGGGCTAACAATACAAACTGAACTGGGCTAACGGTATGAACTGAACTGGGCTAACAGTACAAACTGAACTGGGCTAATGGTATGAACTGAACTGGCCTAACAGTACAAACAGATCTGGGCTAAAAGTATGAACTGAACTGGGCTAACGGTACAATTTCAACTGGGCTGACGGTATGGACTGAACTGGGCTAACGGTATGGACTGAACTGGGCTAATGGTATGAACTGAACTGGCCTAACAGTACAAACCGATCTGGGCTAAAGGTATGAACTGAACTGGGCTAAAGGTACAATTTCAACTGGGCTAACGGTATGGACTGAACTGGGCTAACGGTATGGACTGAACAGGGCTAACGGTACAAACTGAACTGGGCTAACGGTATGGACTGAACTGGGCTAACGGTACAAACTGAACTGGGCTAACGGTATGGACTGAACTGGGCTAACGGTACAAACTGAACTGGTCTAACGGTATGAACTGAACTGGGCTTACGGTATGAAGAGAACTGGGCTAACAGTACAAACTGAAGTGGGCTAACGGAATGAACTGAACTGGGCTAACGGTATGAACAGAACTGGCCTAACGGTATGAACTGAACTGGACTAACAGTACAAACTTAACTGGGCTAGTCGTACAAACTGAACTGGGCTAACGGTATGATCTGAGCTGGGCTAGTCGTACAAACTGAACTGGGCTAAAGGTATGAACTGAACTGGGCTAGTGGTAGAAACTGAACTGGGCTAACGGTACAAACTGATCTGGGCTAGTGGTACGAACTGAACTGGGCTAACGGTATGAACTAAATTGGCTAATCGTATGAACTGAAGTGGCCTAACGGTAGGAACTGAACTGGGCTAGTGGTACGAACTGAACTGGGCTAACGGTATGAACTGAACTGGCTAATCGTACGAACTGAACTGGCCTAACGGTATGAACTGAACTGGGCTAACAGTACAAAACTGAACTGGGCTAACGGTATGAACTGAAATGGGCTAATGGTACAAACTGAACTGGGCTAACGGTATGAACTGAACTGGGATAGTGGTACAAACTGATCTGGGCTAATGGTATGAACTGAACTGGGCTAATGGTACGAACAGAACTGGCCTAACAGTACAAACCGAACTTGGCTAACGGTATGAACTGAACTGGGCTAACGGTATGAACTGAACTGGGCTATCAATACAAACTGAACTGGGCTAACGGTATGAACTGAACTGGGCTAACAGTGCAAACTGAACTGTGCTAACGGAATGAACTGAACTGGGCTAACGGTATGAACAGAACTGGCCTAACGGTATGAACTGAACTGGACTAACAGTACAAACTCAACTGGGCTAGTGGTACAAACTGAACTGCGCTAACGGTATGAACTGAGCTGGGCTAAAGGTATGAACTGAACTGGGCTAGTGGTAGAAACTGAACTGGGCTAACGGTACAAACTGATCTGGGCTAGTGGTACGAACTGAACTGGGCTAACGGTATGAACTGAACTGGCTAATCGTATGAACTGAAGTGGCCTAACGGTAGGAACTGAACTGGGCTAGTGGTACAAACTGAATTGTGCTAATGGTATGAACTGAACTGGGCTAACAGTACAAACTGAACTGGGCAAACGGTATCAACTGAACTGGGCTAACGGTATGAACTGGACTGGTCTAACATTACAAACAGAACTGCGCTAACGGTATGAATTGAACTGGGCTAACGGTATGTACTGAGCTGGGCTAGTCGTACAAACTGAACTGGGCTAAAGGTATCAACTGAACTGGCCTAACGGTATGAACTGAACTGGACTAACAGTACAAACTGAACTGGGCTAGTGGCACAAACTGAACTGGGTTAACGGTATGAACTGAGCTGGGCTAGTCGTACAAACTGAATTGGGCTAAAGGTATGAACTGAACTGGGCTAGTGGTACAAACTGAACTGTGCTAATGGTATGAACTGAACTGGGCTAACAGTACAAACTGAACTGGGCTAACGGTATCAACTGAACTGGGCTAAAGGTATGAACTGAACTGGGCTAGTGGTAGAAACTGAACTGGGCTAACGGTACAAACTGATCTGGGCTAGTGGTACGAACTGAACTGGGCTAACGGTATGAACTGAACTGGCTAATCGTACGAACTGAACTGGCCTAACGGTATCAACTGAAATGGGCTAATGGTACAAACTGAACTGGGCTAACGGTACAAACTGAACTGGGCTAATGGTAGAAACTGAACTGGGCTAATGGTACAAACTGATCTAGGCTAGTGGTACGAACTGAACTGGGCTAACGGTATGAACTGAACTGGGCTAACGGTATGAACTGAACTGGGCTATCAATACAAACTGAACTGGGCTAACGGTATGAACTGAACTGGGCTAACAGTACAAACTGAACTGGGCTAACGGTATGAACTGAACTGGTTTATTGGTACAACCTGAACTGGGCTAACGTTATGAACTGTACTGGGCTAACAATACAAACTGAACTGGGCTAACGGTATGAACTGAACTGGGCTAACAGTACAAACTGAACTGGGCTAATGGTATGAACTGAACTGGCCTAACAGTACAAACCGATCTGGGCTAAAAGTATGAACTGAACTGGGCTAACGGTACAATTTCAACTGGGCTGACTGTATGGACTGAACTGGGCTAACGGTATGGACTGAACTGGGCTAATGGTATGAACTGAACTGGCCTAACAGTACAAACCGATCTGGGCTAAAGGTATGAACTGAACTGGGCTAACGGTACAATTTCAACTGGGCTAACGGTATGGACTGAACTGGGCTAACGGTATGGACTGAACTGTGCTAACGGTACAAACTGAACTGGGCTAACGGTATGGACTGAACTGGGCTAACGGTACAAACTGAACTGGGCTAACGGTATGGACTGAACTGGGCTAACGGTACAAACTGAAGTGGGCTAACGGAATGAACTGAACTGGGCTTACGGTATGAACAGAACTGGGCTAACAGTACAAACTGAAGTGGGCTAACGGAATGAACTGAACTGGGCTAACGGTATGAACACAACTGGCCTAACGGTATGAACTGAACTGGACTAACAGTACAAACTCAACTGGGCTAGTGGTACAAACTGAACTGGGCTAACGGTATGAACTGAGCTGGGCTAGTCGTACAAACTGAACTGGGCTAAAGGTATGAACTGAACTGGGCTAGTGGTAGAAACTGAACTGGGCTAACGGTACAAACTGATCTGGGCTAGTGGTACGAACTGAACTGGGCTAACGGTATGAACTGAACTGGCTAATCGTATGAACTGAAGTGGCCTAACGGTAGGAACTGAACTGGGCTAACAGTACAAAACTGAACTGGGCTAACGGTATGAACTGAAATGGGCTAATGGTACAAACTGAACTGGGCTAACGGTATGAACTGAACTGGGATAGTGGTACAAACTGATCTGGGCTAATGGTATGAACTGAACTGGGCTAATGGTACGAACAGAACTGGCCTAACAGTACAAACCGAACTTGGCTAACGGTATGAACTGAACTGGGCTAACGGTATGAACTGAACTGGGCTATCAATACAAACTGAACTGGGCTAACGGTATGAACTGAACTGGGCTAACAGTACAAACTGAACTGGGCTAACGGTATGAACTGAACTGGTTTATTGGTACAACCTGAACTGGGCTAACGTTATGAACTGTACTGGGCTAACAATACAAACTGAACTGGGCTAACGGTATGAACTGAACTGGGCTAACAGTACAAACTGAACTGGGCTAATGGTATGAACTGAACTGGCCTAACAGTACAAACCGATCTGGGCTAAAAGTATGAACTGAACTGGGCTAACGGTACAATTTCAACTGGGCTGACTGTATGGACTGAACTGGGCTAACGGTATGGACTGAACTGGGCTAATGGTATGAACTGAACTGGCCTAACAGTACAAACCGATCTGGGCTAAAGGTATGAACTGAACTGGGCTAACGGTACAATTTCAACTGGGCTAACGGTATGGACTGAACTGGGCTAACGGTATGGACTGAACTGTGCTAACGGTACAAACTGAACTGGGCTAACGGTATGGACTGAACTGGGCTAACGGTACAAACTGAACTGGGCTAACGGTATGGACTGAACTGGGCTAACGGTACAAACTGAAGTGGGCTAACGGAATGAACTGAACTGGGCTTACGGTATGAACAGAACTGGGCTAACAGTACAAACTGAAGTGGGCTAACGGAATGAACTGAACTGGGCTAACGGTATGAACACAACTGGCCTAACGGTATGAACTGAACTGGACTAACAGTACAAACTCAACTGGGCTAGTGGTACAAACTGAACTGGGCTAACGGTATGAACTGAGCTGGGCTAGTCGTACAAACTGAACTGGGCTAAAGGTATGAACTGAACTGGGCTAGTGGTAGAAACTGAACTGGGCTAACGGTACAAACTGATCTGGGCTAGTGGTACGAACTGAACTGGGCTAACGGTATGAACTGAACTGGCTAATCGTATGAACTGAAGTGGCCTAACGGTAGGAACTGAACTGGGCTAACAGTACAAAACTGAACTGGGCTAACGGTATGAACTGAAATGGGCTAATGGTACAAACTGAACTGGGCTAACGGTATGAACTGAACTGGGATAGTGGTACAAACTGATCTGGGCTAATGGTATGAACTGAACTGGGCTAATGGTACGAACAGAACTGGCCTAACAGTACAAACCGAACTTGGCTAACGGTATGAACTGAACTGGGCTAACGGTATGAACTGAACTGGGCTATCAATACAAACTGAACTGGGCTAACGGTATGAACTGAACTGGGCTAACAGTGCAAACTGAACTGGGCTAACGGTATGAACTGAACTGGTTTATTGGTACAACCTGAACTGGGCTAACGTTATGAACTGTACTGGGCTAACAATACAAACTGAACTGGGCTAACGGTATGAACTGAACTGGGCTAACAGTACAAACTGAACTGGGCTAATGGTATGAACTGAACTGGCCTAACAGTACAAACCGATCTGGGCTAAAAGTATGAACTGAACTGGGCTAACGGTACAATTTCAACTGGGCTAACGGTATGGACTGAACTGGGCTAACGGTATGGACTGAACTGGGCTAATGGTATGAACTGAACTGGCCTAACAGTACAAACCGATCTGGGCTAAAGGTATGAACTGAACTGGGCTAACGGTACAATTTCAACTGGGCTAACGGTATGGACTGAACTGGGCTAACGGTATGGACTGAACTGGGCTAACGGTACAAACTGAACTGGGCTAACGGTATGGACTGAACTGGGCTAACGGTACAAGCTGAACTGGGCTAACGGTATGGACTGAACTGGGCTAACGGTACAAACTGAACTGGTCTAACGGTATGAACTGAACTGGGCTTACGGTATGAACAGAACTGGCCTAACGGTATGAACTGAACTGGACTAACAGTACAAACTCAACTGGGCTAGTGGTACAAACTGAACTGGGCTAACGGTATGAACTGAGCTGGGCTAGTCGTACAAACTGAACTGGGCTAAAGGTATGAACTGAACTGGGCTAGTGGTAGAAACTGAACTGGGCTAACGGTACAAACTGATCTGGGCTAGTGGTACGAACTGAACTGGGCTAACGGTATGAACTGAACTGGCTAATCGTATGAACTGAAGTGGCCTAACGGTAGGAACTGAACTGGGCTAGTGGTACAAACTGAACTGTGCTAATGGTATGAACTGAACTGGGCTAACAGTACAAACTGAACTGGGCAAACGGTATCAACTGAACTGGGCTAACGGTATGAACTGAACTGGTCTAACATTACAAACAGAACTGCGCTAACGGTATCAATTGAACTGGGCTAACGGTATGAACTGAGCTGGGCTAGTCGTACAAACTGAACTGGTCTAAAGGTATCAACTGAACTGGCCTAACGGTATGAACTGAACTGGACTAACAGTGCAAACTGAACTAGGCTAGTGGCACAAACTGAACTGGGCTAACGGTATGAACTGAGCTGGGCTAGTCGTACAATTTGAACTGGGCTAAAGGTATGAACTGAACTGGGCTAGTGGTACAAACTGAACTGTGCTAATGGTATGAACTGAACTGGGCTAACAGTACAAACTGAACTGGGCTAACGGTATCAACTGAACTGGGCTAAAGGTATGAACTGAACTGGGCTAGTGGTAGAAACTGAACTGGGCTAACGGTACAAACTGATCTGGGCTAGTGGTACGAACTGAACTGGGCTAACGGTATGAACTGAACTGGCTAATCGTACGAACTGAACTGGCCTAACGGTATGAACTGAACTGGGCTAACAGTACAAAACTGAACTGGGCTAACGGTATCAACTGAAATGGGCTAATGGTACAAACTGAACTGGGCTAACGGTAGAAACTGAACTGGGCTAATGGTAGAAACTGAACTGGGCTAATGGTACAAACTGATCTGGGCTAGTGGTACGAACTGAACTGGGCTAACGGTATGAACTGAAATGGGCTAATGGTACAAACTGAACTGGGCTAACGGTATGAACTGAACTGGGATAGTGGTACAAACTGATCTGGGCTAATGGTATGAACTGAACTGGGCTAATGGTACGAACAGAACTGGCCTAACAGTACAAACCGAACTTGGCTAACGGTATGAACTGAACTGGGCTAACGGTATGAACTGAACTGGGCTATCAATACAAACTGAACTGGGCTAACGGTATGAACTGAACTGGGCTAACAGTACAAACTGAACTGGGCTAACGGTGTGAACTGAACTGGTTTATTGGTACAACCTGAACTGGGCTAACGTTATGAACTGTAGTGGGCTAACAATACAAACTGAACTGGGCTAACGGTATGAACTGAACTGGGCTAACAGTACAAACTGAACTGGGCTAATGGTATGAACTGAACTGGCCTAACAGTACAAACCGATCTGGGCTAAAAGTATGAACTGAACTGGGCTAACGGTACAATTTCAACTGGGCTGACGGTATGGTCTGAACTGGGCTAACGGTATGGACTGAACTGGGCTAATGGTATGAACTGAACTGGCCTAACAGTACAAACCGATCTGGGTAAAGGTATGAACTGAACTGGGCTAACGGTACAATTTCAACTGGGCTAACGGTATGAACTGAACTGGTCTAACATTACAAACAGAACTGCGCTAACGGTATGAATTGAACTGGGCTAACGGTATGAACTGAACTGGGCTATTGGTATAACCTGAACTGGGCTAACGGTATGAACTGTACTGGGCTAACAATACAACCTGAACTGAGCTAATGGTATGAACTGAACTGGCCTAACAGTACAAACCGATCTGGGCTAAAGTTATGAACTGAACTGGCCTAACGGTACAATTTGAACTGGGCTAATGGTATGGACTGAACTGGGCTAACGGTATGGACTGAACTGGGCTAATGGTATGAACTCAGCTGGGCTAGTGTTACGAACTGAACTGGGCTAACAGTATGAACTGAACTGGCTAATCGTACGAACTGAACTGGCCTAATGGTATGAACTGAACTGGCCTAACAGTACAAACCGATCTGGGCTAAAAGTATGAACTGAACTGGGCTAACGGTACAATTTCAACTGGGCTGACGGTATGGTCTGAACTGGGCTAACGGTATGGACTGAACTGGGCTAATGGTATGAACTGAACTGGCCTAACAGTACAAACCGATCTGGGCTAAAGGTATGAACTGAACTGGGCTAGTGGTAGAAACTGAACTGGGCTAACGGTACAAACTGATCTGCGCTAGTGTTACGAACTGAACTGGGCTAACAGTATGAACTGAACTGGCTAATCGTACGAACTGAACTGGCCTAATGGTATGAACTGAACTGGCCTAACAGTACAAACCGATCTGGGCTAAAAGTATGAACTGAACTGGGCTAACGGTACAATTTCAACTGGGCTGACGGTATGGTCTGAACTGGGCTAACGGTATGGACTGAACTGGGCTAATGGTATGAACTGAACTGGCCTAACAGTACAAACCGATCTGGGCTAAAGGTATGAACTGAACTGGGCTAACGGTACAATTTCAACTGGGCTAACGGTATGGACTGAACTGGGCTAACGGTATGGACTGAACTGGGCTAACGGTACAAACTGAACTGGGCTAACGGTATGGACTGAACTGGGCTAACGGTACAAACTGAACTGGGCTAACGGTATGGACTGAACTGGGCTAACGGTACAAACTGAACTGGTCTAACGGTATGAACTGAACTGGGCTTACGGTATGAACAGAACTGGGCTAACAGTACAAACTGAAGTGGGATAACGGAATGAACTGAACTGGGCTAACGGTATGAACAGAACTGGCCTAACGGTATGAACTGAACTGGACTAACAGTACAAACTCAACTGGGCTAGTGGTACAAACTGAACTGGGCTAACGGTATGAACTGAGCTGGGCTAGTCGTACAAACTGAACTGGGCTAAAGGTATGAACTGAACTGGGCTAGTGGTAGAAACTGAACTGGGCTAACGGTACAAACTGATCTGGGCTAGTGGTACGAACTGAACTGGGCTAACGGTATGAACTGAACTGGCTAATCGTATGAACTGAAGTGGCCTAACGGTAGGAACTGAACTGGGCTAGTGGTACAAACTGAACTGTGCTAATGGTATGAACTGAACTGGGCTAACAGTACAAACTGAACTGGGCAAACGGTATCAACTGAACTGGGCTAACGGTATGAACTGGACTGGTCTAACATTACAAACAGAACTGCGCTAACGGTATGAATTGAACTGGGCTAACGGTATGAACTGAGCTGGGCTAGTCGTACAAACTGAACTGGGCTAAAGGTATCAACTGAACTGGCCTAACGGTATGAACTGAACTGGACTAACAGTACAAACTGAACTGGGCTAGTGGCACAAACTGAACTGGGCTAACGGTATGAACTGAGCTGGGCTAGTCGTACAATTTGAACTGGGCTAAAGGTATGAACTGAACTGGGCTAGTGGTACAAACTGAACTGTGCTAATGGTATGAACTGAACTGGGCTAACAGTACAAACTGAACTGGGCTAACGGTATCAACTGAACTGGGCTAAAGGTATGAACTGAACTGGGCTAGTGGTAGAAACTGAACTGGGCTAACGGTACAAACTGATCTGGGCTAGTGGTACGAACTGAACTGGGCTAGTGGTACGAACTGAACTGGGCTAACGGTATGAACTGAACTGGGATAGTGGTACAAACTGATCTGGGCTAATGGTATGAACTGAACTGGGCTAATGGTACGAACAGAACTGGCCTAACAGTACAAACCGAACTTGGCTAACGGTATTAACTGAACTGGGCTAACGGTATGAACTGAACTGGGCTATCAATACAAACTGAACTGGGCTAACGGTATGAACTGAACTGGGCTAACAGTACAAACTGAACTGGGCTAACGGTGTGAACTGAACTGGTTTATTGGTTCAACCTGAACTGGGCTAACGTTATGAACTGTACTGGGCTAACAATACAAACTGAACTGGGCTAACGGTATGAACTGAACTGGGCTAACAGTACAAACTGAACTGGGCTAATGGTATGAACTGAACTGGCCTAACAGTACAAACCGATCTGGGCTAAAAGTATGAACTGAACTGGGCTAACGGTACAATTTCAACTGGGCTGACGGTATGGTCTGAACTGGGCTAACGGTATGGACTGAACTGGGCTAATGGTATGAACTGAACTGGCCTAACAGTACAAACCAATCTGGGCTAAAGGTATGAACTGAACTGGGCTAACGGTAAAATTTCAACTGGGCTAACGGTATGAACTGAACTGGTCTAACATTACAAACAGAACTGCTCTAACGGTATGAATTGAACTGGGCTAACGGTATGAACTGAACTGGGCTATTGGTACAACCTGAACTGGGCTAACGGTATGAACTGTACTGGGCTAACAATACAACCTGAACTGAGCTAATGGTATGAACTGAACTGGCCTAACAGTACAAACCGATCTGGGCTAAAGTTATGAACTGAACTGGGCTAACGGTACAATTTGAACTGGGCTAATGGTATGGACTGAACTGGGCTAACGGTATGGACTGAACTGGGCTAACGGTACAAACTGAACTGGGCTAACGGTATGGACTGAACTGGGCTAACGGTACAAACTGAACTGGGCTAACGGTATGAACTGAACTGGACTAACAGTACAAACTGAACTGGGCTAACGGTATGAACTGAACTGGGCTAACGGTATAAACTGAACTGGGCTAACGGTATGGACTGAACTGGGCTAACGGTATAAACTGAACTGGGCTAACGGTATGGACTGAACTGGGCTAACGGTACAAACTGAACTGGGCTAACGGTATGGACTGAACTGGGCTAACGGTACAAACTGAACTGGGCTAACGGTATGAACTGAACTGGACTAACGGTATGAACTGAAATGGACTAACAGTACAAACTGTACTGGGCTAGTGCTACAAACTGAACTGGGCTAATGGTATGAACTCAGCTGGGCTAGTGGTACAAACTGAACTGGGCTAATGGTATGAACTCAGCTGGGCTAGTCGTACAAACTGAACTGGGCTAAAGGTATGAACTGAACTGGCTAATCGTACGAACTGAACTGGCCTAACGGTATGAACTGAACTGGGCTAACAGTACAAACTGAAGTGGGCTAACGGTATGAACTGAACTGGGCTAACGGTATCAACTGAACTGGCGTAACGGTATGAACTGAAATGGACTAACAGTACAAACTGTACTGGGCTAGTGGTACAAACTGAACTGTGCTAATGGTATGAACTCAGCTGGGCTAGTCGTACAAACTGAACTGGGCTAAAGGTATGAACTGAACTGGGCTAGTGGTAGAAACTGAGCTGGGCTAACGGTACAAACTGATCTGGGCTAGTGTTACGAACTGAACTGGGCTAACAGTATGAACTGAACTGGCTGATCGTACGAACTGAACTGGCCTAATGGTATGAACTGAACTGGCCTAACAGTACAAACCGATCTGGGCTAAAAGTATGAACTGAACAGGGCTAACGGTACAATTTCAACTGGGCTGACGGTATGGTCTGAACTGGGCTAACGGTATGGACTGAACTGGGCTAATGGTATGAACTGAACTGGCCTAACAGTACAAACCGATCTGGGCTAAAGGTATGAACTGAACTGGGCTAACGGTACAATTTCAACTGGGCTAACGGTATGGACTGAACTGGGCTAACGGTATGGACTGAACTGGGCTAACGGTACAAACTGAACTGGGCTAACGGTATGGACTGAACTGGGCTAACGGTACAAACTGAACTGGTCTAACGGTATGAACTGAACTGGGCTTACGGTATGAACAGAACTGGGCTAACAGTACAAACTGAAGTGGGCTAACGGAATGAACTGAACTGGGCTAACGGTATGAACAGAACTGGCCTAACGGTATGAACTCAACTGGACTAACAGTACAAACTCAACTGGGCTAGTGGTACAAACTGAACTGGGCTAACGGTATGAACTGAGCTGGGCTAGTCGTACAAACTGAACTGGGCTAAAGGTATGAACTGAACTGGGCTAGTGGTAGAAACTGAACTGGGCTAACGGTACAAACTGATCTGGGCTAGTGGTACGAACTAAACTGGGCTAACGGAATGAACTGAACTGGCTAATCGTATGAACTGAAGTGGCCTAACGGTAGGAACTGAACTGGGCTAGTGGTACAAACTGAACTGTGCTAATGGTATGAACTGAACTGGGCAAACGGTATCAACTGAACTGGGCTAACGGTATGAACTGAACTGGTCTAACATTACAAACAGAACTGCGCTAACGGTATGAATTGAACTGGGCTAACGGTATGAACTGAACTGGGCTATTGGTATAACCTGAACTGGGCTAACGGTATGAACTGTACTGGGCTAACAATACAACCTGAACTGAGCTAATGGTATGAACTGAACTGGCCTAACAGTACAAACCGATCTGGGCTAAAGATATGAACTGAACTGGGCTAACGGTACAATTTGAACTGGGCTAATGGTATGGACTGAACTGGGCTAACGGTATGGACTGAACTGGGCTAACGGTACAAACTGAACTGGGCTAACGGTATGGACTGAACTGGGCTAACGGTACAAACTGAACTGGGCTAACGGTATGGACTGAACTGGGCTAACGGTACAAACTGAACTGGGCTAACGGTATGAACTGAACTGGACTAACAGTACAAACTGAACTGGGCTAGTGCTACAAATTGAACTGGGCTAACGGTATGAACTGAACTGGGCTAACGGTATGAACTGAACTGGCCTAACGGTATGAACTGAAATGGACTAACAGTACAAACTGTACTGGGCTGGTGGTACAAACTGAACTGGGCTAATGGTATGAACTCAGCTGGGCTAGTCGTACAAACTGAACTGGGCTAAAGGTATGAACTGAACTGGCTAATCGTACGAACTAAACTGGCCTAACGGTATGAACTGAACTGGGCTAACAGTACAAACTGAAGTGGGCTAACGGTATGAACTGAACTGGGCTAACGGTATCAACTGAACTGGCCTAACGGTATGAACTGAATTGAACTAACAGTACAAACTGAACTGGGCTATTGGCACACACTGAACTGGGCTAACGGTATGAACTGAGCTGGGCTAGTCGTACAAACTGAACTGGGCTAAAGGTATGAACTGAACTGGGCTAGTGGTAGAAACTGAACTGGGCTAACGGTACAAACTGATCTGGGCTAGTGGTACGAACTGAACTGGGCTAGCGGTATGAACTGAACTGGCTAATCGTACGAACTGAAGTGGCCTAACGGTAGGAACTGAACTGGGCTAGTGGTACAAACTGAACTGTGCTAATGGTATGAACTGAACTGCGCTAACAGTACAAACTGAACTGGGCTAACGGTATCAACTGAACTGGGCTAAAGGTATGACCTGAACTGGGCTAGTGGTAGAAACTGAACTGGGCTAACGGTACAAACTGATCTGGGCTAGTGGTACGAACTGAACTGGGCTAACGGTATGGACTGAACTGGGCTAACGGTACAAACTGAACTGGGCTAACGGTATGAACTGAACTGGCTAATCGTACGAACTGAACTGGGATAAAGTTATGAACTGAACTGGGCTAACAGTACAAACTGAGCTGGGCTAACGGTATGAACTGAACTGGGCTAACGGTATGAACTGACCTGGACTAACAGTACAAACTGAACTGGGCTAGTGGTACAAACTGAACTGGGCTAACGGTATGAACTGAACTGGGCTAACAGTACAAACTGAACTGGGCTAACGGTATTAACTGAACTGGGCTAACGGCATGAACTGAACTGCGCTAACATTACAAACTGAACTGGGCTAACGGTACAAACTGAACTGGGCTAACGGTACAACCTGAACTGGGCTAACGGTATGAACTGTAACGGGCTAACAATACAAACTGAACTGTGCTAACGGTATGAACTGAACTGGGCTAACGGTATTAACTGAACTGGGCTAATACTAGAAACTGAACTGGGCTAACGGTATTAACTGAACTGGGCTAACAGTACAAACTGAACTGGGCTAACAGTATCAACTGAACTGGGCTAACTGTATGAACTGAACTGGGCTAACGGTATGAACTGAACTGGGCTAACGGTACAAACTTATCTGGGCTAATGCTACAAACTGAACTGGGCTAACGGTATGAACTGAACTGGGCTAATGGTATAAACTGATCTGGGCTAATGGTACAAACTGAACTGGGCTAACGGTACAAAGTGAACTGGGCAAATGGTACAAACTGAACTGGGCTAACGGTACAAACTTATCTGGGCTAATGCTACAAACTGAACTGGGCTAACGGTATGAACTGAACTGGGCTAACGGTATGAACTGAACTGGGCTAACGGTACAATTTGAACTGGGCTAATGGTATGGACTGAACTGGGCTAACGGTATGGACTGAACTGGGCTAACGGTACAAACTGAACTGGGCTAACGGTATGGACTGAACTGGGCTAACGGTACAAACTGAACTGGGCTAACTGTATGGACTGAACTGGGCTAACGGTACAAACTGAACTGGGCTAACGGTATGCACTGAACTGGACTAACAGTACAAACTGAACTGGGCTAGTGCTACAAATTGAACTGGGCTAAAGGTATGAGCTAAACTGGGCTAACGGTATGAACAGAACTGGGCTAACAGTACAAACTGAAGTGGGCTAACGGTATGAACTGAACTGGGCTAACGGTATGAACTGAACTGGGCTAACGGTATGAACTGAACTGGACTAACAGTACAAACTGAACTGGGCTAGTGGTACAAACTGAACTGGGCTAACGGTATGAACTCAGCTGGGCTAGTCGTACAAACTGAACTGGGCTAAAGGTATGAACTGAACTGGGCTAGTGGTAGAAACTGAACTGGGCTAACGGTACAAACTGATCTGGGCTAGTGTTACGAACTGAACTGGGCTAACAGTATGAACTGAACTGGCTAATCGTACGAACTGAACTGGCCTAACGGTATGAACTGAACTGGGCTAACAGTACAAACTGAAGTGGGCTAACAATATGAACTGAACTGGGCTAATGGTATCACCTGAACTGGCCTAACGGTATGAACTGAACTGGACTAACAGTACAAACTGAACTGGGCTAGTGGCACAAACTGAACTGGGCTAACGGTATGAACTGAGCTGGGCTAGTCGTACAAACTGAACTGGGCTAAAGGTATGAACTGAACTGGGCTAGTGGTACAAACTGAACTGTGCTAATGGTATGAACTGAACTGGGCTAACAGTACAAACTGAACTGGGCTAACGGTACAACCTGAACTGGGCTAACGGTATGAACTGTAACGGGCTAACAATACAAACTGAACTGTGCTAACGGTATGAACTGAACTGGGCTAACGGTATTAACTGAACTGGGCTAATACTAGAAACTGAACTGGGCTAACGGTATTAACTGAACTGGGCTAACAGTACAAACTGAACTGGGCTAACAGTATCAACTGAACTGGGCTAACTGTATGAACTGAACTGGGCTAACGGTATGAACTGAACTGGGCTAACGGTACAAACTTATCTGGGCTAATGCTACAAACTGAACTGGGCTAACGGTATGAACTGAACTGGGCTAACGGTATGAACTGAACTGGGCTAATGGTATAAACTGATCTGGGCTAACGGTACAAAGTGAACTGGGCAAATGGTACAAACTGAACTGGGCTAACGGTACAAACTTATCTGGGCTAATGCTACAAACTGAACTGGGCTAACGGTATGAACTGAACTGGGCTAACGGTATGAACTGAACTGGGCTAATGGTATAAACTGAACTGGGCTAACGGTACAATTTGAACTGGGCTAATGGTATGGACTGAACTGGGCTAACGGTATGGACTGAACTGGGCTAACGGTACAAACTGAACTGGGCTAACGGTATGGACTGAACTGGGCTAACGGTACAAACTGAACTGGGCTAACGGTATGGACTGAACTGGGCTAACGGTACAAACTGAACTGGGCTAACGGTATGAACTGAACTGGACTAACAGTACAAACTGAACTGGGCTAGTGCTACAAATTGAACTGGGCTAACGGTATGAGCTAAACTGGGCTAACGGTATGAACAGAACTGGGCTAACAGTACAAACTGAAGTGGGCTAACGGTATGAACTGAACTGGGCTAACGGTATGAACTGAACTGGGCTAACGGTATGAACTGAACTGGACTAACAGTACAAACTGAACTGGGCTAGTGGTACAAACTGAACTGGGCTAACGGTATGAACTCAGCTGGGCTAATCGTATAAACTGAACTGGGCTAAAGGTATGAACTGAACTGGGCTAGTGGTAGAAACTGAACTGGGCTAACGGTACAAACTGATCTGGGCTAGTGTTACGAACTGAACTGGGCTAACAGTATGAACTGAACTGGCTAATCGTACGAACTGAACTGGCCTAACGGTATGAACTGAACTGGGCTAACAGTACAAACTGAAGTGGGCTAACGATATGAACTGAACTGGGCTAACGGTATGAACTGAACTGGACTAACAGTACAAAACTGAACTGGGCTAGTGGCACAAACTGAACTGGGCTAACGGTCTGAACTGAGCTGGGCTAGTCGTACAAACTGAACTGGGCTAAAGGTATGAACTGAACTGGGCTAGTGGTACAAACTGAACTGTGCTAATGGTATGAACTGAACTGGGCTAAAGGTATGAACTGAACTGGGCTAGTGGTAGAAACTGAACTGGGCTAACGGTACAAACTGATCTGGGCTAGAGGTACGAACTGAACTGGGCTAACGGTATGAACTGAACTGGCTAATCGTACGAACTGAACTGGCCTAACGGTATGAACTGAACTGGGCTAACAGTACAAAACTGAACTGGGCTAACGGTATCAACTGAAATGGGCTAATGGTACAAACTGAACTGGGCTAACGGTACAAACTGAACTGGGCTAATGGTAGAAACTGAACTGGGCTAATGGTACAAACTGATCTGGGCTAACGGTATGAACTGAACTGGGATAGTGGTACAAACTGAACAGGGCTAACGGTATGAACTGAAATGGGCTAATGGTACAAACTGAACTGGGCTAACGGTATGAACTGAACTGGGATAGTGGTACAAACGGATCTGGGCTAATGGTATGAACTGAACTGGGCTAATGGTACGAACAGAACTGGCCTAACAGTACAAACCGAACTTGGCTAACGGTATGAACTGAACTGGGCTAACGGTATGAACTGAACTGGGCTATCAATACAAACTGAACTGGGCTAACGGTATGAACTGAACTGGGCTAACAGTACAAACTGAACTGGGCTAACGGTACAAACTGAACTGGGCTAACGGTATGGACTGAACTGGGCTAACGGTACAAACTGAACTGGGCTAACGGTATGAACTGAACTGGACTAACAGTACAAACTGAAGTGGGCTAACGGTATGAACTGAACTGGGCTAACGGTATGAACTAAACTGGGCTAACGGTATGAACAGAACTGGGCTAACAGTACAAACTGAAGTGGGCTAACGGTATGAACTGAACTGGGCTAACGGTATGAACTGAACTGGGCTAACGGTATGAACTGAACTGGACTAACAGTACAAACTGAACTGGGCTAGTGGTACAAACTGAACTGGGCTAACGGTATGAACTCAGCTGGGCTAGTCGTACAAACTGAACTGGGCTAAAGGTATGAACTGAACTGGGCTAGTGGTAGAAACTGAACTGGGCTAACGGTACAATCTGATCTGGGCTAGTGTTACGAACTGAACTGGGCTAACAGTATGAACTGAACTGGCTAATCGTACGAACTGAACTGGCCTAACGGTATGAACTGAACTGGGCTAACAATACAAACTGAAGTGGGCTAACGATATGAACTGAACTGGGCTAATGGTATCACCTGAACTGGCCTAACGGTATGAACTGAACTGGACTAACAGTACAAACTGAACTGGGCTAGTGGCACAAACTGAACTGGGCTAACGGTATGAACTGAGCTGGGCTAGTCGTACAAACTGAACTGGGCTAAAGGTATGAACTGAACTGGGCTAGTGGTACAAACTGAACTGTGCTAATGGTATGAACTGAACTGGGCTAACAGTACAAACTGAACTGGGCTAACGGTATCAACTGAACTGGGCTAAAGGTATGAACTGAACTGGGCTAGTGGTAGAAACTGAACTGGGCTAACGGTACAAACTGATCTGGGCTAGTGGTACGAACTGAACTGGGCTAACGGTATAAACTGAACTGGCTAATCGTACGAACTGAACTGGGCTAACGGTATGAACTGAACTGGCTAATCGTACGAACTGAACTGGCCTAACGGTATGAACTGGACTGGGCTAACAGTACAAAACTGAACTGGGCTAACGGTATCAACTGAAATGGGCTAATGGTACAAACTGAACTGGGCTAACGGTACAAACTGAACTGGGCTAATGGTAGAAACTGAACTGGACTAATGGTACAAACTGATCTGGGCTAACGGTATGAACTGAACTGGGATAGTGGTACAAACTGAACAGGGCTAACGGTATGAACTGAAATGGGCTAATGGTACAAACTGATCTGGGCTAACGGTATGAACTGAACTGGGATAGTGGTACAAACTGATCTGGGCTAATGGTATGAACTGAACTGGGCTAATGGTACGAACAGAACTGGCCTAACAGTACAAACCGAACTTGGCTAACGGTATGAACTGAACTGGGCTAACGGTATGAACTGAACTGGGCTATCAATACAAACTGAACTGGGCTAACGGTATGAACTGAACTGGGCTAACAGTACAAACTGAACTGGGCTAACGGTATGAACTGAACTGGTTTATTGGTACAAACTGAACTGGGCTAACGGTATGAACTGAACTGGGCTAACGGTATGAACTGAACTGGACTAACAGTACAAAACTGAACTGGGCTAGTGGCACAAACTGAACTGGGCTAACGGTATGAACTGAGCTGGGCTAGTCGTACAAACTGAACTGGGCTAAAGGTATGAACTGAACAGGGCTAGTGGTACAAACTGAACTGTGCTAATGGTATGAACTGAACTGTGCTAAAGGTATGAACTGAACTGGGCTAGTGGTAGAAACTGAACTGGGCTAACGGTACAAACTGATCTGGGCTAGAGGTACGAACTGAACTGGGCTAACGGTATGAACTGAACTGGCTAATCGTACGAACTGAACTGGCCTAACGGTATGAACTGAACTGGGCTAACAGTACAAAACTGAACTGGGCTAACGGTATCAACTGAAATGGGCTAATGGTACAAACTGAACTGGGCTAACGGTACAAACTGAACTGGGCTAATGGTAGAAACTGAACTGGGCTAATGGTACAAACTGATCTGGGCTAACGGTATGAACTGAACTGGGATAGTGGTACAAACTGAACAGGGCTAACGGTATGAACTGAAATGGGCTAATGGTACAAACTGAACTGGGCTAACGGTATGAACTGAACTGGGATAGTGGTACAAACGGATCTGGGCTAATGGTATGAACTGAACTGGGCTAATGGTACGAACAGAACTGGCCTAACAGTACAAACCGAACTTGGCTAACGGTATGAACTGAACTGGGCTAACGGTATGAACTGAACTGGGCTATCAATACAAACTGAACTGGGCTAACGGTATGAACTGAACTGGGCTAACAGTACAAACTGAACTGGGCTAACGGTACAAACTGAACTGGGCTAACGGTATGGACTGAACTGGGCTAACGGTACAAACTGAACTGGGCTAACGGTATGAACTGAACTGGACTAACAGTACAGACTGAAGTGGGCTAACGGTATGAACTGAACTGGGCTAACGGTATGAACTAAACTGGGCTAACGGTATGAACAGAACTGGGCTAACAGTACAAACTGAAGTGGGCTAACGGTATGAACTGAACTGGGCTAACGGTATGAACTGAACTGGGCTAACGGTATGAACTGAACTGGACTAACAGTACAAACTGAACTGGGCTAGTGGTACAAACTGAACTGGGCTAACGGTATGAACTCAGCTGGGCTAGTCGTACAAACTGAACTGGGCTAAAGGTATGAACTGAACTGGGCTAGTGGTAGAAACTGAACTGGGCTAACGGTACAATCTGATCTGGGCTAGTGTTACGAACTGAACTGGGCTAACAGTATGAACTGAACTGGCTAATCGTACGAACTGAACTGGCCTAACGGTATGAACTGAACTGGGCTAACAATACAAACTGAAGTGGGCTAACGATATGAACTGAACTGGGCTAATGGTATCACCTGAACTGGCCTAACGGTATGAACTGAACTGGACTAACAGTACAAACTGAACTGGGCTAGTGGCACAAACTGAACTGGGCTAACGGTATGAACTGAGCTGGGCTAGTCGTACAAACTGAACTGGGCTAAAGGTATGAACTGAACTGGGCTAGTGGTACAAACTGAACTGTGCTAATGGTATGAACTGAACTGGGCTAACAGTACAAACTGAACTGGGCTAACGGTATCAACTGAACTGGGCTAAAGGTATGAACTGAACTGGGCTAGTGGTAGAAACTGAACTGGGCTAACGGTACAAACTGATCTGGGCTAGTGGTACGAACTGAACTGGGCTAACGGTATGAACTGAACTGGCTAATCGTACGAACTGAACTGGGCTAACGGTATGAACTGAACTGGCTAATCGTACGAACTGAACTGGCCTAACAGTATGAACTGAACTGGGCTAACAGTACAAAACTGAACTGGGCTAACGGTATCAACTGAAATGGGCTAATGGTACAAACTGAACTGGGCTAACGGTATAAACTGAACTGGGCTAATGGTAGAAACTGAACTGGGCTAATGGTACAAACTGATCTGGGCTAACGGTATGAACTGAACTGGGATAGTGGTACAAACTGAACAGGGCTAACGGTATGAACTGAAATGGGCTAATGGTACAAACTGATCTGGGCTAACGGTATGAACTGAACTGGGATAGTGGTACAAACTGATCTGGGCTAATGGTATGAACTGAACTGGGCTAATGGTACGAACAGAACTGGCCTAACAGTACAAACCGAACTTGGCTAACGGTATGAACTGAACTGGGCTAACGGTATGAACTGAACTGGGCTATCAATACAAACTGAACTGGGCTAACGGTATGAACTGAACTGGGCTAACAGTACAAACTGAACTGGGCTAACGGTATGAACTGAACTGGTTTATTGGTACAAACTGAACTGGGCTAACGGTATGAACTGAACTGGGCTAACAGTACAAACTGAACTGGGCTAACGGTACAAACTGAACTGGGCTAACCTTATGGACTGAACTGGGCTAACGGTACAAACTGAACTGGGCTAACGGTATGAACTGAACTGGACTAACAGTACAAACTGAACTGGGCTAGTGCTACAAATTGAACTGGGCTAACGGTATGAACTAAACTGGGCTAACGGTATGAACAGAACTGGGCTAACAGTACAAACTGAAGTGGGCTAACGGTATGAACTGAACTGGGCTAACGGTATGAACTGAACTGGGCTAACGGTATGAACTGAATTGGACTAACAGTACAAACTGAACTGGGCTAGT
This sequence comes from Hypanus sabinus, assembly GCF_030144855.1. Lineage (NCBI taxonomy): Eukaryota > Metazoa > Chordata > Chondrichthyes > Myliobatiformes > Dasyatidae > Hypanus > Hypanus sabinus. Next base: position 71,349,746 of record NC_082723.1, on the reverse strand, counting down.
GGTACAAACTGAACTGGGCTAACGGTATGAACTCAGCTGGGCTAGTCGTACAAACTGAACTGGGCTAAAGGTATGAACTGAACTGGGCTAGTGGTAGAAACTGAACTGGGCTAACGGTACAAACTGATCTGGGCTAGTGTTACGAACTGAACTGGGCTAACAGTATGAACTGAACTGGCTAATCGTACGAACTGAACTGGCCTAACGGTATGAACTGAACTGGGCTAACAGTACAAACTGAAGTGGGCTAACGATATGAACTGAACTGGGCTAATGGTATCACCTGAACTGGCCTAACGGTATGAACTGAACTGGACTAACAGTACAAACTGAACTGGGCTAGTGGCACAAACTGAACTGGGCTAACGGTATGAACTGAGCTGGGCTAGTCGTACAAACTGAACTGGGCTAAAGGTATGAACTGAACTGGGCTAGTGGTACAAACTGAACTGTGCTAATGGTATGAACTGAACTGGGCTAACAGTACAAACTGAACTGGGCTAACGGTATCAACTGAACTGGGCTAAAGGTATGAACTGAACTGGGCTAGTGGTAGAAACTGAACTGGGCTAACGGTACAAACTGATCTGGGCTAGTGGTACGAACTGAACTGGGCTAACGGTATGAACTGAACTGGCTAATCGTACGAACTGAACTGGCCTAACGGTATGAACTGAACTGGGCTAACAGTACAAAACTGAACTGGGCTAACGGTATCAACTGAAATGGGCTAATGGTACAAACTGAACTGGGCTAACGGTACAAACTGAACTGGGCTAATGGTAGAAACTGAACCGGGCTAAAGGTACAAACTGAACTGGGCTAATGGTACAAACTGATCTGGGCTAACGGTATGAACTGAACTGGGATAGTGGTACAAACTGAACAGGGCTAACGGTATGAACTGAAATGGGCTAATGGTACAAACTGAACTGGGCTAACGGTATGAACTGAACTGGGATAGTGGTACAAACTGATCTGGGCTAATGGTATGAACTGAACTGGGCTAATGGTACGAACAGAACTGGGCTAACAGTACAAACCGAACTTGGCTAACGGTATGAACTGAACTGGGCTAACGGTATGAACTGAACTGGGCTATCAATACAAACTGAACTGGGCTAACGGTATGAACTGAACTGGGCTAACAGTACAAACTGAACTGGGCTAACGGTATGAACTGAACTGGTTTATTGGTACAAACTGAACTGGGCTAACGGTATGAACTGAACTGGGCTAACAGTACAAACTGAACTGGGCTAACGGTACAAACTGAACTGGGCTAACGGTATGGACTGAACTGGGCTAACGGTACAAACTGAACTGGGCTAACAGTATGAACTGAACTGGACTAACAGTACAAACTGAACTGGGCTAGTGCTACAAATTGAACTGGGCTAACGGTATGAACTAAACTGGGCTAACGGTATGAACAGAACTGGGCTAACAGTACAAACTTAAGTGGGCTAACGGTATGAACTGAACTGGGCTAACGGTATGAACTGAACTGGGCTAACGGTATGAACTGAACTGGACTAACAGTACAAACTGAACTGGGCTAGTGGTACAAACTGAACTGGGCTAACGGTATGAACTCAGCTGGGCTAGTCGTACAAACTGAACTGGGCTAAAGGTATGAACTGAACTGGGCTAGTGGTAGAAACTGAACTGGGCTAACGGTACAAACTGCTCTGGGCTAGTGTTACGAACTGAACTGGGCTAACAGTATGAACTGAACTGGCTAATCGTACGAACTGAACTGGCCTAACGGTATGAACTGAACTGGGCTAACAGTACAAACTGAAGTGGGCTAACGATATGAACTGAACTGGGCTAATGGTATCACCTGAACTGGCCTAACGGTATGAACTGAACTGGACTAACAGTACAAACTGAACTGGGCTAGTGGCACAAACTGAACTGGGCTAACGGTATGAACTGAGCTGGGCTAGTCGTACAAACTGAACTGGGCTAAAAGTATGAACTGAACTGGGCTAGTGGTACAAACTGAACTGGGCTAACGGTACAAACTGATCTGGGCTAACGGTATCAACTGAACTGGGCTAAAGGTATGAACTGAACTGGGCTAGTGGTAGAAACTGAACTGGGCTAACGGTACAAACTGATCTGGGCTAGTGTTACGAACTGAACTGGGCTAACGGTATGAACTGAACTGGCTAATCGTACGAACTGAACTGGCCTAACGGTATGAACTGAACTGGGATAACAGTACAAAACTGAACTGGGCTAACGGTATCAACTGAAATGGGCTAATGGTACAAACTGAACTGGGCTAACGGTACAAACTGAACTGGGCTAATGGTAGAAACTGAACTGGGCTAATGGTACAAACTGATCTGGGCTAACGGTATGAACTGAACTGGGATAGTGGTACAAACTGAAAAGGGCTAACGGTATGAACTGAAATGGGCTAATGGTACAAACTGAACTGGGCTAACGGTATGAACTGAACTGGGATAGTGGTACAAACGGATCTGGGCTAATGGTATGAACTGAACTGGGCTAATGGTACGAACAGAACTGGCCTAACAGTACAAACCGAACTTGGCTAACGGTATGAACTGAACTGGGCTAACGGTATGAACTGAACTGGGCTATCAATACAAACTGAACTGGGCTAACGGTATGAATTGAACTGGGCTAACAGTACAAACTGAACTGGGCTAACGGTATGAACTGAACTGGTTTATTGGTACAACCTGAACTGGGCTAACGTTATGAACTGTACTGGGCTAACAATACAAACTGAACTGGGCTAACGGTATGAACTGAACTGGGCTAATAGTACAAACTGAACTGGGCTAACGGTACAAACTGAACTGGGTTAACGGTATGGACTGAACTGGGCTAACGGTACAAACTGAACTGGGCTAACGGTATGAACTGAACTGGACTAACAGTACAAACTGAACTGGGCTAGTGCTACAAATTGAACTGGGCTAACGGTATGAACTAAACTGGGCTAACGGTATGAACAGAACTGGGCTAACAGTACAAACTGAAGTGGGCTAACGGTATGAACTGAACTGGGCTAACGGTATGAACTGAACTGGGCTAACGGTATGAACTGAACTGGACTAACAGTACAAACTGAACTGGGCTAGTGGTACAAACTGAACTGGGCTAACGGTATGAACTCAGCTGGGCTAGTCGTACAAACTGAACTGGGCTAAAGGTATGAACTGAACTGGGCTAGTGGTAGAAACTGAACTGGGCTAACGGTACAAACTGATCTGGGCTAGTGTTACGAACTGAACTGGGCTAACAGTATGAACTGAACTGGCTAATCGTACGAACTGAACTGGCCTAACGGTATGAACTGAACTGGGCTAACAGTACAAACTGAAGTGGGCTAACGATATGAACTGAACTGGGCCAATGGTATCACCTGAACTGGCCTAACGGTATGAACTGAACTGGACTAACAGTACAAACTGAACTGGGCTAGTGGCACAAACTGAACTGGGCTAACGGTATGAACTGAGCTGGGCTAGTCGTACAAACTGAACTGGGCTAAAGGTATGAACTGAACTGGGCTAGTGGTACAAACTGAACTGTGCTAATGGTATGAACTGAACTGGGCTAACAGTACAAACTGAACTGGGCTAACGGTATCAACTGAACTGGGCTAAAGGTATGACCTGAACTGGGCTAGTGGTAGAAACTGAACTGGGCTAACGGTACAAACTGATCTGGGCTAGTGGTACGAACTGAACTGGGCTAACGGTATGGACTGAACTGGGCTAACGGTACAAACTGAACTGGGCTAACGGTATGAACTGAACTGGCTAATCGTACGAACTGAACTGGCCTAACGGTATGAACTGAACTGGGCTAACAGTACAAAACTGAACTGGGCTAACAGTATCAACTGAAATGGGCTAATGGTACAAACTGAACTGGGCTAACGGTACAAACTGAACTGGGCTAATGGTAGAAACTGAACCTGGCTAATGGTACTAACTGATCTGGGCTAGTGGTACGAACTGAACAGGGCTAACGGTACAAACTGAACTGGGCTAACGGTATGGACTGAACTGGGCTAACGGTACAAACTGAACTGGGCTAACAGTATGAACTGAACTGGACTAACAGTACAAACTGAACTGGGCTAGTGCTACAAATTGAACTGGGCTAACGGTATGAACTAAACTGGGCTAACGGTATGAACAGAACTGGGCTAACAGTACAAACTTAAGTGGGCTAACGGTATGAACTGAACTGGGCTAACGGTATGAACTGAACTGGGCTAACGGTATGAACTGAACTGGACTAACAGTACAAACTGAACTGGGCTAGTGGTACAAACTGAACTGGGCTAACGGTATGAACTCAGCTGGGCTAGTCGTACAAACTGAACTGGGCTAAAGGTATGAACTGAACTGGGCTAGTGGTAGAAACTGAACTGGGCTAACGGTACAAACTGCTCTGGGCTAGTGTTACGAACTGAACTGGGCTAACAGTATGAACTGAACTGGCTAATCGTACGAACTGAACTGGCCTAACGGTATGAACTGAACTGGGCTAACAGTACAAACTGAAGTGGGCTAACGATATGAACTGAACTGGGCTAATGGTATCACCTGAACTGGCCTAACGGTATGAACTGAACTGGACTAACAGTACAAACTGAACTGGGCTAGTGGCACAAACTGAACTGGGCTAACGGTATGAACTGAGCTGGGCTAGTCGTACAAACTGAACTGGGCTAAAGGTATGAACTGAACTGGGCTAGTGGTACAAACTGAACTGTGCTAATGGTATGAACTGAACTGGGCTAACAGTACAAACTGAACTGGGCTAACGGTATCAACTGAACTGGGCTAAAGGTATGAACTGAACTGGGCTAGTGGTAGAAACTGAACTGGGCTAACGGTACAAACTGATCTGGGCTAGTGGTACGAACTGAACTGGGCTAACGGTATGAACTGAACTGGCTAATCGTACGAACTGAACTGGCCTAACGGTATGAACTGAACTGGGCTAACAGTACAAAACTGAACTGGGCTAACGGTATCAACTGAAATGGGCTAATGGTACAAACTGAACTGGGCTAACGGTACAAACTGAACTGGGCTAATGGTAGAAACTGAACCGGGCTAAAGGTACAAACTGAACTGGGCTAATGGTACAAACTGATCTGGGCTAACGGTATGAACTGAACTGGGATAGTGGTACAAACTGATCTGGGCTAATGGTATGAACTGAACTGGGCTAATGGTACGAACAGAACTGGCCTAACAGTACAAACCGAACTTGGCTAACGGTATGAACTGAACTGGGCTAACGGTATGAACTGAACTGGGCTATCAATACAAACTGAACTGGGCTAACGGTATGAACTGAACTGGGCTAACAGTACAAACTGAACTGGGCTAACGGTATGAACTGAACTGGTTTATTGGTACAAACTGAACTGGGCTAACGGTATGAACTGAACTGGGCTAACAGTACAAACTGAACTGGGCTAACGGTACAAACTGAACTGGGCTAACCTTATGGACTGAACTGGGCTAACGGTACAAACTGAACTGGGCTAACGGTATGAACTGAACTGGACTAACAGTACAAACTGAACTGGGCTAGTGCTACAAATTGAACTGGGCTAACGGTATGAACTAAACTGGGCTAACGGTATGAACAGAACTGGGCTAACAGTACAAACTGAAGTGGGCTAACGGTATGAACTGAACTGGGCTAACGGTATGAACTGAACTGGGCTAACGGTATGAACTGAATTGGACTAACAGTACAAACTGAACTGGGCTAGTGGTACAAACTGAACTGGGCTAACGGTATGAACTCAGCTGGGCTAGTCGTACAAACTGAACTGGGCTAAAGGTATGAACTGAACTGGGCTAGTGGTAGAAACTGAACTGGGCTAACGGTACAAACTGATCTGGGCTAGTGTTACGAACTGAACTGGGCTAACAGTATGAACTGAACTGGCTAATCGTACGAACTGAACTGGCCTAACGGTATGAACTGAACTGGGCTAACAGTACAAACTGAAGTGGGCTAACGATATGAACTGAACTGGGCTAATGGTATCACCTGAACTGGCCTAACGGTATGAACTGAACTGGACTAACAGTACAAACTGAACTGGGCTAGTGGCACAAACTGAACTGGGCTAACGGTATGAACTGAGCTGGGCTAGTCGTACAAACTGAACTGGGCTAAAGGTATGAACTGAACTGGGCTAGTGGTACAAACTGAACTGTGCTAATGGTATGAACTGAACTGGGCTAACAGTACAAACTGAACTGGGCTAACGGTATCAACTGAACTGGGCTAAAGGTATGAACTGAACTGGGCTAGTGGTAGAAACTGAACTGGGCTAACGGTACAAACTGATCTGGGCTAGTGGTACGAACTGAACTGGGCTAACGGTATGAACTGAACTGGCTAATCGTACGAACTGAACTGGCCTAACGGTATGAACTGAACTGGGCTAACAGTACAAAACTGAACTGGGCTAACGGTATCAACTGAAATGGGCTAATGGTACAAACTGAACTGGGCTAACGGTACAAACTGAACTGGGCTAATGGTAGAAACTGAACCGGGCTAAAGGTACAAACTGAACTGGGCTAATGGTACAAACTGATCTGGGCTAACGGTATGAACTGAACTGGGATAGTGGTACAAACTGAACAGGGCTAACGGTATGAACTGAAATGGGCTAATGGTACAAACTGAACTGGGCTAACGGTATGAACTGAACTGGGATAGTGGTACAAACTGATCTGGGCTAATGGTATGAACTGAACTGGGCTAATGGTACGAACAGAACTGGGCTAACAGTACAAACCGAACTTGGCTAACGGTATGAACTGAACTGGGCTAACGGTATGAACTGAACTGGGCTATCAATACAAACTGAACTGGGCTAACGGTATGAACTGAACTGGGCTAACAGTACAAACTGAACTGGGCTAACGGTATGAACTGAACTGGTTTATTGGTACAAACTGAACTGGGCTAACGGTATGAACTGAACTGGGCTAACAGTACAAACTGAACTGGGCTAACGGTACAAACTGAACTGGGCTAACGGTATGGACTGAACTGGGCTAACGGTACAAACTGAACTGGGCTAACAGTATGAACTGAACTGGACTAACAGTACAAACTGAACTGGGCTAGTGCTACAAATTGAACTGGGCTAACGGTATGAACTAAACTGGGCTAACGGTATGAACTAAACTGGGCTAACGGTATGAACAGAACTGGGCTAACAGTACAAACTTAAGTGGGCTAACGGTATGAACTGAACTGGGCTAACGGTATGAACTGAACTGGGCTAACGGTATGAACTGAACTGGACTAACAGTACAAACTGAACTGGGCTAGTGGTACAAACTGAACTGGGCTAACGGTATGAACTCAGCTGGGCTAGTCGTACAAACTGAACTGGGCTAAAGGTATGAACTGAACTGGGCTAGTGGTAGAAACTGAACTGGGCTAACGGTACAAACTGCTCTGGGCTAGTGTTACGAACTGAACTGGGCTAACAGTATGAACTGAACTGGCTAATCGTACGAACTGAACTGGCCTAACGGTATGAACTGAACTGGGCTAACAGTACAAACTGAAGTGGGCTAACGATATGAACTGAACTGGGCTAATGGTATCACCTGAACTGGCCTAACGGTATGAACTGAACTGGACTAACAGTACAAACTGAACTGGGCTAGTGGCACAAACTGAACTGGGCTAACGGTATGAACTGAGCTGGGCTAGTCGTACAAACTGAACTGGGCTAAAAGTATGAACTGAACTGGGCTAGTGGTACAAACTGAACTGGGCTAACGGTACAAACTGATCTGGGCTAACGGTATCAACTGAACTGGGCTAAAGGTATGAACTGAACTGGGCTAGTGGTAGAAACTGAACTGGGCTAACGGTACAAACTGATCTGGGCTAGTGTTACGAACTGAACTGGGCTAACGGTATGAACTGAACTGGCTAATCGTACGAACTGAACTGGCCTAACGGTATGAACTGAACTGGGATAACAGTACAAAACTGAACTGGGCTAACGGTATCAACTGAAATGGGCTAATGGTACAAACTGAACTGGGCTAACGGTACAAACTGAACTGGGCTAATGGTAGAAACTGAACTGGGCTAATGGTACAAACTGATCTGGGCTAACGGTATGAACTGAACTGGGATAGTGGTACAAACTGAAAAGGGCTAACGGTATGAACTGAAATGGGCTAATGGTACAAACTGAACTGGGCTAACGGTATGAACTGAACTGGGATAGTGGTACAAACGGATCTGGGCTAATGGTATGAACTGAACTGGGCTAATGGTACGAACAGAACTGGCCTAACAGTACAAACCGAACTTGGCTAACGGTATGAACTGAACTGGGCTAACGGTATGAACTGAACTGGGCTATCAATACAAACTGAACTGGGCTAACGGTATGAATTGAACTGGGCTAACAGTACAAACTGAACTGGGCTAACGGTATGAACTGAACTGGTTTATTGGTACAACCTGAACTGGGCTAACGTTATGAACTGTACTGGGCTAACAATACAAACTGAACTGGGCTAACGGTATGAACTGAACTGGGCTAATAGTACAAACTGAACTGGGCTAACGGTACAAACTGAACTGGGTTAACGGTATGGACTGAACTGGGCTAACGGTACAAACTGAACTGGGCTAACGGTATGAACTGAACTGGACTAACAGTACAAACTGAACTGGGCTAGTGCTACAAATTGAACTGGGCTAACGGTATGAACTAAACTGGGCTAACGGTATGAACAGAACTGGGCTAACAGTACAAACTGAAGTGGGCTAACGGTATGAACTGAACTGGGCTAACGGTATGAACTGAACTGGGCTAACGGTATGAACTGAACTGGACTAACAGTACAAACTGAACTGGGCTAGTGGTACAAACTGAACTGGGCTAACGGTATGAACTCAGCTGGGCTAGTCGTACAAACTGAACTGGGCTAAAGGTATGAACTGAACTGGGCTAGTGGTAGAAACTGAACTGGGCTAACGGTACAAACTGATCTGGGCTAGTGTTACGAACTGAACTGGGCTAACAGTATGAACTGAACTGGCTAATCGTACGAACTGAACTGGCCTAACGGTATGAACTGAACTGGGCTAACAGTACAAACTGAAGTGGGCTAACGATATGAACTGAACTGGGCCAATGGTATCACCTGAACTGGCCTAACGGTATGAACTGAACTGGACTAACAGTACAAACTGAACTGGGCTAGTGGCACAAACTGAACTGGGCTAACGGTATGAACTGAGCTGGGCTAGTCGTACAAACTGAACTGGGCTAAAGGTATGAACTGAACTGGGCTAGTGGTACAAACTGAACTGTGCTAATGGTATGAACTGAACTGGGCTAACAGTACAAACTGAACTGGGCTAACGGTATCAACTGAACTGGGCTAAAGGTATGACCTGAACTGGGCTAGTGGTAGAAACTGAACTGGGCTAACGGTACAAACTGATCTGGGCTAGTGGTACGAACTGAACTGGGCTAACTGTATGGACTGAACTGGGCTAACGGTACAAACTGAACTGGGCTAACGGTATGAACTGAACTGGCTAATCGTACGAACTGAACTGGCCTAACGGTATGAACTGAACTGGGCTAACAGTACAAAACTGAACTGGGCTAACAGTATCAACTGAAATGGGCTAATGGTACAAACTGAACTGGGCTAACGGTACAAACTGAACTGGGCTAATGGTAGAAACTGAACCTGGCTAATGGTACTAACTGATCTGGGCTAGTGGTACGAACTGAACAGGGCTAACGGTACAAACTGAACTGGGCTAACGGTATGGACTGAACTGGGCTAACGGTACAAACTGAACTGGGCTAACAGTATGAACTGAACTGGACTAACAGTACAAACTGAACTGGGCTAGTGCTACAAATTGAACTGGGCTAACGGTATGAACTAAACTGGGCTAACGGTATGAACAGAACTGGGCTAACAGTACAAACTTAAGTGGGCTAACGGTATGAACTGAACTGGGCTAACGGTATGAACTGAACTGGGCTAACGGTATGAACTGAACTGGACTAACAGTACAAACTGAACTGGGCTAGTGGTACAAACTGAACTGGGCTAACGGTATGAACTCAGCTGGGCTAGTCGTACAAACTGAACTGGGCTAAAGGTATGAACTGAACTGGGCTAGTGGTAGAAACTGAACTGGGCTAACGGTACAAACTGCTCTGGGCTAGTGTTACGAACTGAACTGGGCTAACAGTATGAACTGAACTGGCTAATCGTACGAACTGAACTGGCCTAACGGTATGAACTGAACTGGGCTAACAGTACAAACTGAAGTGGGCTAACGATATGAACTGAACTGGGCTAATGGTATCACCTGAACTGGCCTAACGGTATGAACTGAACTGGACTAACAGTACAAACTGAACTGGGCTAGTGGCACAAACTGAACTGGGCTAACGGTATGAACTGAGCTGGGCTAGTCGTACAAACTGAACTGGGCTAAAGGTATGAACTGAACTGGGCTAGTGGTACAAACTGAACTGTGCTAATGGTATGAACTGAACTGGGCTAACAGTACAAACTGAACTGGGCTAACGGTATCAACTGAACTGGGCTAAAGGTATGAACTGAACTGGGCTAGTGGTAGAAACTGAACTGGGCTAACGGTACAAACTGATCTGGGCTAGTGGTACGAACTGAACTGGGCTAACGGTATGAACTGAACTGGCTAATCGTACGAACTGAACTGGCCTAACGGTATGAACTGAACTGGGCTAACAGTACAAAACTGAACTGGGCTAACGGTATCAACTGAAATGGGCTAATGGTACAAACTGAACTGGGCTAACGGTACAAACTGAACTGGGCTAATGGTAGAAACTGAACCGGGCTAAAGGTACAAACTGAACTGGGCTAATGGTACAAACTGATCTGGGCTAACGGTATGAACTGAACTGGGATAGTGGTACAAACTGAACAGGGCTAACGGTATGAACTGAAATGGGCTAATGGTACAAACTGAACTGGGCTAACGGTATGAACTGAACTGGGATAGTGGTACAAACTGATCTGGGCTAATGGTATGAACTGAACTGGGCTAATGGTACGAACAGAACTGGGCTAACAGTACAAACCGAACTTGGCTAACGGTATGAACTGAACTGGGCTAACGGTATGAACTGAACTGGGCTATCAATACAAACTGAACTGGGCTAACGGTATGAACTGAACTGGGCTAACAGTACAAACTGAACTGGGCTAACGGTATGAACTGAACTGGTTTATTGGTACAAACTGAACTGGGCTAACGGTATGAACTGAACTGGGCTAACAGTACAAACTGAACTGGGCTAACGGTACAAACTGAACTGGGCTAACGGTATGGACTGAACTGGGCTAACGGTACAAACTGAACTGGGCTAACAGTATGAACTGAACTGGACTAACAGTACAAACTGAACTGGGCTAGTGCTACAAATTGAACTGGGCTAACGGTATGAACTAAACTGGGCTAACGGTATGAACAGAACTGGGCTAACAGTACAAACTTAAGTGGGCTAACGGTATGAACTGAACTGGGCTAACGGTATGAACTGAACTGGGCTAACGGTATGAACTGAACTGGACTAACAGTACAAACTGAACTGGGCTAGTGGTACAAACTGAACTGGGCTAACGGTATGAACTCAGCTGGGCTAGTCGTACAAACTGAACTGGGCTAAAGGTATGAACTGAACTGGGCTAGTGGTAGAAACTGAACTGGGCTAACGGTACAAACTGCTCTGGGCTAGTGTTACGAACTGAACTGGGCTAACAGTATGAACTGAACTGGCTAATCGTACGAACTGAACTGGCCTAACGGTATGAACTGAACTGGGCTAACAGTACAAACTGAAGTGGGCTAACGATATGAACTGAACTGGGCTAATGGTATCACCTGAACTGGCCTAACGGTATGAACTGAACTGGACTAACAGTACAAACTGAACTGGGCTAGTGGCACAAACTGAACTGGGCTAACGGTATGAACTGAGCTGGGCTAGTCGTACAAACTGAACTGGGCTAAAAGTATGAACTGAACTGGGCTAGTGGTACAAACTGAACTGTGCTAATGGTATGAACTGAACTGGGCTAACAGTACAAACTGAACTGGGCTAACGGTATCAACTGAACTGGGCTAAAGGTATGAACTGAACTGGGCTAGTGGTAGAAACTGAACTGGGCTAACGGTACAAACTGATCTGGGCTAGTGTTACGAACTGAACTGGGCTAACGGTATGAACTGAACTGGCTAATCGTACGAACTGAACTGGCCTAACGGTATGAACTGAACTGGGATAACAGTACAAAACTGAACTGGGCTAACGGTATCAACTGAAATGGGCTAATGGTACAAACTGAACTGGGCTAACGGTACAAACTGAACTGGGCTAATGGTAGAAACTGAACTGGGCTAATGGTACAAACTGATCTGGGCTAACGGTATGAACTGAACTGGGATAGTGGTACAAACTGAAAAGGGCTAACGGTATGAACTGAAATGGGCTAATGGTACAAACTGAACTGGGCTAACGGTATGAACTGAACTGGGATAGTGGTACAAACGGATCTGGGCTAATGGTATGAACTGAACTGGGCTAATGGTACGAACAGAACTGGCCTAACAGTACAAACCGAACTTGGCTAACGGTATGAACTGAACTGGGCTAACGGTATGAACTGAACTGGGCTATCAATACAAACTGAACTGGGCTAACGGTATGAATTGAACTGGGCTAACAGTACAAACTGAACTGGGCTAACGGTATGAACTGAACTGGTTTATTGGTACAACCTGAACTGGGCTAACGTTATGAACTGTACTGGGCTAACAATACAAACTGAACTGGGCTAACGGTATGAACTGAACTGGGCTAATAGTACAAACTGAACTGGGCTAACGGTACAAACTGAACTGGGTTAACGGTATGGACTGAACTGGGCTAACGGTACAAACTGAACTGGGCTAACGGTATGAACTGAACTGGACTAACAGTACAAACTGAACTGGGCTAGTGCTACAAATTGAACTGGGCTAACGGTATGAACTAAACTGGGCTAACGGTATGAACAGAACTGGGCTAACAGTACAAACTGAAGTGGGCTAACGGTATGAACTGAACTGGGCTAACGGTATGAACTGAACTGGGCTAACGGTATGAACTGAACTGGACTAACAGTACAAACTGAACTGGGCTAGTGGTACAAACTGAACTGGGCTAACGGTATGAACTCAGCTGGGCTAGTCGTACAAACTGAACTGGGCTAAAGGTATGAACTGAACTGGGCTAGTGGTAGAAACTGAACTGGGCTAACGGTACAAACTGATCTGGGCTAGTGTTACGAACTGAACTGGGCTAACAGTATGAACTGAACTGGCTAATCGTACGAACTGAACTGGCCTAACGGTATGAACTGAACTGGGCTAACAGTACAAACTGAAGTGGGCTAACGATATGAACTGAACTGGGCCAATGGTATCACCTGAACTGGCCTAACGGTATGAACTGAACTGGACTAACAGTACAAACTGAACTGGGCTAGTGGCACAAACTGAACTGGGCTAACGGTATGAACTGAGCTGGGCTAGTCGTACAAACTGAACTGGGCTAAAGGTATGAACTGAACTGGGCTAGTGGTACAAACTGAACTGTGCTAATGGTATGAACTGAACTGGGCTAACAGTACAAACTGAACTGGGCTAACGGTATCAACTGAACTGGGCTAAAGGTATGACCTGAACTGGGCTAGTGGTAGAAACTGAACTGGGCTAACGGTACAAACTGATCTGGGCTAGTGGTACGAACTGAACTGGGCTAACGGTATGGACTGAACTGGGCTAACGGTACAAACTGAACTGGGCTAACGGTATGAACTGAACTGGCTAATCGTACGAACTGAACTGGCCTAACGGTATGAACTGAACTGGGCTAACAGTACAAAACTGAACTGGGCTAACAGTATCAACTGAAATGGGCTAATGGTACAAACTGAACTGGGCTAACGGTACAAACTGAACTGGGCTAATGGTAGAAACTGAACCTGGCTAATGGTACTAACTGATCTGGGCTAGTGGTACGAACTGAACAGGGCTAACGGTACAAACTGAACTGGGCTAACGGTATGGACTGAACTGGGCTAACGGTACAAACTGAACTGGGCTAACAGTATGAACTGAACTGGACTAACAGTACAAACTGAACTGGGCTAGTGCTACAAATTGAACTGGGCTAACGGTATGAACTAAACTGGGCTAACGGTATGAACAGAACTGGGCTAACAGTACAAACTTAAGTGGGCTAACGGTATGAACTGAACTGGGCTAACGGTATGAACTGAACTGGGCTAACGGTATGAACTGAACTGGACTAACAGTACAAACTGAACTGGGCTAGTGGTACAAACTGAACTGGGCTAACGGTATGAACTCAGCTGGGCTAGTCGTACAAACTGAACTGGGCTAAAGGTATGAACTGAACTGGGCTAGTGGTAGAAACTGAACTGGGCTAACGGTACAAACTGCTCTGGGCTAGTGTTACGAACTGAACTGGGCTAACAGTATGAACTGAACTGGCTAATCGTACGAACTGAACTGGCCTAACGGTATGAACTGAACTGGGCTAACAGTACAAACTGAAGTGGGCTAACGATATGAACTGAACTGGGCTAATGGTATCACCTGAACTGGCCTAACGGTATGAACTGAACTGGACTAACAGTACAAACTGAACTGGGCTAGTGGCACAAACTGAACTGGGCTAACGGTATGAACTGAGCTGGGCTAGTCGTACAAACTGAACTGGGCTAAAGGTATGAACTGAACTGGGCTAGTGGTACAAACTGAACTGTGCTAATGGTATGAACTGAACTGGGCTAACAGTACAAACTGAACTGGGCTAACGGTATCAACTGAACTGGGCTAAAGGTATGAACTGAACTGGGCTAGTGGTAGAAACTGAACTGGGCTAACGGTACAAACTGATCTGGGCTAGTGTTACGAACTGAACTGGGCTAACGGTATGAACTGAACTGGCTAATCGTACGAACTGAACTGGCCTAACGGTATGAACTGAACTGGGATAACAGTACAAAACTGAACTGGGCTAACGGTATCAACTGAAATGGGCTAATGGTACAAACTTAACTGGGCTAACGGTACAAACTGAACTGGGCTAATGGTAGAAACTGAACTGGGCTAATGGTACAAACTGATCTGGGCTAACGGTATGAACTGAACTGGGATAGTGGTACAAACTGAAAAGGGCTAACGGTATGAACTGAAATGGGCTAATGGTACAAACTGAACTGGGCTAACGGTATGAACTGAACTGGGATAGTGGTACAAACGGATCTGGGCTAATGGTATGAACTGAACTGGGCTAATGGTACGAACAGAACTGGCCTAACAGTACAAACCGAACTTGGCTAACGGTATGAACTGAACTGGGCTAACGGTATGAACTGAACTGGGCTATCAATACAAACTGAACTGGGCTAACGGTATGAACTGAACTGGGCTAACAGTACAAACTGAACTGGGCTAACGGTATGAACTGAACTGGTTTATTGGTACAACCTGAACTGGGCTAACGTTATGAACTGTACTGGGCTAACAATACAAACTGAACTGGGCTAACGGTATGAACTGAACTGGGCTAACAGTACAAACTGAACTGGGCTAACGGTACAAACTGAACTGGGTTAACGGTATGGACTGAACTGGGCTAACGGTACAAACTGAACTGGGCTAACGGTATGAACTGAACTGGACTAACAGTACAAACTGAACTGGGCTAGTGCTACAAATTGAACTGGGCTAACGGTATGAACTAAACTGGGCTAACGGTATGAACAGAACTGGGCTAACAGTACAAACTGAAGTGGGCTAACGGTATGAACTGAACTGGGCTAACGGTATGAACTGAACTGGGCTAACGGTATGAACTGAACTGGACTAACAGTACAAACTGAACTGGGCTAGTGGTACAAACTGAACTGGGCTAACGGTATGAACTCAGCTGGGCTAGTCGTACAAACTGAACTGGGCTAAAGATATGAACTGAACTGGGCTAGTGGTAGAAACTGAACTGGGCTAACGGTACAAACTGATCTGGGCTAGTGTTACGAACTGAACTGGGCTAACAGTATGAACTGAACTGGCTAATCGTACGAACTGAACTGGCCTAACGGTATGAACTGAACTGGGCTAACAGTACAAACTGAAGTGGGCTAACGATATGAACTGAACTGGGCTAATGGTATCACCTGAACTGGCCTAACGGTATGAACTGAACTGGACTAACAGTACAAACTGAACTGGGCTAGTGGCACAAACTGAACTGGGCTAACGGTATGAACTGAGCTGGGCTAGTCGTACAAACTGAACTGGGCTAAAGGTATGAACTGAACTGGGCTAGTGGTACAAACTGAACTGTGCTAATGGTATGAACTGAACTGGGCTAACAGTACAAACTGAACTGGGCTAACGGTATCAACTGAACTGTGCTAAAGGTATGACCTGAACTGGGCTAGTGGTAGAAACTGAACTGGGCTAACGGTACAAACTGATCTGGGCTAGTGGTACGAACTGAACTGGGCTAACGGTATGTACTGAAGTGGGCTAACGGTACAAACTGAACTGGGCTAACGGTATGAACTGAACTGGCTAATCGTACGAACTGAACTGGCCTAACGGTATGAACTGAACTGGGCTAACAGTACAAAACTGAACTGGGCTAACAGTATCAACTGAAATGGGCTAATGGTACAAACTGAACTGGGCTAACGGTACAAACTGAACTGGGCTAATGGTAGAAACTGAACCTGGCTAATGGTACAAACTGATCTGGGCTAGTGGTACGAACTGAACAGGGCTAACGGTATGAACTGAAATGGGCTAATGGTACAAACTGAACTGGGCTAACGGTATGAACTGAACTGGGATAGTGGTACAAACTGATCTGGGCTAATGGTATGAACTGAACTGGGCTAATGGTACGAACAGAACTGGGCTAACAGTACAAACCGAACTTGGCTAACGGTATGAACTGAACTGGGCTAACGGTATGAACTGAACTGGGCTATCAATACAAACTGAACTGGGCTAACGGTATGAACTGAACTGGGCTAACAGTACAAACTGAACTGGGCTAACGGTATGAACTGAACTGGTTTATTGGTACAAACTGAACTGGGCTAACGGTATGAACTGAACTGGGCTAAAAGTACAAACTGAACTGGGCTAATGGTACGAACTGAACTGGGCTAACGGTATGAACTGAACTGGGATAGTGGTACAAACTGATCTGGGCTAATGGTATTAACTGAACTGGGCTAATGGTACGAAAAGAACTGGCCTAACAGTACAAACCGAACTTGGCTAACGGTATGAACTGAACTGGGCTAACGGTATGAACTGAACTGGTCTATCAATACAAACTGAACTGGGCTAACGGTATGAACTGAACTGGGCTAACAGTACAAACTGAACTGGGCTAATGGTACGAACTGAACTGGGCTAACAGTACAAACCGATCTGGGCTAAAGGTATGAACTGAACTGGGCTAACGGTACAATTTCAACTGGGCTAACGGTATGGACTGAACTGGGCTAACGGTATGGACTGAACTGGGCTAACAGTACAAACTGAAGTGGGCTAACGGAATGAACTGAACTGGGCTAACGGTATGAACAGAACTGGCCTAACGGTATGAACTGAACTGGACTAACAGTACAAACTCAACTGGGCTAACGGTATGAACTGAACTGGGCTAGTGGTAGAAACTGAACTGGGCTAACGGTACAAACTGATCTGGGCTAGTGGTACGAACTGAACTGGGCTAACGGTATGAACTGAACTGGCTAATCGTATGAACTGAAGTGGCCTAACGGTAGGAACTGAACTGGGCTAGTGGTACAAACTGAACTGTGCTAATGGTATGAACTGAACTGGGCTAACAGTACAAACTGAACTGGGCAAACGGTATCAACTGAACTGGGCTAACGTTATGAACTGAACTGGTCTAACATTACAAACAGAACTGCACTAACGGTTTGAATTGAACTGGGCTAACGGTATGAACTGAACTGGGCTATTGGTATAACCTGAACTGGGCTAACGGTATGAACTGTACTGGGCTAACAATACAACCTGAACTGAGCTAATGGTATGAACTGAACTGGCTTAACAATACAAACCGATCTGGGCTAAAGTTATGAACTGAACTGGGCTAACAGTACAATTTGAACTGGGCTAATGGTATGGACTGAACTGGACTAACAGTACAAACTGAACTGGGCTAGTGCTACAAATTGAACTGGGCTAACGGTATGAACAGAACTGGGCTAACAGTACAAACTGAAGTGTGCTAACGGTATGCACTGAACTGGGCTAACGGTATGAACTAAACTGGGCTAACGGTATGAACTGAACTGGACTAACAGTACAAACTGAACTGGGCTAGTGGTACAAACTGAACTGGGCTAACGGTATGAACTCAGCTGGGCTAGTCGTACAAACTGAACTGGGCTAAAGGTATGAACTGAACTGGGCTAGTGGTAGAAACTGAACTGGGCTAACGGTACAAACTGATCTGGGCTAGTGTTACGAACTGAACTGGGCTAACAGTATGAACTGAACTGGCTAATCGTACGAACTGAACTGGCCTAACGGTATGAACTGAACTGGGCTAACAGTACAAACTGAAGTGGGCTAACGGTATGAACTGAACTGGGCTAATGGTATCAACTGAACTGGCCTAACGGTATGAACTGAACTGGACTAACAGTACAAACTGAACTGGGCTAGTGGCACAAACTGAACTGGGCTAACGGTATGAACTGAGCTGGGCTAGTCGTACAAACTGAACTGGGCTAAAGGTATGAACTGAACTGGGCTAGTGGTACAAACTGAACTGTGCTAATGGTATGAACTGAACTGGGCTAACAGTACAAACTGAACTGGGCTAACGGTATCAACTGAACTGGGCTAAAGGTATGAACTGAACTGGGCTAGTGGTAGAAACTGAACTGGGCTAACGGTACAAACTGATCTGGGCTAGTGGTACGAACTGAACTGGGCTAACGGTATGAACTGAACTGGCTAATCGTACGAACTGAACTGGCCTAACGGTATGAACTGAACTGGGCTAACAGTACAAAACTGAACTAGGCTAACGGTATGAACTGAAATGGGCTAATGGTACAAACTGAACTGGGCTAACGGTATGAACTGAACTGGGATAGTGGTACAAACTGATCTGGGCTAATGGTATTAACTGAACTGGGCTAACGGTACGAAAAGAACTGGCCTAACAGTACAAACCGAACTTGGCTAACGGTATGAACTGAACTGGGCTAACGGTATGAACTGAACTGGTCTATCAATACAAACTGAACTGGGCTAACGGTATGAACTGAACTGGGCTAACAGTGCAAACTGAACTGGGCTAACGGTATGAACTGAACTGGTTTATTGGTACAACCTGAACTGAGCTAACGTTATGAACTGTACTGGGCTAACAATACAAACTGAACTGGGCTAACGGTATGAACTGAACTGGGCTAACAGTACAAACTGAACTGGGCTAATGGTATGAACTGAACTGGCCTAACAGTACAAACCGATCTGGGCTAAAAGTATGAACTGAACTGGGCTAACGGTACAATTTCAACTGGGCTAACGGTATGGACTGAACTGGGCTAACGGTATGGACTGAACTGGGCTAATGGTATGAACTGTACTGGGCTAACAATACAACCTGAACTGAGCTAATGGTATGAACTGAACTGGCCTAACAGTACAAACCGATCTGGGCTAAAGTTATGAACTGAACTGGGCTAACGGTACAATTTGAACTGGGCTAATGGTATGGACTGAACTGGACTAACTGTACAAACTGAACTGGGCTAGTGCTACAAATTGAACTGGGCTAACGGTATGAACAGAACTGGGCTAACAGTACAAACTGAAGTGGGCTAACGGTATGAAATGAACTGGGCTAACGGTATGAACTGAACTGGTCTAACATTACAAACAGAACTGCGCTAACGGTATGAATTGAACTGGGCTAACGGTATGAACTGAACTGGGCTATTGGTATAACCTGAACTGGGCTAACGGTATGAACTGTACTGGGCTAACAATACAACCTGAACTGAGCTAATGGTATGAACTGAACTGGCTTAACAGTACAAACCGATCTGGGCTAAAGTTATGAACTGAACTGGGCTAAGGGTACAATTTGAACTTGGCTAATGGTATGGACTGAACTGGACTAACAGTACAAACTGAACTGGGCTAGTGCTACAAATTGAACTGGGCTAACGGTATGAACAGAACTGGGCTAACAGTACAAACTGAAGTGTGCTAACGGTATGCACTGAACTGGGCTAACGGTATGAACTAAACTGGGCTAACGGTATGAACTGAACTGGACTAACAGTACAAACTGAACTGGGCTAGTGGTACAAACTGAACTGGGCTAACGGTATGAACTCAGCTGGGCTAGTCGTACAAACTGAACTGGGCTAAAGGTATGAACTGAACTGGGCTAGTGGTAGAAACTGAACTGGGCTAACGGTACAAACTAATCTGGGCTAGTGTTACGAACTGAACTGGGCTAACAGTATGAACTGAACTGGCTAATCGTACGAACTGAACTGGCCTAACGGTGTGAACTGAACTGGGCTAACAGTACAAACTGAAGTGGGCTAACGGTATGAACTGAACTGGGCTAATGGTATCAACTGAACTGGCCTAACGGTATGAACTGAACTGGACTAACAGTACAAACTGAACTGGGCTAGTGGCACAAACTGAACTGGGCTAACGGTATGAACTGAGCTGGGCTAGTCGTACAAACTGAACTGGGCTAAAGGTATGAACTGAACTGGGCTAGTGATACAAACTGAACTGTGCTAATGGTATGAACTGAACTGGGCTAACAGTACAAACTGAACTGGGCTAACGGTATCAACTGAACTGGGCTAAAGGTATGAACTGAACTGGGCTAGTGGTAGAAACTGAACTGGGCTAACGGTACAAACTGATCTGGGCTAGTGGTACGAACTGAACTGGGCTAACGGTATGAACTGAACTGGGCTAACGGTATGAACTGAACTGGCCAATCGTACGAACTGAACTGGCCTAACGGTATGAACTGAACTGGGCTAACAGTACAAAACTGAACTAGGCTAACGGTATGAACTGAAATGGGCTAATGGTACAAACTGAACTGGGCTAACGGTATGAACTGAACTGGGATAGTGGTACAAACTGATCTGGGCTAATGGTATTAACTGAACTGGGCTAATGGTACGAACAGAACTGGCCTAACAGTACAAACCGAACTTGGCTAACGGTATGAACTGAACTGGGCTAACGGTATGAACTGAACTGGGCTATCAATACAAACTGAACTGGGCTAACGGTATGAACTGAACTGGGCTAACAGTGCAAACTGAACTGGGCTAACGGTATGAACTGAACTGGTTTATTGGTACAACCTGAACTGAGCTAACGTTATGAACTGTACTGGGCTAACAATACAAACTGAACTGGGCTAACGGTATGAACTGAACTGGGCTAACAGTACAAACTGAACTGGGCTAATGGTATGAACTGAACTGGCCTAACAGTACAAACCGATCTGGGCTAAAAGTATGAACTGAACTGGGCTAACGGTACAATTTCAACTGGGCTAAAGGTATGGACTGAACTGGGCTAACGGTATGGACTGAACTGGGCTAATGGTATGAACTGTACTGGGCTAACAATACAACCTGAACTGAGCTAATGGTATGAACTGAACTGGCCTAACAGTACAAACCGATCTGGGCTAAAGTTATGAACTGAACTGGGCTAACGGTACAATTTGAACTGGGCTAATGGTATGGACTGAACTGGGCTAACAGTGTGAACTGAACTGGCTAATCGTACGAACTGAACTGGCCTAACGGTATGAACTGAACTGGGCTAACAGTACAAACTGAAGTGGGCTAACGGTATGAACTGAACTGGGCTAATGGTATCAACTGAACTGGCCTAACGGTATGAACTGAACTGGACTAACAGTACAAACTGAACTGGGCTAGTGGCACAAACTGAACTGGGCTAACGGTATGAACTGAGCTGGGCTAGTCGTACAAACTGAACTGGGCTAAAGGTATGAACTGAACTGGGCTAACAGTACAAACTGAACTGGGCTAACGGTATGAACTGAACTGGGCTAACGGTATGAACTGAACTGGGCTATCAATACAAACTGAACTGGGCTAACGGTATGAACTGAACTGGGCTAACAGTGCAAACTGAACTGGGCTAACGGTATGAACTGAACTGGTTTATTGGTACAACCTGAACTGAGCTAACGTTATGAACTGTACTGGGCTAACAATACAAACTGAACTGGGCTAACGGTATGAACTGAACTGGGCTAACAGTACAAACTGAACTGGGCTAATGGTATGAACTGAACTGGCCTAACAGTACAAACCGATCTGGGCTAAAAGTATGAACTGAACTGGGCTAACGGTACAATTTCAACTGGGCTAACGGTATGGACTGAACTGGGCTAACGGTATGGACTGAACTGGGCTAATGGTATGAACTGTACTGGGATAACAATACAACCTGAACTGAGCTAATGGTATGAACTGAACTGGCCTAACAGTACAAACTGATCTGGGCTAAAGTTATGAACTGAACTGGGCTAACGGTACAATTTGAACTGGGCTAACGGTATGGACTGAACTGGACTAACAGTACAAACTGAACTGGGCTAGTGCTACAAATTGAACTGGGCTAACGGTATGAACAGAACTGGGCTAACAGTACAAACTGAAGTGGGCTAACGGTATGAACTGAACTGGGCTAACAGTATGAACTGAACTGGGCTAACTGTATGAACTGAACTGGACTAACAGTACAAACTGAACTGGGCTAGTGGTACAAACTGAACTGGGCTAACGGTACAAACTGAACTGGGCTAATGGTAGAAACTGAACCTGGCTAATGGTACAAACTGATCTGGGCTAGTGGTACGAACTGAACAGGGCTAACGGTATGAACTGAAATGGGCTAATGGTACAAACTGAACTGGGCTAACGGTATGAACTGAACTGGGATAGTGGTACAAACTGATCTGGGCTAATGGTATGAACTGAACTGGGCTAATGGTACGAACAGAACTGGCCTAACAGTACAAACCGAACTTGGCTAACGGTATGAACTGAACTGGGCTAACGGTATGAACTGAACTGGGCTATCAATACAAACTGAACTGGGCTAACGGTATGAACTGAACTGGGCTAACAGTACAAACTGAACTGGGCTAACGGTATGAACTGAACTGGTTTATTGGTACAACCTGAACTGGGCTAACGTTATGAACTGTACTGGGCTAACAATACAAACTGAACTGGGCTAACGGTATGAACTGAACTGGGCTAACAGTACAAACTGAACTGGGCTAATGGTACGAACTGAACTGGCCTAACAGTACAAACCGATCTGGGCTAAAAGTATGAACTGAACTGGGCTAACGGTACAATTTCAACTGGGCTAACGGTATGGACTGAACAGGGCTAACGGTATGGACTGAACTGGGCTAACAGTACAAACCGATCTGGGCTAAAGGTATGAACTGAACTGGGCTAACGGTACAATTTCAACTGGGCTAACGGTATGGACTGAACTGGGCTAACGGTATGGACTGAACTGGGCTAACAGTACAAACTGAAGTGGGCTAACGGAATGAACTGAACTGGGCTAACGGTATGAACAGAACTGGCCTAACGGTATGAACTGAACTGGACTAACAGTACAAACTCAACTGGGCTAACGGTATGAACTGAGCTGGGCTAGTCGTACAAACTGAACTGGGCTAAAGGTATGAACTGAACTGGGCTAGTGGTAGAAACTGAACTGGGCTAACGGTACAAACTGATCTGGGCTAGTGGTACGAACTGAACTGGGCTAACGGTATGAACTGAACTGGCTAATCGTATGAACTGAAGTGGCCTAACAGTACAAACCGATCTGGGCTAAAAGTATGAACTGAACTGGGCTAACGGTATGGACTGAACTGGGCTAATGGTATGAACTGTACTGGGCTAACAATACAACCTGAACTGAGCTAATGGTATGAACTGAACTGGCCTAACAGTACAAACCGATCTGGGCTAAAGTTATGAACTGAACTGGGCTAACGGTACAATTTGAACTGGGCTAATGGTATGGACTGAACTGGACTAACAGTACAAACTGAACTGGGCTAGTGCTACAAATTGAACTGGACTAACGGTATGAACAGAACTGGGCTAACAGTACAAACTGAAGTGGGCTAACGGTATGAACTGAACTGGGCTAACGGTATGAACTGAACTGGTCTAACATTACAAACAGAACTGCGCTAACGGTATGAATTGAACTGGGCTAACGGTATGAACTGAACTGGGCTATTGGTATAACCTGAACTGGGCTAACGGTATGAACTGTACTGGGCTAACAATACAACCTGAACTGAGCTAATGGTATGAACTGAACTGGCTTAACAGTACAAACCGATCTGGGCTAAAGTTATGAACTGAACTGGGCTAACGGTACAATTTGAACTGGGCTAATGGTATGGACTGAACTGGACTAACAGTACAAACTGAACTGGGCTAGTGCTACAAATTGAACTGGGCTAACGGTATGAACAGAACTGGGCTAACAGTACAAACTGAAGTGTGCTAACGGTATGCACTGAACTGGGCTAACGGTATGAACTAAACTGGGCTAACGGTATGAACTGAACTGGACTAACAGTACAAACTGAACTGGGCTAGTGGTACAAACTGAACTGGGCTAACGGTATGAACTCAGCTGGGCTAGTCGTACAAACTGAACTGGGCTAAAGGTATGAACTGAACTGGGCTAGTGGTAGAAACTGAACTGGGCTAACGGTACAAACTGATCTGGGCTAGTGTTACGAACTGAACTGGGCTAACAGTATGAACTGAACTGGCTAATCGTACGAACTGAACTGGCCTAACGGTATGAACTGAACTGGGCTAACAGTACAAACTGAAGTGGGCTAACGGTATGAACTGAACTGGGCTAATGGTATCAACTGAACTGGCCTAACGGTATGAACTGAACTGGACTAACAGTACAAACTGAACTGGGCTAGTGGCACAAACTGAACTGGGCTAACGGTATGAACTGAGCTGGGCTAGTGGTACAAACTGAACTGGGCTAATGGTATGAACTGAACTGGGCTAGTGGTACAAACTGAACTGTGCTAATGGTATGAACTGAACTGGGCTAACAGTACAAACTGAACTGGGCTAACGGTATCAACTGAACTGGGCTAAAGGTATGAACTGAACTGGGCTAGTGGTAGAAACTGAACTGGGCTAACGGTACAAACTGATCTGGGCTAGTGGTACGAACTGAACTGGGCTAACGGTATGAACTGAACTGGCTAATCGTACGAACTGAACTGGCCTAACGGTATGAACTGAACTGGGCTAACAGTACAAAACTGAACTAGGCTAACGGTATGAACTGAAATGGGCTAATGGTACAAACTGAACTGGGCTAACGGTATGAACTGAACTGGGATAGTGGTACAAACTGATCTGGGCTAATGGTATTAACTGAACTGGGCTAATGGTACGAACAGAACTGGCCTAACAGTACAAACCGAACTTGGCTAACGGTATGAACTGAACTGGGCTAACGGTATGAACTGAACTGGGCTATCAATACAAACTGAACTGGGCTAACGGTATGAACTGAACTGGGCTAACAGTGCAAACTGAACTGGGCTAACGGTATGAACTGAACTGGTTTATTGGTACAACCTGAACTGAGCTAACGTTATGAACTGTACTGGGCTAACAATACAAACTGAACTGGGCTAACGGTATGAACTGAACTGGGCTAACAGTACAAACTGAACTGGGCTAATGGTATGAACTGAACTGGCCTAACAGTACCAACCGATCTGGGCTAAAAGTATGAACTGAACTGGGCTAACGGTACAATTTCAACTGGGCTAACGGTATGGACTGAACTGGGCTAACGGTATGGACTGAACTGGACTAACAGTACAAACTGAACTGGGCTAGTGGTACAAACTGAACTGGGCTAACGGTATGAACTCAGCTGGGCTAGTCGTACAAACTGAACTGGGCTAAAGGTATGAACTGAACTGGGCTAGTGGTAGAAACTGAACTGGGCTAACGGTACAAACTGATCTGGGCTAGTGTTACGAACTGAACTGGGCTAACAGTATGAACTGAACTGGCTAATCGTACGAACTGAACTGGCCTAACGGTATGAACTGAACTGGGCTAACAGTACAAACTGAAGTGGGCTAACGGTATGAACTGAACTGGGCTAATGGTATCAACTGAACTGGCCTAACGGTATGAACTGAACTGGACTAACAGTACAAACTGAACTGGGCTAGTGGCACAAACTGAACTGGGCTAACGGTATGAACTGAGCTGGGCTAGTCGTACAAACTGAACTGGGCTAAAGGTATGAACTGAACTGGGCTAGTGGTACAAACTGAACTGTGCTAATGGTATGAACTGAACTGGGCTAACAGTACAAACTGAACTGGGCTAACGGTATCAACTGAACTGGGCTAAAGGTATGAACTGAACTGGGCTAGTGGTAGAAACTGAACTGGGCTAACGGTACAAACTGATCTGGGCTAGTGGTACGAACTGAACTGGGCTAACGGTATGAACTGAACTGGCTAATCGTACGAACTGAACTGGCCTAACGGTATGAACTGAACTGGGCTAACAGTACAAAACTGAACTAGGCTAACGGTATGAACTGAAATGGGCTAATGGTACAAACTGAACTGGGCTAACGGTATGAACTGAACTGGGATAGTGGTACAAACTGATCTGGGCTAATGGTATTAACTGAACTGGGCTAATGGTACGAACAGAACTGGCCTAACAGTACAAACCGAACTTGGCTAACGGTATGAACTGAACTGGGCTAACGGTATGAACTGAACTGGGCTATCAATACAAACTGAACTGGGCTAACGGTATGAACTGAACTGGGCTAACAGTGCAAACTGAACTGGGCTAACGGTATGAACTGAACTGGTTTATTGGTACAACCTGAACTGAGCTAACGTTATGAACTGTACTGGGCTAACAATGCAAACTGAACTGGGCTAACGGTATGAACTGAACTGGGCTAACAGTACAAACTGAACTGGGCTAATGGTATGAACTGAACTGGCCTAACAGTACCAACCGATCTGGGCTAAAAGTATGAACTGAACTGGGCTAACGGTACAATTTCAACTGGGCTAACGGTATGGACTGAACTGGGCTAACGGTATGGACTGAACTGGGCTAATGGTATGAACTGTACTGGGCTAACAATACAACCTGAACTGAGCTAATGGTATGAACTGAACTGGCCTAACAGTACAAACCGATCTGGGCTAAAGTTATGAACTGAACTGGGCTAACGGTACAATTTGAACTGGGCTAATGGTATGGACTGAACTGGACTAACAGTACAAACTGAACTGGGCTAGTGCTACAAATTGAACTGGGCTAACGGTATGAACAGAACTGGGCTAACAGTACAAACTGAAGTGGGCTAACGGTATGAACTGAACTGGGCTAACGGTATGAACTGAACTGGGCTAACTGTATGAACTGAACTGGACTAACAGTACAAACTGAACTGGGCTAGTGGTACAAACTGAACTGGGCTAACGGTATGAACTCAGCTGGGCTAGTCGTACAAACTGAACTGGGCTAAAGGTATGAACTGAACTGGGCTAGTGGTAGAAACTAAACTGGGCTAACGGTACAAACTGATCTGGGCTAGTGTTACGAACTGAACTGGGCTAACAGTATGAACTGAACTGGCTAATCGTACGAACTGAACTGGCCTAACGGTATGAACTGAACTGGGCTAACAGTACAAACTGAAGTGGGCTAACGGTATGAACTGAACTGGGCTAATGGTATCAACTGAACTGGCCTAACGGTATGAACTGAACTGGACTAACAGTAAAAACTGAACTGGGCTAGTGGCACAAACTGAACTGGGCTAACGGTATGAACTGAGCTGGGCTAGTCGTACAAACTGAACTGGGCTAAAGGTATGAACTGAACTGGGCTAACAGTACAAACTGAACTGGGCTAACGGTATGAACTGAACTGGGCTAACGGTATGAACTGAACTGGGCTATCAATACAAACTGAACTGGGCTAACGGTATGAACTGAACTGGGCTAACAGTGCAAACTGAACTGGGCTAACGGTATGAACTGAACTGGTTTATTGGTACAACCTGAACTGAGCTAACGTTATGAACTGTACTGGGCTAACATTACAAACTGAACTGGGCTAACGGTATGAACTGAACTGGGCTAACAGTACAAACTGAACTGGGCTAATGGTATGAACTGAACTGGCCTAACAGTACAAACCGATCTGGGCTAAAAGTATGAACTGAACTGGGCTAACGGTACAATTTCAACTGGGCTAACGGTATGGACTGAACTGGGCTAACGGTATGGACTGAACTGGGCTAATGGTATGAACTGTGCTGGGCTAACAATACAACCTGAACTGAGCTAATGGTATGAACTGAATTGGCCTAACAGTACAAACTGATCTGGGCTAAAGTTATGAACTGAACTGGGCTAACGGTACAATTTGAACTGGGCTAATGGTATGGACTGAACTGGACTAACAGTACAAACTGAACTGGGCTAGTGCTACAAATTGAACTGGACTAACGGTATGAACAGAACTGGGCTAACAGTACAAACTGAAGTGGGCTAACGGTATGAACTGAACTGGGCTAACGGTATGAACTGAACTGGTCTAACATTACAAACAGAACTGCGCTAACGGTATGAATTGAACTGGGCTAACGGTATGAACTGAACTGGGCTATTGGTATAACCTGAACTGGGCTAACGGTATGAACTGTACTGGGCTAACAATACAACCTGAACTGAGCTAATGGTATGAACTGAACTGGCTTAACAGTACAAACCGATCTGGGCTAAAGTTATGAACTGAACTGGGCTAACGGTACAATTTGAACTGGGCTAATGGTATGGACTGAACTGGACTAACAGTACAAACTGAACTGGGCTAGTGCTACAAATTGAACTGGGCTAACGGTATGAACAGAACTGGGCTAACAGTACAAACTGAAGTGTGCTAACGGTATGCACTGAACTGGGCTAACGGTATGAACTAAACTGGGCTAACGGTATGAACTGAACTGGACTAACAGTACAAACTGAACTGGGCTAGTGGTACAAACTGAACTGGGCTAACGGTATGAACTCAGCTGGGCTAGTCGTACAAACTGAACTGGGCTAAAGGTATGAACTGAACCGGGCTAGTGGTAGAAACTGAACTGGGCTAACGGTACAAACTGATCTGGGCTAGTGTTCCGAACTGAACTGGGCTAACAGTATGAACTGAACTGGCTAATCGTACGAACTGAACTGGCCTAACGGTATGAACTGAACTGGGCTAACAGTACAAACTGAAGTGGGCTAACGGTATGAACTGAACTGGGCTAATGGTATCAACTGAACTGGCCTAACGGTATGAACTGAACTGGACTAACAGTACAAACTGAACTGGGCTAGTGGCACAAACTGAACTGGGCTAACGGTATGAACTGAGCTGGGCTAGTCGTACAAACTGAACTGGGCTAAAGGTATGAACTGAACTGGGCTAGTGGTACAAACTGAACTGTGCTAATGGTATGAACTGAACTGGGCTAACAGTACAAACTGAACTGGGCTAACGGTATCAACTGAACTGGGCTAAAGGTATGAACTGAACTGGGCTAGTGGTAGAAACTGAACTGGGCTAACGGTACAAACTGATCTGGGCTAGTGGTACGAACTGAACTGGGCTAACGGTATGAACTGAACTGGCTAATCGTACGAACTGAACTGGCCTAACGGTATGAACTGAACTGGGCTAACAGTACAAAACTGAACTAGGCTAACGGTATGAACTGAAATGGGCTAATGGTACAAACTGAACTGGGCTAACGGTATGAACTGAACTGGGATAGTGGTACAAACTGATCTGGGCTAATGGTATTAACTGAACTGGGCTAATGGTACGAACAGAACTGGCCTAACAGTACAAACCGAACTTGGCTAACGGTATGAACTGAACTGGGCTAACGGTATGAACTGAACTGGGCTATCAATACAAACTGAACTGGTCTAACGGTATGAACTGAACTGGGCTAACAGTGCAAACTGAACTGGGCTAACGGTATGAACTGAACTGGTTTATTGGTACAACCTGAACTGAGCTAACGTTATGAACTGTACTGGGCTAACAATACAAACTGAACTGGGCTAACGGTATGAACTGAACTGGGCTAACAGTACAAACTGAACTGGGCTAATGGTATGAACTGAACTGGCCTAACAGTACCAACCGATCTGGGCTAAAAGTATGAACTGAACTGGGCTAACGGTACAATTTCAACTGGGCTAACGGTATGGACTGAACTGGGCTAACGGTATGGACTGAACTGGGCTAATGGTATGAACTGTACTGGGCTAACAATACAACCTGAACTGAGCTAATGGTATGAACTGAACTGGCCTAACAGTACAAACCGATCTGGGCTAAAGTTATGAACTGAACTGGGCTAACTGTACAATTTGAACTGGGCTAATGGTATGGACTGAACTGGACTAACAGTACAAACTGAACTGGGCTAGTGCTACAAATTGAACTGGGCTAACGGTATGAACAGAACTGGGCTAACAGTACAAACTGAAGTGGGCTAACGGTATGAACTGAACTGGGCTAACGGTATGAACTGAACTGGGCTAACTGTATAAACTGAACTGGACTAACAGTACAAACTGAACTGGGCTAGTGGTACAAACTGAACTGGGCTAACGGTATGAACTCAGCTGGGCTAGTCGTACAAACTGAACTGGGCTAAAGGTATGAACTGAACTGGGCTAGTGGTAGAAACTAAACTGGGCTAACGGTACAAACTGATCTGGGCTAGTGTTACGAACTGAACTGGGCTAACAGTATGAACTGAACTGGCTAATCGTACGAACTGAACTGGCCTAACGGTATGAACTGAACTGGGCTAACAGTACAAACTGAAGTGGGCTAACGGTATGAACTGAACTGGGCTAATGGTATCAACTGAACTGGCCTAACGGTATGAACTGAACTGGACTAACAGTACAAACTGAACTGGGCTAGTGGCACAAACTGAACTGGGCTAACGGTATGAACTGAGCTGGGCTAGTCGTACAAACTGAACTGGGCTAAAGGTATGAACTGAACTGGGCTAGTGGTACAAACTGAACTGTGCTAATGGTATGAACTGAACTGGGCTAACAGTACAAACTGAACTGGGCTAACGGTATCAACTGAACTGGGCTAAAGGTATGAACTGAACTGGGCTAGTGGTAGAAACTGAACTGGGCTAACGGTACAAACTGATCTGGGCTAGTGGTACGAACTGAACTGGGCTAACGGTATGAACTGAACTGGCTAATCGTACGAACTGAACTGGCCTAACGGTATGAACTGAACTGGGCTAACAGTACAAAACTGAACTAGGCTAACGGTATGAACTGAAATGGGCTAATGGTACAAACTGAACTGGGCTAACGGTATGAACTGAACTGGGATAGTGGTACAAACTGATCTGGGCTAATGGTATTAACTGAACTGGGCTAATGGTACGAACAGAACTGGCCTAACAGTACAAACCGAACTTGGCTAACGGTATGAACTGAACTGGGCTAACGGTATGAACTGAACTGGGCTATCAATACAAACTGAACTGGGCTAACGGTATGAACTGAACTGGGCTAACAGTGCAAACTGAACTGGGCTAACGGTATGAACTGAACTGGTTTATTGGTACAACCTGAACTGAGCTAACGTTATGAACTGTACTGGGCTAACAATGCAAACTGAACTGGGCTAACGGTATGAACTGAACTGGGCTAACAGTACAAACTGAACTGGGCTAATGGTATGAACTGAACTGGCCTAACAGTACCAACCGATCTGGGCTAAAAGTATGAACTGAACTGGGCTAACGGTACAATTTCAACTGGGCTAACTGTATGGACTGAACTGGGCTAACGGTATGGACTGAACTGGGCTAATGGTATGAACTGTACTGGGCTAACAATACAACCTGAACTGAGCTAATGGTATGAACTGAACTGGCCTAACAGTACAAACCGATCTGGGCTAAAGTTATGAACTGAACTGGGCTAACGGTACAATTTGAACTGGGCTAATGGTATGGACTGAACTGGACTAACAGTACAAACTGAACTGGGCTAGTGCTACAAATTGAACTGGGCTAACGGTATGAACAGAACTGGGCTAACAGTACAAACTGAAGTGGGCTAACGGTATGAACTGAACTGGGCTAACGGTATGAACTGAACTGGGCTAACTGTATGAACTGAACTGGACTAACAGTACAAACTGAACTGGGCTAGTGGTACAAACTGAACTGGGCTAACGGTATGAACTCAGCTGGGCTAGTCGTACAAACTGAACTGGGCTAAAGGTATGAACTGAACTGGGCTAGTGGTAGAAACTAAACTGGGCTAACGGTACAAACTGATCTGGGCTAGTGTTACGAACTGAACTGGGCTAACAGTATGAACTGAACTGGCTAATCGTACGAACTGAACTGGCCTAACGGTATGAACTGAACTGGGCTAACAGTACAAACTGAAGTGGGCTAACGGTATGAACTGAACTGGGCTAATGGTATCAACTGAACTGGCCTAACGGTATGAACTGAACTGGACTAACAGTAAAAACTGAACTGGGCTAGTGGCACAAACTGAACTGGGCTAACGGTATGAACTGAGCTGGGCTAGTCGTACAAACTGAACTGGGCTAAAGGTATGAACTGAACTGGGCTAACAGTACAAACTGAACTGGGCTAACGGTATGAACTGAACTGGGCTAACGGTATGAACTGAACTGGGCTATCAATACAAACTGAACTGGGCTAACGGTATGAACTGAACTGGGCTAACAGTGCAAACTGAACTGGGCTAACGGTATGAACTGAACTGGTTTATTGGTACAACCTGAACTGAGCTAACGTTATGAACTGTACTGGGCTAACATTACAAACTGAACTGGGCTAACGGTATGAACTGAACTGGGCTAACAGTACAAACTGAACTGGGCTAATGGTATGAACTGAACTGGCCTAACAGTACAAACCGATCTGGGCTAAAAGTATGAACTGAACTGGGCTAACGGTACAATTTCAACTGGGCTAACGGTATGGACTGAACTGGGCTAACGGTATGGACTGAACTGGGCTAATGGTATGAACTGTGCTGGGCTAACAATACAACCTGAACTGAGCTAATGGTATGAACTGAATTGGCCTAACAGTACAAACTGATCTGGGCTAAAGTTATGAACTGAACTGGGCTAACGGTACAATTTGAACTGGGCTAATGGTATGGACTGAACTGGACTAACAGTACAAACTGAACTGGGCTAGTGCTACAAATTGAACTGGACTAACGGTATGAACAGAACTGGGCTAACAGTACAAACTGAAGTGGGCTAACGGTATGAACTGAACTGGGCTAACGGTATGAACTGAACTGGTCTAACATTACAAACAGAACTGCGCTAACGGTATGAATTGAACTGGGCTAACGGTATGAACTGAACTGGGCTATTGGTATAACCTGAACTGGGCTAACGGTATGAACTGTACTGGGCTAACAATACAACCTGAACTGAGCTAATGGTATGAACTGAACTGGCTTAACAGTACAAACCGATCTGGGCTAAAGTTATGAACTGAACTGGGCTAACGGTACAATTTGAACTGGGCTAATGGTATGGACTGAACTGGACTAACAGTACAAACTGAACTGGGCTAGTGCTACAAATTGAACTGGGCTAACGGTATGAACAGAACTGGGCTAACAGTACAAACTGAAGTGTGCTAACGGTATGCACTGAACTGGGCTAACGGTATGAACTAAACTGGGCTAACGGTATGAACTGAACTGGACTAACAGTACAAACTGAACTGGGCTAGTGGTACAAACTGAACTGGGCTAACGGTATGAACTCAGCTGGGCTAGTCGTACAAACTGAACTGGGCTAAAGGTATGAACTGAACTGGGCTAGTGGTAGAAACTGAACTGGGCTAACGGTACAAACTGATCTGGGCTAGTGTTCCGAACTGAACTGGGCTAACAGTATGAACTGAACTGGCTAATCGTACGAACTGAACTGGCCTAACGGTATGAACTGAACTGGGCTAACAGTACAAACTGAAGTGGGCTAACGGTATGAACTGAACTGGGCTAATGGTATCAACTGAACTGGCCTAACGGTATGAACTGAACTGGACTAACAGTACAAACTGAACTGGGCTAGTGGCACAAACTGAACTGGGCTAACGGTATGAACTGAGCTGGGCTAGTCGTACAAACTGAACTGGGCTAAAGGTATGAACTGAACTGGGCTAGTGGTACAAACTGAACTGTGCTAATGGTATGAACTGAACTGGGCTAACAGTACAAACTGAACTGGGCTAACGGTATCAACTGAACTGGGCTAAAGGTATGAACTGAACTGGGCTAGTGGTAGAAACTGAACTGGGCTAACGGTACAAACTGATCTGGGCTAGTGGTACGAACTGAACTGGGCTAACGGTATGAACTGAACTGGCTAATCGTACGAACTGAACTGGCCTAACGGTATGAACTGAACTGGGCTAACAGTACAAAACTGAACTAGGCTAACGGTATGAACTGAAATGGGCTAATGGTACAAACTGAACTGGGCTAACGGTATGAACTGAACTGGGATAGTGGTACAAACTGATCTGGGCTAATGGTATTAACTGAACTGGGCTAATGGTACGAACAGAACTGGCCTAACAGTACAAACCGAACTTGGCTAACGGTATGAACTGAACTGGGCTAACGGTATGAACTGAACTGGGCTATCAATACAAACTGAACTGGTCTAACGGTATGAACTGAACTGGGCTAACAGTGCAAACTGAACTGGGCTAACGGTATGAACTGAACTGGTTTATTGGTACAACCTGAACTGAGCTAACGTTATGAACTGTACTGGGCTAACAATACAAACTGAACTGGGCTAACGGTATGAACTGAACTGGGCTAACAGTACAAACTGAACTGGGCTAATGGTATGAACTGAACTGGCCTAACAGTACCAACCGATCTGGGCTAAAAGTATGAACTGAACTGGGCTAACGGTACAATTTCAACTGGGCTAACGGTATGGACTGAACTGGGCTAACGGTATGGACTGAACTGGGCTAATGGTATGAACTGTACTGGGCTAACAATACAACCTGAACTGAGCTAATGGTATGAACTGAACTGGCCTAACAGTACAAACCGATCTGGGCTAAAGTTATGAACTGAACTGGGCTAACTGTACAATTTGAACTGGGCTAATGGTATGGACTGAACTGGACTAACAGTACAAACTGAACTGGGCTAGTGCTACAAATTGAACTGGGCTAACGGTATGAACAGAACTGGGCTAACAGTACAAACTGAAGTGGGCTAACGGTATGAACTGAACTGGGCTAACGGTATGAACTGAACTGGGCTAACTGTATGAACTGAACTGGACTAACAGTACAAACTGAACTGGGCTAGTGGTACAAACTGAACTGGGCTAACGGTATGAACTCAGCTGGGCTAGTCGTACAAACTGAACTGGGCTAAAGGTATGGACTGAACTGGACTAACAGTACAAACTGAACTGGGCTAGTGCTACAAATTGAACTGGGCTAACGGTATGAACAGAACTGGGCTAACAGTACAAACTGAAGTGGGCTAACGGTATGAACTGAACTGGGCTAACGGTATGAACTGAACTGGGCTAACTGTATGAACTGAACTGGACTAACAGTACAAACTGAACTGGGCTAGTGGTACAAACTGAACTGGGCTAACGGTATGAACTCAGCTGGGCTAGTCGTACAAACTGAACTGGGCTAAAGGTATGAACTGAACTGGGCTAGTGGTAGAAACTAAACTGGGCTAACGGTACAAACTGATCTGGGCTAGTGTTACGAACTGAACTGGGCTAACAGTATGAACTGAACTGGCTAATCGTACGAACTGAACTGGCCTAACGGTATGAACTGAACTGGGCTAACAGTACAAACTGAAGTGGGCTAACGGTATGAACTGAACTGGGCTAATGGTATCAACTGAACTGGCCTAACGGTATGAACTGAACTGGACTAACAGTAAAAACTGAACTGGGCTAGTGGCACAAACTGAACTGGGCTAACGGTATGAACTGAGCTGGGCTAGTCGTACAAACTGAACTGGGCTAAAGGTATGAACTGAACTGGGCTAACAGTACAAACTGAACTGGGCTAACGGTATGAACTGAACTGGGCTAACGGTATGAACTGAACTGGGCTATCAATACAAACTGAACTGGGCTAACGGTATGAACTGAACTGGGCTAACAGTGCAAACTGAACTGGGCTAACGGTATGAACTGAACTGGTTTATTGGTACAACCTGAACTGAGCTAACGTTATGAACTGTACTGGGCTAACAATACAAACTGAACTGGGCTAACGGTATGAACTGAACTGGGCTAACAGTACAAACTGAACTGGGCTAATGGTATGAACTGAACTGGCCTAACAGTACAAACCGATCTGGGCTAAAAGTATGAACTGAACTGGGCTAACGGTACAATTTCAACTGGGCTAACGGTATGGACTGAACTGGGCTAACGGTATGGACTGAACTGGGCTAATGGTATGAACTGTACTGGGATAACAATACAACCTGAACTGAGCTAATGGTATGAACTGAACTGGCCTAACAGTACAAACTGATCTGGGCTAAAGTTATGAACTGAACTGGGCTAACGGTACAATTTGAACTGGGCTAACGGTATGGACTGAACTGGACTAACAGTACAAACTGAACTGGGCTAGTGCTACAAATTGAACTGGGCTAACGGTATGAACAGAACTGGGCTAACAGTACAAACTGAAGTGGGCTAACGGTATGAACTGAACTGGGCTAACAGTATGAACTGAACTGGGCTAACTGTATGAACTGAACTGGACTAACAGTACAAACTGAACTGGGCTAGTGGTACAAACTGAACTGGGCTAACGGTACAAACTGAACTGGGCTAATGGTAGAAACTGAACCTGGCTAATGGTACAAACTGATCTGGGCTAGTGGTACGAACTGAACAGGGCTAACGGTATGAACTGAAATGGGCTAATGGTACAAACTGAACTGGGCTAACGGTATGAACTGAACTGGGATAGTGGTACAAACTGATCTGGGCTAATGGTATGAACTGAACTGGGCTAATGGTACGAACAGAACTGGCCTAACAGTACAAACCGAACTTGGCTAACGGTATGAACTGAACTGGGCTAACGGTATGAACTGAACTGGGCTATCAATACAAACTGAACTGGGCTAACGGTATGAACTGAACTGGGCTAACAGTACAAACTGAACTGGGCTAACGGTATGAACTGAACTGGTTTATTGGTACAACCTGAACTGGGCTAACGTTATGAACTGTACTGGGCTAACAATACAAACTGAACTGGGCTAACGGTATGAACTGAACTGGGCTAACAGTACAAACTGAACTGGGCTAATGGTACGAACTGAACTGGCCTAACAGTACAAACCGATCTGGGCTAAAAGTATGAACTGAACTGGGCTAACGGTACAATTTCAACTGGGCTAACGGTATGGACTGAACAGGGCTAACGGTATGGACTGAACTGGGCTAACAGTACAAACCGATCTGGGCTAAAGGTATGAACTGAACTGGGCTAACGGTACAATTTCAACTGGGCTAACGGTATGGACTGAACTGGGCTAACGGTATGGACTGAACTGGGCTAACAGTACAAACTGAAGTGGGCTAACGGAATGAACTGAACTGGGCTAACGGTATGAACAGAACTGGCCTAACGGTATGAACTGAACTGGACTAACAGTACAAACTCAACTGGGCTAACGGTATGAACTGAGCTGGGCTAGTCGTACAAACTGAACTGGGCTAAAGGTATGAACTGAACTGGGCTAGTGGTAGAAACTGAACTGGGCTAACGGTACAAACTGATCTGGGCTAGTGGTACGAACTGAACTGGGCTAACGGTATGAACTGAACTGGCTAATCGTATGAACTGAAGTGGCCTAACCGTAGGAACTGAACTGGGCTAGTGGTACAAACTGAACTGTGCTAATGGTATGAACTGAACTGGGCTAACAGTACAAACTGAACTGGGCAAACGGTATCAACTGAACTGGGCTAACGTTATGAACTGAACTGGTCTAACATTACAAACAGAACTGCGCTAACGGTATGAATTGAACTGGGCTAACGGTATGAACTGAACTGGGCTATTGGTATAACCTGAACAGGGCTAACGGTATGAACTGTACTGGGCTAACAATACAACCTGAACTGAGCTAATGGTATGAACTGAACTGGCTTAACAGTACAAACCGATCTGGGCTAAAGTTATGAACTGAACTGGGCTAACGGTACAATTTGAACTGGGCTAATGGTATGGACTGAACTGGACTAACAGTACAAACTGAACTGGGCTAGTGCTACAAATTGAATTGGGCTAACGGTATGAACAGAACTGGGCTAACAGTACAAACTGAAGTGGGCTAACGGTATGCACTGAACTGGGCTAACGGTATGAACTGAACTGGGCTAACGGTATGAACTGAACTGGACTAACAGTACAAAACTGAACTGGGCTAGTGGTACAAACTGAACTGGGCTAACGGTATGAACTCAGCTGGGCTAGTCGTACAAACTGAACTGGGCTAAAGGTATGAACTGAACTGGGCTAGTGGTAGAAACTGAACTGGGCTAACGGTACAAACTGATCTGGGCTAGTGTTACGAACTGAACTGGGCTAACAGTATGAACTGAACTGGCCTAACGGTATGAACTGAACTGGGCTAACAGTACAAACTGAAGTGGGCTAACGGTATGAACTGAACTGGGCTAATGGTATCAACTGAACTGGCCTAACGGTATGAACTGAACTGGACTAACAGTACAAACTGAACTGGGCTAGTGGCACAAACTGAACTGGGCTAACGGTATGAACTGAGCTGGGCTAGTCGTACAAACTGAACTGGGCTAAAGGTATGAACTGAACTGGGCTAGTGGTACAAACTGAACTGTGCTAATGGTATGAACTGAACTGGGCTAACAGTACAAACTGAACTGGGCTAACGGTATCAACTGAACTGGGCTAAAGGTATGAACTGAACTGGGCTAGTGGTAGAAACTGAACTGGGCTAACGGTACAAACTGATCTGGGCTAGTGGTACGAACTGAACTGGGCTAACGGTATGAACTGAACTGGCTAATCGTACGAACTGAACTGGCCTAACGGTATGAACTGAACTGGGCTAACAGTACAAAACTGAACTAGGCTAACGGTATGAACTGAAATGGGCTAGTGGTACAAACTGAACTGGGCTAACGGTATGAACTGAACTGGGATAGTGGTACAAACTGATCTGGGCTAATGGTATTAACTGAACTGGGCTAATGGTACGAACAGAACTGGCCTAACAGTACAAACCGAACTGGGCTAACGGTATGAACTGAACTGGGCTATCAATACAAACTGAACTGGGCTAACGGTATGAACTGAACTGGGCTAACAGTGCAAACTGAACTGGGCTAACGGTATGAACTGAACTGGTTTATTGGTACAACCTGAACTGAGCTAACGTTATGAACTGTACTGGGCTAACAATACAAACTGAACTGGGCTAACGGTATGAACTGAACTGGGCTAACAGTACAAACTGAACTGGGCTAATGGTATGAACTGAACTGGCCTAACAGTACAAACCGATCTGGGCTAAAAGTATGAACTGAACTGGGCTAACGGTACAATTTCAACTGGGCTAACGGTATGGACTGAACTGGGCTAACGGTATGGACTGAACTGGGCTAATGGTATGAACTGTACTGGGCTAACAATACAACCTGAACTGAGCTAATGGTATGAACTGAACTGGCCTAACAGTACAAACCGATCTGGGCTAAAGTTATGAACTGAACTGGGCTAACGGTACAATTTGAACTGGGCTAACGGTATGGACTGAACTGGACTAACAGTACAAACTGAACTGGGCTAGTGCTACAAATTGAACTGGGCTAACGGTATGAACAGAACTGGGCTAACAGTACAAACTGAAGTGGGCTAACGGTATGAACTGAACTGGGCTAACAGTATGAACTGAACTGGGCTAACTGTATGAACTGAACTGGACTAACAGTACAAACTGAACTGGGCTAGTGGTACAAACTGAACTGGGCTAACGGTACAAACTGAACTGGGCTAATGGTAGAAACTGAACCTGGCTAATGGTACAAACTGATCTGGGCTAGTGGTACGAACTGAACAGGGCTAACGGTATGAACTGAAATGGGCTAATGGTACAAACTGAACTGGGCTAACGGTATGAACTGAACTGGGATAGTGGTACAAACTGATCTGGGCTAATGGTATGAACTGAACTGGGCTAATGGTACGAACAGAACTGGCCTAACAGTACAAACCGAACTTGGCTAACGGTATGAACTGAACTGGGCTAACGGTATGAACTGAACTGGGCTATCAATACAAACTGAACTGGGCTAACGGTATGAACTGAACTGGGCTAACAGTACAAACTGAACTGGGCTAACGGTATGAACTGAACTGGTTTATTGGTACAACCTGAACTGGGCTAACGTTATGAACTGTACTGGGCTAACAATACAAACTGAACTGGGCTAACGGTATGAACTGAACTGGGCTAACAGTACAAACTGAACTGGGCTAATGGTACGAACTGAACTGGCCTAACAGTACAAACCGATCTGGGCTAAAAGTATGAACTGAACTGGGCTAACGGTACAATTTCAACTGGGCTAACGGTATGGACTGAACAGGGCTAACGGTATGGACTGAACTGGGCTAACAGTACAAACCGATCTGGGCTAAAGGTATGAACTGAACTGGGCTAACGGTACAATTTCAACTGGGCTAACGGTATGGACTGAACTGGGCTAACGGTATGGACTGAACTGGGCTAACAGTACAAACTGAAGTGGGCTAACGGAATGAACTGAACTGGGCTAACGGTATGAACTGAACTGGACTAACAGTACAAACTCAACTGGGCTAACGGTATGAACTCAGCTGGGCTAGTCGTACAAACTGAACTGGGCTAAAGGTATGAACTGAACTGGGCTAGTGTTAGAAACTGAACTGGGCTAACGGTACAAACTGATCTGGGCTAGTGGTACGAACTGAACTGGGCTAACTGTATGAACTGAACTGGCTAATCGTATGAACTGAAGTGGCCTAACGGTAGGAACTGAACTGGGCTAGTGGTACAAACTGAACTGTGCTAATGGTATGAACTGAACTGGGCTAACAGTACAAACTGAACTGGGCAAACGGTATCAACTGAACTGGGCTAACGTTATGAACTGAACTGGTCTAACATTACAAACAGAACTGCGCTAACGGTATGAATTGAACTGGGCTAACGGTATGAACTGAACTGGGCTATTGGTATAACCTGAACAGGGCTAACGGTATGAACTGTACTGGGCTAACAA
Source organism: Hypanus sabinus (assembly GCF_030144855.1). Taxonomy (NCBI): domain Eukaryota; kingdom Metazoa; phylum Chordata; class Chondrichthyes; order Myliobatiformes; family Dasyatidae; genus Hypanus; species Hypanus sabinus. Next base: position 71,307,933 of record NC_082723.1, on the reverse strand, counting down.
TACAACCTGAACTGAGCTAATGGTATGAACTGAACTGGCTTAACAGTACAAACCGATCTGGGCTGAAGTTATGAACTGAACTGGGCTAACGGTACAATTTGAACTGGGCTAATGGTATGGACTGAACTGGACTAACAGTACAAACTGAACTGGGCTAGTGCTACAAATTGAATTGGGCTAACGGTATGAACAGAACTGGGCTAACAGTACAAACTGAAGTGGGCTAACGGTATGCACTGAACTGGGCTAACGGTATGAACTGAACTGGGCTAACGGTATGAACTGAACTGGACTAACAGTACAAACTGAACTGGGCTAGTGGTACAAACTGAACTGGGCTAACGGTATGAACTCAGCTGGGCTAGTCGTACAAACTGAACTGGGCTAAAGGTATGAACTGAACTGGGCTAGTGGTAGAAACTGAACTGGGCTAACGGTACAAACTGATCTGGGCTAGTGTTACGAACTGAACTGGGCTAACAGTATGAACTGAACTGGGCTAACAGTACAAACTGAAGTGGGCTAACGGTATGAACTGAACTGGGCTAATGGTATCAACTGAACTGGCCTAACGGTATGAACTGAACTGGACTAACAGTACAAACTGAACTGGGCTAGTGGCACAAACTGAACTGGGCTAACGGTATGAACTGAGCTGGGCTAGTCGTACAAACTGAACTGGGCTAAAGGTATGAACTGAACTGGGCTAGTGGTACAAACTGAACTGTGCTAATGGTATGAACTGAACTGGGCTAACAGTACAAACTGAACTGGGCTAACGGTATCAACTGAACTGGGCTAAAGGTATGAACTGAACTGGGCTAGTGGTAGAAACTGAACTGGGCTAACGGTACAAACTGATCTGGGCTAGTGGTACGAACTGAACTGGGCTAACGGTATGAACTGAACTGGCTAATCGTACGAACTGAACTGGCCTAACGGTATGAACTGAACTGGGCTAACAGTACAAAACTGAACTAGGCTAACGGTATGAACTGAAATGGGCTAATGGTACAAACTGAACTGGGCTAACGGTATGAACTGAACTGGGATAGTGGTACAAACTGATCTGGGCTAATGGTATTAACTGAACTGGGCTAATGGTACGAACAGAACTGGCCTAACAGTACAAACCGAACTTGGCTAACGGTATGAACTGAACTGGGCTAACGGTATGAACTGAACTGGGCTATCAATACAAACTGAACTGGGCTAACGGTATGAACTGAACTGGGCTAACAGTGCAAACTGAACTGGGCTAACGGTATGAACTGAACTGGTTTATTGGTACAACCTGAACTGAGCTAACGTTATGAACTGTACTGGGCTAACAATACAAACTGAACTGGGCTAACGGTATGAACTGAACTGGGCTAACAGTACAAACTGAACTGGGCTAATGGTATGAACTGAACTGGCCTAACAGTACAAACCGATCTGGGCTAAAAGTATGAACTGAACTGGGCTAACGGTACAATTTCAACTGGGCTAACGGTATGGACTGAACTGGGCTAACGGTATGGACTGAACTGGGCTAATGGTATGAACTGTACTGGGCTAACAATACAACCTGAACTGAGCTAATGGTATGAACTGAACTGGCCTAACAGTACAAACCGATCTGGGCTAAAGTTATGAACTGAACTGGGCTAACGGTACAATTTGAACTGGGCTAATGGTATGGACTGAACTGGACTAACAGTACAAACTGAACTGGGCTAGTGCTACAAATTGAACTGGGCTAACGGTATGAACAGAACTGGGCTAACAGTACAAACTGAAGTGGGCTAACGGTATGAACTGAACTGGGCTAACGGTATGAACTGAACTGGGCTAACTGTATGAACTGAACTGGACTAACAGTACAAACTGAACTGGGCTAGTGGTACAAACTGAACTGGGCTAACGGTATGAACTCAGCTGGGCTAGTCGTACAAACTGAACTGGGCTAAAGGTATGAACTGAACTGGGCTAGTGGTAGAAACTGAACTGGGCTAACGGTACAAACTGATCTGGGCTAGTGTTACGAACTGAACTGGGCTAACAGTATGAACTGAACTGGCTAATCGTACGAACTGAACTGGCCTAACGGTATGAACTGAACTGGGCTAACAGTACAAAACTGAAGTGGGCTAACGGTATGAACTGAACTGGGCTAATGGTATCAACTGAACTGGCCTAACGGTATGAACTGAACTGGACTAACAGTACAAACTGAACTGGGCTAGTGGCACAAACTGAACTGGGCTAACGGTATGAACTGAGCTGGGCTAGTCGTACAAACTGAACTGGGCTAAAGGTATGAACTGAACTGGGCTAACAGTACAAACTGAACTGGGCTAACGGTATGAACTGAACTGGGCTAACGGTATGAACTGAACTGGGCTATCAATACAAACTGAACTGGGCTAACGGTATGAACTGAACTGGGCTAACAGTGCAAACTGAACTGGGCTAACGGTATGAACTGAACTGGTTTATTGGTACAACCTGAACTGAGCTAACGTTATGAACTGTACTGGGCTAACAATACAAACTGAACTGGGCTAACGGTATGAACTGAACTGGGCTAACAGTACAAACTGAACTGGGCTAATGGTATGAACTGAACTGGCCTAACAGTACAAACCGATCTGGGCTAAAAGTATGAACTGAACTGGGCTAACGGTACAATTTCAACTGGGCTAACGGTATGGACTGAACTGGGCTAACGGTATGGACTGAACTGGGCTAATGGTATGAACTGAACTGGCCTAACAGTACAAACCGATCTGGGCTAAAGGTATGAACTGAACTGGGCTAACGGTATGGACTGAACTGGGCTAACGGTATGGACTGAACTGGGCTAACGGTACAAACTGAACTGGGCTAACGGTATGGACTGAAATGGGCTAATGGTACAAAGTGAACTGGGCTAACGGTATGAACTGAACTGGGATAGTGGTACAAACTGATCTGGGCTAATGGTATTAACTGAACTGGGCTAATGGTACGAACAGAACTGGCCTAACAGTACAAACTGAAGTGGGCTAACGGAATGAACTGAACTGGGCTAACGGTATGAACAGAACTGGCCTAACGGTATGAACTGAACTGGACTAACAGTACAAACTCAACTGGGCTAGTGGTACAAACTGAACTGGGCTAACGGTATGAACTGAGCTGGGCTAGTCGTACAAACTGAACTGGGCTAATGGTATGAACTGAACTGGGCTAGTGGTAGAAACTGAACTGGGCTAACGGTACACACTGATCTGGGCTAGTGGTACAAACTGAACTGGGCTAAAGGTATGAACTGAACTGGGCTAGTGGTACAAACTGAACTGTGCTAATGGTATGAACTGAACTGGGCTAACAGTACAAACTGAACTGGGCTAACGGTATCAACTGAACTGGGCTAAAGGTATGAACTGAACTGGGCTAGTGGTAGAAACTGAACTGGGCTAACGGTACAAACTGATCTGGGCTAGTGGTACGAACTGAACTGGGCTAACGGTATGAACTGAACTGGCTAATCGTACGAACTGAACTGGCGTAACGGTATCAACTGAAATGGGCTAATGGTACAAACTGAACTGGGCTAACGGTACAAACTGAACTGGGCTAATGGTAGAAACTGAACTGGGCTAATGGTACAAACTGATCTGGGCTAGTGGTACGAACTGAACGGGGCTAACGGTATGAACTGAAATGGGCTAATGGTACAAACTGAACTGGGCTAACGGTATGAACTGAACTGGGATAGTGGTACAAACTGATCTGGGCTAATGGTATGAACTGAACTGGGCTAATGGTACGAACAGAACTGGCCTAACCGTACAAACCAAACTTGGCTAACGGTATCAACTGAACTGGGCTAACGGTATGAACTGAACTGGGCTATCAATACAAACTGAACTGGGCTAACGGTATGAACTGAACTGGGCTAACAGTACAAACTGAACTGGGCTAACGGTATGAACTGAACTGGTTTATTGGTACAACCTGAACTGGGCTAACGTTATGAACTGTACTGGGCTAACAATACAAACTGAACTGGGCTAACGGTATGAACTGAACTGGGCTAACAGTACAAACTGAACTGGGCTAATGGTACGAACTGAACTGGCCTAACAGTACAAACCGATCTGGGCTAAAAGTATGATTTGAACTGGGCTAACGGTACAATTTCAATTGGGCTAACGGTATGGACTGAACAGGGCTAACGGTATGGACTGAACTGGGCTAACAGTACAAACCGATCTGGGCTAAAGGTATGAACTGAACTGGGCTAACGGTACAATTTCAACTGGGCTAACGGTATGGACTGAACTGGGCTAACGGTATGGACTGAACTGGGCTAACAGTACAAACTGAAGTGGGCTAACGGAATGAACTGAACTGGGCTAACGGTATGAACAGAACTGGCCTAACGGTATGAACTGAACTGGACTAACAGTACAAACTCAACTGGGCTAACGGTATGAACTGAGCTGGGCTAGTCGTACAAACTGAACTGGGCTAAAGGTATGAACTGAACTGGGCTAGTGGTAGAAACTGAACTGGGCTAACGGTACAAACTGATCTGGGCTAGTGGTACGAACTGAACTGGGCTAACGGTATGAACTGAACTGGCTAATCGTATGAACTGAAGTGGCCTAACGGTAGGAACTGAACTGGGCTAGTGGTACAAACTGAACTGTGCTAATGGTATGAACTGAACTGGGCTAACAGTACAAACTGAACTGGGCAAACGGTATCAACTGAACTGGGCTAACGTTATGAACTGAACTGGTCTAACATTACAAACAGAACTGCGCTAACGGTATGAATTGAACTGGGCTATTGGTATAACCTGAACTGGGCTAACGGTATGAACTGTACTGGGCTAACAATACAACCTGAACTGAGCTAATGGTATGAACTGAACTGGCTTAACAGTACAAACCGATCTGGGCTAAAGTTATGAACTGAACTGGGCTAACGGTACAATTTGAGCTGGGCTAATGGTATGGACTGAACTGGACTAACAGTACAAACTGAACTGGGCTAGTGCTACAAATTGAACTGGGCTAACGGTATGAACAGAACTGGGCTAACAGTACAAACTGAAGTGGGCTAACGGTATGCACTGAACTGGGCTAACGGTATGAACTGAACTGGGCTAACGGTATGAACTGAACTGGACTAACAGTACAAACTGAACTGGGCTAGTGGTACAAACTGAACTGGGCTAACGGTATGAACTCAGCTGGGCTAGTCGTACAAACTGAACTGGGCTAAAGGTATGAACTGAACTGGGCTAGTGGTAGAAACTGAACTGGGCTAACGGTACAAACTGATCTGGGCTAGTGTTACGAACTGAACTGCGCTAACAGTATGAACTGAACTGGCTAATCGTACGAACTGAACTGGCCTAACGGTATGAACTGAACTGGGCTAACAGTACAAACTGAAGTGGGCTAACGGTATGAACTGAACTGGGCTAATGGTATCAACTGAACTGGCCTAACGGTATGAACTGAACTGGACTAACAGTACAAACTGAACTGGGCTAGTGGCACAAACTGAACTGGGCTAACGGTATGAACTGAGCTGGGCTAGTCGTACAAACTGAACTGGGCTAAAGGTATGAACTGAACTGGGCTAGTGGTACAAACTGAACTGTGCTAATGGTATGAACTGAACTGGGCTAACAGTACAAACTGAACTGGGCTAACGGTATCAACTGAACTGGGCTAAAGGTATGAACTGAACTGGGCTAGTGGTAGAAACTGAACTGGGCTAACGGTACAAACTGATCTGGGCTAGTGGTGCGAACTGAACTGGGCTAACGGTATGAACTGAACTGGCTAATCGTACGAACTGAACTGGCCTAACGGTATGAACTGAACTGGGCTAACAGTACAAAACTGATCTAGGCTAACGGTATGAACTGAAATGGGCTAATGGTACAAACTGAACTAGGCTAACGGTATGAACTGAAATGGGCTAATGGTACAAACTGAACTGGGCTAACGGTATGAACTGAACTGGGATAGTGGTACAAACTGATCTGGGCTAATGGTATTAACTGAACTGGGCTAATGGTACGAACAGAACTGGCCTAACAGTACAAACCGAACTTGGCTAACGGTATGAACTGAACTGGGCTAACGGTATGAACTGAACTGGGCTATCAATACAAACTGAAATGGGCTAACGGTATGAACTGAACTGGGCTAACAGTGCAAACTGAACTGGGCTAACGGTATGAACTGAACTGGTTTATTGGTACAACCTGAACTGAGCTAACGTTATGAACTGTACTGGGCTAACAATACAAACTGAACTGGGCTAACGGTATGAACTGAACTGGGCTAACTGTACAAACTGAACTGGGCTAATGGTATGAACTGAACTGGCCTAACAGTACAAACCGATCTGGGCTAAAAGTATGAACTGAACTGGGCTAACGGTACAATTTCAACTGGGCAAACGGTATGGACTGAACTGGGCTAACGGTATGGACTGAACTGGGCTAATGGTATGAACTGTGCTGGGCTAACAATACAACCTGAACTGAGCTAATGGTATGAACTGAATTGGCCTAACAGTACAAACTGATCTGGGCTAAAGTTATGAACTGAACTGGGCTAACGGTACAATTTGAACTGGGCTAATGGTATGGACTGAACTGGACTAACAGTACAAACTGAACTGGGCTAGTGCTACAAATTGAACTGGGCTAACGGTATGAACAGAACTGGGCTAACGGTATGAACTGAACTGGGCTAACTGTACGAACTGAACTGGACTAACAGTACAAACTGAACTGGGCTAGTGGTACAAACTGAACTGGGCGAACGGTATGAACTCAGCTGGGCTAGTCGTACAAACTGAACTGGGCTAACAGTATGAACTGAACTGGGCTAGTGGTAGAAACTGAACTGGGCTAACGGTACAAACTGATCTGGGCTCGTGTTACGAACTGAACTGGGCTAACAGTATGAACTGAACTGGCTAATCGTACGAACTGAACTGGCCTAACGGTATGAACTGAACTGGGCTAACAGTACAAACTGAAGTGGGCTAACGGTATGAACTGAACTGGGCTAATGGTATCAACTGAACTGGCCTAACGGTATGAACTGAACTGGACTAACAGTATAAACTGAACTGGGCTGGTGGCACAAACTGAACTGGGCTAACGGTATGAACTGAGCTGGGCTAGTCGTACAAACTGAACTGGGCTAAAGGTATGAACTGAACTGGGCTAACAGTACAAACTGAACTGGGCTAACGGTATGAACTGAACTGGGCTAACGGTATGAACTGAACTGGGCTATCAATACAAACTGAACTGGGCTAACGGTATGAACTGAACTGGGCTAACAGTGCAAACTGAACTGGGCTAACGGTATGAACTGAACTGGTTTATTGGTACAACCTGAACTGAGCTAACGTTATGAACTGTACTGGGCTAACAATACAAACTGAACTGGGCTAACGGTATGAACTGAACTGGGCTAACAGTACAAACTGAACTGGGCTAATGGTATGAACTGAACTGGCCTAACAGTACAAACCGATCTGGGCTAAAAGTATGAACTGAACTGGGCTAACGGTACAATTTCAACTGGGCTAACGGTATGGACTGAACTGGGCTAACGGTATGGACTGAACTGGGCTAATGGTATGAACTGAACTGGCCTAACAGTACAAACCGATCTGGGCTAAAGGTATGAACTGAACTGGGCTAACGGTACAATTTCAACTGGGCTAACGGTATGGACTGAACTGGGCTAACGGTATGGACTGAACTGGGCTAACGGTACAAACTGAACTGGGCTAACGGTATGGACTGAAATGGGCTAATGGTACAAACTGAACTGGGCTAACGGTATGAACTGAACTGGGATAGTGGTACAAACTGATCTGGGCTAATGGTATTAACTGAACTGGGCTAATGGTACGAACAGAACTGGCCTAACAGTACAAACTGAAGTGGGCTAACGGAATGAACTGAACTGGGCTAACGGTATGAACAGAACTGGCCTAACGGTATGAACTGAACTGGACTAACAGTACAAACTCAACTGGGCTAGTGGTACAAACTGAACTGGGCTAACGGTATGAACTGAGCTGGGCTAGTCGTACAAACTGAACTGGGCTAAAGGTATGAACTGAACTGGGCTAGTGGTAGAAACTGAACTGGGCTAACGGTACACACTGATCTGGGCTAGTGGTACGAACTGAACTGGGCTAACGGTATGAACTAAACTGGCTAATCGTATGAACTGAAGTGGCCTAACGGTAGGAACTGAACTGGGCTAGTGGTACAAGCTGAACTGTGCTAATGGTATGAACTGAACTGGGCTAACAGTACAAACTGAACTGGGCAAACGGTATCAACTGAACTGGGCTAACGGTATGAACTGAACTGGTCTAACATTACAAACAGAACTGCGCTAACGGTATGAATTGAACTGGGCTAACGGTATGAACTGAGCTGGGCTAGTCGTACAAACTGAACTGGGCTAAAGGTATCAACTGAACTGGCCTAACGGTATGAACTGAACTGGACTAACAGTACAAACTGAACTGGGCTAGTGGCACAAACTGAACTGGGCTAATGGTACAAACTGATCTGGGCTAGTGGTACGAACTGAACGGGGCTAACGGTATGAACTGAAATGGGCTAATGGTACAAACTGAACTGGGCTAACGGTATGAACTGAACTGGGATAGTGGTACAAACTGATCTGGGCTAATGGTATGAACTGAACTGGGATAGTGGTACAAACTGATCTGGGCTAATGGTATGAACTGAACTGGGCTAATGGTACGAACAGAACTGGCCTAACAGTACAAACCGAACATGGCTAACGGTATGAACTGAACTGGGCTAACGGTATGAACTGAACTGGGCTATCAATACAAACTGAACTGGGCTAACGGTATGAACTGAACTGGGCTAACAGTACAAACTGAACTGGGCTAACGGTATGAACTGAACTGGTTTATTGGTACAACCTGAACTGGGCTAACGTTATGAACTGTACTGGGCTAACAATACATACTGAACTGGGCTAACGGTATGAACTGAACTGGGCTAACAGTACAAACTGAACTGGGCTAATGGTACGAACTGAACTGGCCTAACAGTACAAACCGATCTGGGCAAAAAGTATGAACTGAACTGGGCTAACGGTACAATTTCAACTGGGCTAACGGTATGGACTGAACAGGGCTAACGGTATGGACTGAACTGGGCTAACAGTACAAACCGATCTGGGCTAAAGGTATGAACTGAACTGGGCTAACGGTACAATTTCAACTGGGCTAACGGTATGGACTGAACTGGGCTAACGGTATGGACTGAACTGGGCTAACGGTACAAACTGAACTGGGCTAACGGTATGGACTGAACTGGGCTAACGGTACAAACTGAACTGGGCTAACGGTATGGACTGAACTGGGCTAACGGTACAAACTGAACTGGTCTAACGGTATGAACTGAACTGGGCTTACGGTATGAACAGAACTGGGCTAACAGTACAAACTGAAGTGGGCTAACGGAATGAACTGAACTGGGCTAACGGTATGAACAGAACTGGCCTAACGGTATGAACTGAACTGGACTAACAGTACAAACTCAACTGGGCTAGTGGTAGAAACTGAACTGGGCTAACGGTATGAACTGAGCTGGGCTAGTCGTACAAACTGAACTGGGCTAAAGGTATGAACTGAACTGGGCTAGTGGTAGAAACTGAACTGGGCTAACGGTACACACTGATCTGGGCTAGTGGTACGAACTGAACTGGGCTAACGGTATGAACTAAACTGGCTAATCGTATGAACTGAAGTGGCCTAACGGTAGGAACTGAACTGGGCTAGTGGTACAAGCTGAACTGTGCTAATGGTATGAACTGAACTGGGCTAACAGTACAAACTGAACTGGGCAAACGGTATCAACTGAACTGGGCTAACGGTATGAACTGAACTGGTCTAACATTACAAACAGAACTGCGCTAACGGTATGAATTGAACTGGGCTAACGGTATGAACTGAGCTGGGCTAGTCGTACAAACTGAACTGGGCTAAAGGTATCAACTGAACTGGCCTAACGGTATGAACTGAACTGGACTAACAGTACAAACTGAACTGGGCTAGTGGCACAAACTGAACTGGGCTAATGGTACAAACTGATCTGGGCTAGTGGTACGAACTGAACGGGGCTAACGGTATGAACTGAAATGGGCTAATGGTACAAACTGAACTGGGCTAACGGTATGAACTGAACTGGGATAGTGGTACAAACTGATCTGGGCTAATGGTATGAACTGAACTGGGATAGTGGTACAAACTGATCTGGGCTAATGGTATGAACTGAACTGGGCTAATGGTACGAACAGAACTGGCCTAACAGTACAAACCGAACATGGCTAACGGTATGAACTGAACTGGGCTAACGGTATGAACTGAACTGGGCTATCAATACAAACTGAACTGGGCTAACGGTATGAACTGAACTGGGCTAACAGTACAAACTGAACTGGGCTAACGGTATGAACTGAACTGGTTTATTGGTACAACCTGAACTGGGCTAACGTTATGAACTGTACTGGGCTAACAATACATACTGAACTGGGCTAACGGTATGAACTGAACTGGGCTAACAGTACAAACTGAACTGGGCTAATGGTACGAACTGAACTGGCCTAACAGTACAAACCGATCTGGGCAAAAAGTATGAACTGAACTGGGCTAACGGTACAATTTCAACTGGGCTAACGGTATGGACTGAACAGGGCTAACGGTATGGACTGAACTGGGCTAACAGTACAAACCGATCTGGGCTAAAGGTATGAACTGAACTGGGCTAACGGTACAATTTCAACTGGGCTAACGGTATGGACTGAACTGGGCTAACGGTATGGACTGAACTGGGCTAACGGTACAAACTGAACTGGGCTAACGGTATGGACTGAACTGGGCTAACGGTACAAACTGAACTGGGCTAACGGTATGGACTGAACTGGGCTAACGGTACAAACTGAACTGGTCTAACGGTATGAACTGAACTGGGCTTACGGTATGAACAGAACTGGGCTAACAGTACAAACTGAAGTGGGCTAACGGAATGAACTGAACTGGGCTAACGGTATGAACAGAACTGGCCTAACGGTATGAACTGAACTGGACTAACAGTACAAACTCAACTGGGCTAGTGGTAGAAACTGAACTGGGCTAACGGTATGAACTGAGCTGGGCTAGTCGTACAAACTGAACTGGGCTAAAGGTATGAACTGAACTGGGCTAGTGGTAGAAACTGAACTGGGCTAACGGTACAAACTGATCTGGGCTAGTGGTACGAACTGAACTGGGCTAACGGTATGAACTGAACTGGCTAATCGTATGAACTGAAGTGGCCTAACGGTAGGAACTGAACTGGGCTAGTGGTACAAACTGAACTGTGCTAATGGTATGAACTGAACTGGGCTAACAGTACAAACTGAACTGGGCAAACGGTATCAACTGAACTGGGCTAACGTTATGAACTGAACTGGTCTAACATTACAAACAGAACTGCGCTAACGGTATGAATTGAACTGGGCTAACGGTATGAACTGAACTGGGCTATTGGTATAACCTGAACTGGGCTAACGGTATGAACTGTACTGGGCTAACAATACAACCTGAACTGAGCTAATGGTATGAACTGAACTGGCCTAACAGTACAAACCGATCTGGGCTAAAGTTATGAACTGAACTGGGCTAACGGTACAAACTGAACTGGGCTAACGGTATGAACTGAACTGGGCTAACGGTATGAACTGAACTGGGCTAACGGTATGAACTGAACTGGGCTAACTGTATGAACTGAACTGGACTAACAGTACAAACTGAACTGGGCTAGTGGTACAAACTGAACTGGGCTAACGGTATGAACTCAGCTGGGCTAGTCGTACAAACTGAACTGGGCTAAAGGTATGAACTGAACTGGGCTAGTGGTAGAAACTGAACTGGGATAACGGTACAAACTGATCTGGGCTAGTGTTACGAACTGAACTGGGCTAACAGTATGAACTGAACTGGCTAATCGTACGAACTGAACTGTGCTAATGGTATGAACTGAACTGGGCTAACAGTACAAACTGAAGTGGGCTAACGGTATGAACTGAACTGGGCTAATGGTATCAACTGAACTGGCCTAACGGTATGAACTGAAATGGACTAACAGTACAAACTGAACTGGGCTAGTGGCACAAACTGAACTGGGCTAATGGTATGAACTGAGCTGGGCTAGTCGTACAAACTGAACTGGGCTAAAGGTATGAACTGAACTGGGCTAGTGGTACAAACTGAACTGTGCTAATGGTATGAACTGAACTGGGCTAACAGTACAAACTGAACTGGGCTAACGGTATCAACTGAACTGGGCTAAAGGTATGAACTGAACTGGGCTAGTGGTAGAAACTGAACTGGGCTAACGGTACAAACTGATCTGGGCTAGTGGTACGAACTGAACTGGGCTAACGGTATGAACTGAACTGGCTAATCGTACGAACTGAACTGGCCTAACGGTATGAACTGAACTGGGCTAGTGGTACAAACTGAACTGGGCTAACGGTATGAACTCAGCTGGGCTAGTCGTACAAACTGAACTGGGCTAAAGGTATGAACTGAACTGGGCTAGTGGTAGAAACTGAATTGGGCTAACGGTACAAACTGATCTGGGCTAGTGTTACGAACTGAACTGGGCTAACAGTATGAACTGAACTGGCTAATCGTACGAACTGAACTGTGCTAATGGTATGAACTGAACTGGGCTAACAGTACAAACTGAAGTGGGCTAACGGTATGAACTGAACTGGGCTAACGGTATGAACTGAACTGGCCTAACGGTATGAACTGAACTGGACTAACAGTACAAACTGAACTGGGCTAGTGGCACAAACTGAACTGGGCTAATGGTATGAAATGAGCTGGGCTAGTCGTACAAACTGAACTGGGCTAAAGGTATGAACTGAACTGGGCTAGTGGTACAAACTGAACTGTGCTAATGGTATAAACTGAACTGGGCTAACAGTACAAACTGAACTGGGCTAACGGTATCAACTGAACTGGGCTAACGGTACAATTTCAACTGGGCTAACGGTATGGACTGAACAGGGCTAACGGTATGGACTGAACTGGGCTAACAGTACAAACCGATCTGGGCTAAAGGTATGAACTGAACTGGGCTAACGGTACAATTTCAACTGGGCTAACGGTATGGACTGAACTGGGCTAACGGTATGGACTGAACTGGGCTAACGGTACAAACTGAACTGGGCTAACGGTATGGACTGAACTGGGCTAACGGTACAAACTGAACTGGGCTAACGGTATGGACTGAACTGGGCTAACGGTACAAACTGAACTGGTCTAACGGTATGAACTGAACTGGGCTTACGGTATGAACAGAACTGGGCTAACAGTACAAACTGAAGTGGGCTAACGGAATGAACTGAACTGGGCTAACGGTATGAACAGAACTGGCCTAACGGTATGAACTGAACTGGACTAACAGTACAAACTCAACTGGGCTAGTGGTAGAAACTGAACTGGGCTAACGGTATGAACTGAGCTGGGCTAGTCGTACAAACTGAACTGGGCTAAAGGTATGAACTGAACTGGGCTAGTGGTAGAAACTGAACTGGGCTAACGGTACAAACTGATCTGGGCTAGTGGTACGAACTGAACTGGGCTAACGGTATGAACTGAACTGGCTAATCGTATGAACTGAAGTGGCCTAACGGTAGGAACTGAACTGGGCTAGTGGTACAAACTGAACTGTGCTAATGGTATGAACTGAACTGGGCTAACAGTACAAACTGAACTGGGCAAACGGTATCAACTGAACTGGGCTAACGTTATGAACTGAACTGGTCTAACATTACAAACAGAACTGCGCTAACGGTATGAATTGAACTGGGCTAACGGTATGAACTGAACTGGGCTATTGGTATAACCTGAACTGGGCTAACGGTATGAACTGTACTGGGCTAACAATACAACCTGAACTGAGCTAATGGTATGAACTGAACTGGCCTAACAGTACAAACCGATCTGGGCTAAAGTTATGAACTGAACTGGGCTAACGGTACAATTTGAACTGGGCTAATGGTATGGACTGAACTGGACTAACAGTACAAACTGAACTGGGCTAGTGCTACAAATTGAACTGGGCTAACGGTATGAACAGAACTGGGCTAACAGTACAAACTGAAGTGGGCTAACGGTATGAACTGAACTGGGCTAACGGTATGAACTGAACTGGGATAACGGTATGAACTGAACTGGGCTAACGGTATGAACTGAACTGGACTAACAGTACAAACTGAACTGGGCTAGTGGTACAAACTGAACTGGGCTAACGGTATGAACTCAGCTGGGCTAGTCGTACAAACTGAACTGGGCTAAAGGTATGAACTGAACTGGGCTAGTGGTAGAAACTGAACTGGGCTAACGGTACAAACTGATCTGGGCTAGTGTTACGAACTGAACTGGGCTAACAGTATGAACTGAACTGGCTAATCGTACGAACTGAACTGTGCTAATGGTATGAACTGAACTGGGCTAACAGTACAAACTGAAGTGGGCTAACGGTATGAACTGAACTGGGCTAATGGTATCAACTGAACTGGCCTAACGGTATGAACTGAACTGGACTAACAGTACAAACTGAACTGGGCTAGTGGCACAAACTGAACTGGGCTAATGTTATGAACTGAGCTGGGCTAGTCGTACAAACTGAACTGGGCTAAAGGTATGAACTGAACTGGGCTAGTGGTACAAACTGAACTGTGCTAATGGTATGAACTGAACTGGGCTAACAGTACAAACTGAACTGGGCTAACGGTATCAACTGAACTGGGCTAAAGGTATGAACTGAACTGGGCTAGTGGTAGAAACTGAACTGGGCTAACGGTACAAACTGATCTGGGCTAGTGGTACGAACTGAACTGGGCTAACGGTATGAACTGAACTGGCTAATCGTACGAACTGAACTGGCCTAACGGTATGAACTGAACTGGGCTAGTGGTACAAACTGAACTGGGCTAACGGTATGAACTCAGCTGGGCTAGTCGTACAAACTGAACTGGGCTAAAGGTATGAACTGAACTGGGCTAGTGGTAGAAACTGAACTGGGCTAACGGTACAAACTGATCTGGGCTAGTGTTACGAACTGAACTGGGCTAACAGTATGAACTGAACTGGCTAATCGTACGAACTGAACTGTGCTAATGGTATGAACTGAACTGGGCTAACAGTACAAACTGAAGTGGGCTAACGGTATGAACTGAACTGGGCTAATGGTATCAACTGAACTGGCCTAACGGTATGAACTGAACTGGACTAACAGTACAAACTGAACTGGGCTAGTGGCACAAACTGAACTGGGCTAACGGTATGAAATGAGCTGGGCTAGTCGTACAAACTGAACTGGGCTAAAGGTATGAACTGAACTGGGCTAACAGTACAAACTGAAGTGGGCTAACGGTATGAACTGAACTGGGCTAATGGTATCAACTGAACTGGCCTAACGGTATGAACTGAACTGGACTAACAGTACAAACTGAACTGGGCTAGTGGCACAAACTGAACTGGGCTAATGTTATGAACTGAGCTGGGCTAGTCGTACAAACTGAACTGGGCTAAAGGTATGAACTGAACTGGGCTAGTGGTACAAACTGAACTGTGCTAATGGTATGAACTGAACTGGGCTAACAGTACAAACTGAACTGGGCTAACGGTATCAACTGAACTGGGCTAAAGGTATGAACTGAACTGGGCTAGTGGTAGAAACTGAACTGGGCTAACGGTACAAACTGATCTGGGCTAGTGGTACGAACTGAACTGGGCTAACGGTATGAACTGAACTGGCTAATCGTACGAACTGAACTGGCCTAACGGTATGAACTGAACTGGGCTAGTGGTACAAACTGAACTGGGCTAACGGTATGAACTCAGCTGGGCTAGTCGTACAAACTGAACTGGGCTAAAGGTATGAACTGAACTGGGCTAGTGGTAGAAACTGAACTGGGCTAACGGTACAAACTGATCTGGGCTAGTGTTACGAACTGAACTGGGCTAACAGTATGAACTGAACTGGCTAATCGTACGAACTGAACTGTGCTAATGGTATGAACTGAACTGGGCTAACAGTACAAACTGAAGTGGGCTAACGGTATGAACTGAACTGGGCTAATGGTATCAACTGAACTGGCCTAACGGTATGAACTGAACTGGACTAACAGTACAAACTGAACTGGGCTAGTGGCACAAACTGAACTGGGCTAACGGTATGAAATGAGCTGGGCTAGTCGTACAAACTGAACTGGGCTAAAGGTATGAACTGAACTGGGCTAGTGGTACAAACTGAACTGTGCTAATGGTATGAACTGAACTGGGCTAACAGTAACAACTGAACTGGGCTAACGGTATCAACTGAACTGGGCTAAAGGTATGAACTGAACTGGGCTAGTGGTAGAAACTGAACTGGGCTAACGGTACAAACTGATCTGGGCTAGTGGTACGAACTGAACTGGGCTAACGGTATGAACTGAACTGGCTAATCGTACGAACTGAACTGGCCTAACGGTATGAACTGAACTGGGCTAACAGTACAAAACTGAACTAGGCTAACGGTATGAACTGAAATGGGCTAACGGTACAAACTGAACTGGGCTAACGGTATGAACTGAACTGGGATAGTGGTACAAACTGATCTGGGCTAATGGTATTAACTGAACTGGGCTAATGGTACGAACAGAACTGGCCTAACAGTACAATCCGAACTTGGCTAACGGTATGAACTGAACTGGGCTAATGGTACAATTTCAACTGTGCTAACGGTATGGACTGAACTGGGCTAACGGTATGGACTGAACTGGGCTAATGGTATGAACTGAACTGGCCTAACAGTACAAACCGATCTGGGCTAAAGGTATGAACTGAACTGGGCTAACGGTACAAACTGATCTGGGCTAGTGGTACGAACTGAACTGGGCTAACGGTATGAACTGAACTGGCTAATCGTACGAACTGAACTGGCCTAACAGTATGAACTGAACTGGGCTAACAGTACAAAACTGAACTAGGCTAACGGTATGAACTGAACTGGTTTATTGATACAACCTGAACTGGGCTAACGTTATGAACTGTACTGGGCTAACAATACAAACTGAACTGGGCTAACGGTATGAACTGAACTGGGCTAACAGTACAAACTGAACTGGGCTAATGGTACGAACTGAACTGGCCTAACAGTACAAACCGATCTGGGCTAAAAGTATGAACTGAACTGGGCTAACAGTACAATTTCAACTGGGCTAACGGTATGGACTGAACTGGGCTAACGGTATGGACTGAACTGGGCTAATGGTATGAACTGAACTGGCCTAACAGTACAAACCGATCTGGGCTAAAGGTACAAACTGAACTGGGCTAACGGTACAATTTCAACTGGGCTAACGGTATGGACTGAACTGGGCTAACGGTATGGACTGAACTGGGCTAACGGTACAAACTGAACTGGGCTAACGGTATGGACTGAACTGGGCTAACGGTACAAACTGAACTGGGCTAACGGTATGGACTGAACTGGGCTAACGGTACAAACTGAACTGGTCTAACGGTATGAACTGAACTGGGCTTACGGTATGAACAGAAGTGGGCTAACGGTACAAACTGAAGTGGGCTAACGGTATGAACTGAACTGGGCTAACGGTATGAACAGAACTGGCCTAACGGTATGAACTGAACTGGACTAACAGTACAAACTCAACTGGGCTAGTGGTACAAACTGATCTGGGCTAACGGTATGAACTGAGCTGGGCTAGTCGTACAAACTGAACTGGGCTAAAGGTATGAACTGAACTGGGCTAGTGGTAGAAACTGAACTGGGCTAACGGTACAAACTGATCTGGGCTAGTGGTACGAACTGAACTGGGCTAACGGTATGAACTGAACTGGCTAATCGTATGAACTGAAGTGGCCTAACGGTAGGAACTGAACTGGGCTAGTGGTACAAACTGAACTGTGCTAATGGTATGAACTGAACTGGGCTAACAGTACAAACTGAACTGGGCAAACGGTATCAACTGAACTGGGCTAACGTTATGAACTGAACTGGTCTAACATTACAAACAGAACTGCGCTAACGGTATGAATTGAACTGGGCTAACGGTATGAACTGAACTGGGCTATTGGTATAACCTGAACTGGGCTAACGGTATGAACTGTACTGGGCTAACAATACAACCTGAACTGAGCTAATGGTATGAACTGAACTGGCCTAACAGTACAAACCGATCTGGGCTAAAGTTATGAACTGAACTGGGCTAACGGTACAATTTGAACTGGGCTAATGGTATGGACTGAACTGGACTAACAGTACAAACTGAACTGGGCTAGTGCTACAAATTGAACTGGGCTAACGGTATGAACAGAACTGGGCTAACAGTACAAACTGAAGTGGGCTAACGGTATGAACTGAACTGGGCTAACGGTATGAACTGAACTGGGCTAACGGTATGAACTGAACTGGGCTAACGGTATGAACTGAACTGGACTAACAGTACAAACTGAACTGGGCTAGTGGTACAAACTGAACTGGGCTAACGGTATGAACTCAGCTGGGCTAGTCGTACAAACTGAACTGGGCTAAAGGTATGAACTGAACTGGGCTAGTGGTAGAAACTGAACTGGGCTAACGGTACAAACTGATCTGGGCTAGTGTTACGAACTGAACTGGGCTAACAGTATGAACTGAACTGGCTAATCGTACGAACTGAACTGTGCTAATGGTATGAACTGAACTGGGCTAACAGTACAAACTGAAGTGGGCTAACGGTATGAACTGAACTGGGCTAATGGTATCAACTGAACTGGCCTAACGGTATGAACTGAACTGGACTAACAGTACAAACTGAACTGGGCTAGTGGCACAAACTGAACTGGGCTAATGGTATGAACTGAGCTGGGCTAACAGTACAAACTGAACTGGGCTAACGGTATCAACTGAACTGGGCTAAAGGTATGAACTGAACTGGGCTAGTGGTAGAAACTGAACTGGGCTAACGGTACAAACTGATCTGGGCTAGTGGTACGAACTGAACTGGGCTAACGGTATGAACTGAACTGGCTAATCGTACGAACTGAACTGGCCTAACGGTATGAACTGAACTGGGCTAACAGTACAAAACTGAACTAGGCTAACGGTATGAACTGAAATGGGCTAATGGTACAAACTGAACTGGGCTAACGGTATGAACTGAACTGGGATAGTGGTACAAACTGATCTGGGCTAATGGTATTAACTGAACTGGGCTAATGGTACGAACAGAACTGGCCTATCAGTACAAACCGAACTTGGCTAACGGTATGAACTAAACTGGGCTAACGGTATGAACTGAACTGGGCTATCAATACAAACTGAACTGGGCTAACGGTATGAACTGAACTGGGCTAACAGTGCAAACTGAACTGGGCTAACGGTATGAACTAAACTGGTTTATTGGTACAACCTGAACTGGGCTAACGTTATGAACTGTACTGGGCTAACAATACAAACTGAACTGGGCTAACGGTATGAACTGAACTGGGCTAACAGTACAAACTGAAGTGGGCTAACGGTATGAACTGAACTGGGCTAACGGTATGAACAGAACTGGCCTAACGGTATGAACTGAACTGGACTAACAGTACAAACTCAACTGGGCTAGTGGTACAAACTGAACTGGGCTAACGGTATGAACTGAGCTGGGCTAGTCGTACAAACTGAACTGGGCTAAAGGTATGAACTGAACTGGGCTAGTGGTAGAAACTGAACTGGGCTAACGGTACAAACTGATCTGGGCTAGTGGTACGAACTGAACTGGGCTAACGGTATGAACTGAACTGGCTAATCGTATGAACTGAAGTGGCCTAACGGTAGGAACTGAACTGGGCTAGTGGTACAAACTGAACTGTGCTAATGGTATGAACTGAACTGGGCTAACAGTACAAACTGAACTGGGCAAACGGTATCAACTGAACTGGGCTAACGTTATGAACTGAACTGGTCTAACATTACAAACAGAACTGCGCTAACGGTATGAATTGAACTGGGCTAACGGTATGAACTGAACTGGGCTATTGGTATAACCTGAACTGGGCTAACGGTATGAACTGTACTGGGCTAACAATACAACCTGAACTGAGCTAATGGTATGAACTGAACTGGCCTAACAGTACAAACCGATCTGGGCTAAAGTTATGAACTGAACTGGGCTAACGGTACAATTTGAACTGGGCTAATGGTATGGACTGAACTGGACTAACAGTACAAACTGAACTGGGCTAGTGCTACAAATTGAACTGGGCTAACGGTATGAACAGAACTGGGCTAACAGTACAAACTGAAGTGGGCTAACGGTATGAACTGAACTGGGCTAACGGTATGAACTGAACTGGGCTAACGGTATGAACTGAACTGGGCTAACGGTATGAACTGAACTGGACTAACAGTACAAACTGAACTGGGCTAGTGGTACAAACTGAACTGGGCTAACGGTATGAACTCAGCTGGGCTAGTCGTACAAACTGAACTGGGCTAAAGGTATGAACTGAACTGGGCTAGTGGTAGAAACTGAACTGGGCTAACGGTACAAACTGATCTGGGCTAGTGTTACGAACTGAACTGGGCTAACAGTATGAACTGAACTGGCTAATCGTACGAACTGAACTGTGCTAATGGTATGAACTGAACTGGGCTAACAGTACAAACTGAAGTGGGCTAACGGTATGAACTGAACTGGGCTAATGGTATCAACTGAACTGGGCTAGTGGCACAAACTGAACTGGGCTAATGGTATGAACTGAGCTGGGCTAGTCGTACAAACTGAACTGGGCTAAAGGTATGAACTGAACTGGGCTAGTGGTACAAACTGAACTGTGCTAATGGTATGAACTGAGCTGGGCTAATAGTACAAACTGAACTGGGCTAACGGTATCAACTGAACTGGGCTAAAGGTATGAACTGAACTGGGCTAGTGGTAGAAACTGAACTGGGCTAACGGTACAAACTGATCTGGGCTAGTGGTACGAACTGAACTGGGCTAACGGTATGAACTGAACTGGCTAATCGTACGAACTGAACTGGCCTAACGGTATGAACTGAACTGGGCTAACAGTACAAAACTGAACTAGGCTAACGGTATGAACTGAAATGGGCTAATGGTACAAACTGAACTGGGCTAACGGTATGAACTGAACTGGGATAGTGGTACAAACTGATCTGGGCTAATGGTATTAACTGAACTGGGCTAATGGTACGAACAGAACTGGCCTATCAGTACAAACCGAACTTGGCTAACGGTATGAACTGAACTGGGCTAACGGTATGAACTGAACTGGGCTATCAATACAAACTGAACTGGGCTAACGGTATGAACTGAACTGGGCTAACAGTGCAAACTGAACTGGGCTAACGGTATGAACTAAACTGGTTTATTGGTACAACCTGAACTGGGCTAACGTTATGAACTGTACTGGGCTAACAATACAAACTGAACTGGGCTAACGGTATGAACTGAACTGGGCTAACAGTACAAACTGAAGTGGGCTAACGGTATGAACTGAACTGGGCTAACGGTATGAACAGAACTGGCCTAACGGTATGAACTGAACTGGACTAACAGTACAAACTCAACTGGGCTA